>NC_065539.1:49876250-50188000 GCF_932294415.1 Quercus robur
TTTTTTATATATTTTATGGCTGGATGACAAAAATCATGGTTTTAAGAAACAATTATTAGAATAATTATTTGATAAGAACTTAACAACACATTATGTGCTCGAACTTGAAGTTTGCTATAACAAAAATACCTGTATATCATGTATTTGAATAATGTTTTACACCTAATCACATCAAATCCATACGTTAATAAAGGTAAAATCCATCAATTAAATTCATCAATATTTAAAAAAAAAAAACAAAAAAACAAACAATTCTATACGTTATTAAAGTCATTTACACTAGATCTGAAATCCAAATCTCTCTTCAAATACTTCTATTTAAATGAACCAAATGATCTGATTTACCAGGAACTAATCTTTAGAAATATCCCATTACTGCCCATTTCTAACTCGATGTTTTGACAAAATAAACAAATGTCACTAAAAATAAATGTAAAGAAAAGATGAAGAACAAGCATCATGGTTTCCAAAAGAAAAAAAGTTTGACAATAGAATTCAAATGGTAGACACAAATACCATAGCAATATCTGTTCCATATTGGGAAATTTGCAAACCTAACTCCGGAAGGATACAACACTTGATAGACCTAATACCCCTCCCCCCTCTACCCATTGCACATTTGATTCTCACACATTCCTTATTGTACATCATCCGTATACATCATCCATTTCGGATTTTAAATGTGGATATCAATAAAAAAATATGGACATTGTGCACGAAATTATGGATGTTGTTTGTACAGAGTACACATTAACGAATGTGAGAGAACAATTACTCCCCGTCCCTTTTCTTTTTCCACCCCCAAAAATGAGCTTAGACAAATTAAATTTATACCTCATTACCTAATTATGCACATAATAACAGATTCCAGGAGTGCTAGACATATCATGAACAAGACACCTAATAGAACTCACGATCAGGGAAAATCAGAGGGGCCACAAGAGACCAGACGAACAGTGCAGCAGTAACCCACTCTGTGCAGATCCGAACCCAAACTGATGTCCAGCCAACATCTATGAGGTCGGAGCTCTCAGATGAGCTGGTCCATCCAGAAAGAAGCATAGCTGAGTACATGCTAGCTAAAGCAAATATCAGATGGAAGAACATATATGAATAGCTAACTGGGCGCGCTTCTGCATCCGTTTTCTTTTCCTTTTCCTTTCCTTCTTCCAACTCTTCTTCTTCTAGAAGAGGTTTCTTCCCCCCTGCAACAAGATTTAACAATATTAGAATGCACTTAGTATGTAGCCAGCATTCATTATATGTGGCTGCAGGTGAGAACAAAAAGCCAGCAGGATCCAGACCTTCAGAATCCTATACCATATCAGAATGGTTTGGCCTTTACTACCTTATCTACTATGGAAGGTCAGAGAAGCCAAGTGTCAAGAGCTCATCCAAGTATATAGAACATACTGAAAAATAACAACTTTTACCAGTATGGTTTTATTCTACAATGAGGTAGAACAAAGAATTACTGTATTTGGTCCTTCCTTTGAAAACATTTACTTCATCAAGATGTCTGAAGAAATATTTTTTCAGAACGCTTATATTGAAAATGTAAAATAACTAAAAAGGATTCCATCTAGCTATGAGCACCTGACTTGGGTGAAGATGGTGGTGACAAAAATGTCGTTGATGATCCAGCGCGAAGAGCAGAGTATAGAACAGATAAAACAGTTGTGAGCATCCCAAGAATAAGAGTACTTGTGGTGACTACCTTGGTATTGTTCAGACCATTGCATACATAGTCATGAGGTTCACTGGAGAGACCCGTGTAGCACACATAAGCACAATAAAGAGAGATCACAGAAGCAGGCAGGAGGCTACCATTCACCTGTTTGAAATTTCCAGTCACAATCATCTTGCCAGTTCAAAAGCCATTTTCTATTACTAAAGTTCAGAAAGGGGTCACAACCCTCTGTTACATGAATACCAACTTGCAATTTTGTAAATACAAGAATTACATTGCACCACATAAAATTAACAAGATAATTCCAGCTCATGAGAGAATATTGCTAGTTATTTTTGAAAAATAATCATGCAATCTCTGCATGATGGGTCTACTACTATATAAACTTATAAAAAATGATTGGTGTACCATATAGACCACGTGCCCAAAATACTTTCAGAGCTTACAGATTTCAACCATTGGATGCCAATCTAATACCTCAAAACATGCCCATTCTGTGGCCAAACCCAGAATATTAAAAAGCCCTTAGTACTGTGAATTTAGGTTTTTAAGTTTAATTAAAAGAGTACAATATTTAAAGATGCTGGCCTAAATCCTTTAGGCTGTAAGGATTGCATTTAGTTTTATATCCTCTGCCTCAGACTAACAGCATTGTTGGTCCCTTAGATTGTTTGGAGATAGTTGATATAAACTATACAGAAAGATAGTTGACAATAGTTTGATTGACTAATGAATTAATCAAAGTTGGTTCCTTCATGTGCACTAGGATAGTTAGGGGATTTAAAGAAATCATTAACTATACAGGATGCAATAAATGCATCATAACATAAAGGGCTGATGAACACAATTGCATCGAAGGAATAAAAACATATAAGGAGGTGTCATTTTCCATCCAAGGGAGGGGAGGGGGAGGGCTACTCCACACATTTTGCAACCTAATATTTCTGCTGAATGTTGTGCTCCCCCCCCCCCCCCCCCCCCCCCAAAAAAAAACAAAAAACAGTCTGCCCCAGAGCATGAACCAGTAAAATACAAAATGCTAAGCTTACCGCAGGATGCAAAGCAATAATGGCAAATGCAAATGCCAGGATCATGGTCATGACAATGAAGAAGACATTTAGGCCACAGTCTTGGCCAGAGGGGTTGAACCAGATGAACAGAATTCCCGAGAATGTAAATGCTATAATGTAGCATCCAATTGAGATAACAAGTAAAGCAATATACCTAAAAAATGCCATTTAGGTTAGAAGTCAAAACAAAGCAATGAAAGAAGGTATGATGAGATTTGAAAATTTGAACTAACCACTTCTGCTCGTCTTTCTCAATCCATGCATCATTCCATGCATGTGTAAAGTCTAGTAAGATAAGCACTTGAACCAATAAAAATAACCCTGCCCCAAATTTTGATAGAGTTCCTGCAAGTACAGAAATTTGCATAGATCAATAATATTTGGCATCATATCTCAGGAAAAGAATGAAATTTTTTGAATAATTAGAGACTAAGTAGGGAATTTGTGGCAAGACAGCCATCCTTGGGGAACAGCATCATTATTAAAGAAAGAAAGTTGATGCGCAAGTGCATGATGACAAAATGTAGCCAGTCATATACTTGATCAATCCCATCAAATACAGGGAAAAGAATAATCTGCTCATGAGAAGATTTCTTATTGATCATCTGATGGATAGATGTGTCTTCTTTATCACATCATGTTAGTGGAGCCATATTACAATGCAAGGAGGAAATCAATCTTCCCTTGCTTTAATGTTATTCTAATAAATTTGAAGCCTAAGGACTATGAGAAATCCCCAGGGTGAATATGGGCATGGTAATTTCTGGAAACCCATGTCCTATATATGTTGCACAGAATAAAAAGAAGTATAATGAGTTAGCCCCATGCATAATAGTCATAAATGCCTAGAGCAAAAAGAAGGCCATTGCTATGTTAATTTAGCTGCTATGAGCAATTTATTGCATCTTATTCAAATATTTCACTCCAAAATTTTTGAAAAGCAGCCAAGAAAACCTCTGGCAATGGCCCCCCTATGGCATTTGTGAAGCACACATATATTTCGAAACAGGGTTTACACAATCCTCCTCTAATCCTGGCTAAAGAAAAGCAGCAGAAGATAACAATTAGTTTAATTATCATAATTGTGGAAGAAAGACTTACCATATACTGAAATGACAGCATTAGGAAGGAAAAACATGAGGACTACAAGTAAAATCCAGAGCACCATCTTCACAATCCATCCACCATGGTGCCAAGCATCACGTTTGTCATTTTGGTCCTTTACACCGATCATTATAAGAGCAAAAATTGCAAAAAACAAGAAATTCCCCATGCTCACACGAAGAACTGCTTGTATTTCATACCATCCCTTTGTGTGAGTTTCAGAAGTGTTTATCCCTGTTAACACAAATGTCCAGGACAAAAATTGCAAATTTAAAATATACATTTTTTCTCCGTTGAGCTCATGAGCCAATTCTCAAATTCAAAAATAAATCTCAACTAGTAACTCATTAGTGTTATCAGGTATCAGGAAAATTCATTTTGGCCCCCAAATGCATATATTGCCTAATCTACATCCAACCTTACTAGGCCCTGAAAATTCTTCAACTTACTAACTTATCAGCCAAATTCTCCAAATTTCCACAGGATTTCCAAATTATTTGGATGAAATAATTCAGAATATCTAAATCATTAAATTTTCAGCCATTTATTAAACAAATTAATATCAACCGGCTGCTGCCCAAATGAGAATTCAGCCTAGTAGTTTAGAATCTTTAGATTAGTCTCAACTATGCACATAATTAAGCATGCTTCAATAAATTACTTAAAGCAAAACAAACCCAAGATAGGAAGTTCAGAAATAAATGCAAGAGAACTAGAAAAAGGAAGTCCCTGTTAGAATTTTAGTTAAAATGATTAAATTCACCATTTTCCAACCGCTTAAAATTTTGGAACGTTTGGTAATTTATCAGGATATCAATGCAAGTTGTCCAAAGTTCGAAGCTTATTTTATCATTAAATTCACTATTTCCAATTCAACAGCCCCCATCAAATGAACAATTAATCCCCAATATACAAGAACACATCAACCAAGCAAAGCAACAACAACCAACCCCAGCTGACAAAAACCCAATTAGAAAACGTTGGAAACAGAGCAAACCCAGTTCACATATTCCACAAATTCACACAAAGAAACGAAAAAAAAAGCTAAAAAAAAAAAAAAATTGAAACTGACATGGGATTTTCTCCAACAGAGGAGCTGCAACTTCACGGAGAACCCAAGAAAGGATTAAGAATCCACCAAAGAGACCACAGTAAGCAAGTCTAGCAGAGCGCTTGGTGATCCCAGAGGCCACACAGTTGCAGAGACCACATGTCGAAGTTGCACAGCAACTAGCTAGGCACGACATGATCTCCAACTCTCTCTTTCTTTCTTTGTTTCTCGAAAACTCTTTGGGGGCCTTATTTATTTTACCTTCGTAACTATTAATATAGGACGATTGACTGGTAGATAAGGTTGGAGTTTTTGCCTTTTTTTTTTTTTTTTTTTTTTTTTTTTTTTAAATTTTTGAGTTTTTTTTTTTAGTTAGTTTTACCGTTCGATCTGATCCAACTTAGATGTACACCCGGTCCATGTTAAGGGAACAAAAAGGTAAAAAGTTTTCTCCTACTTTTCCAGACTGTCGTTTTTCTGTATTGAAGAAGTCAACTTAGCATCTTTCCATGGATTTCTCTCTTTTGCTAATCCGGAATTTTAAGATTACTTGAAATGACACGACTTACCATAGTTGTCCAGGTGACCGACTGTGAGTTGCAGGAAAAAATTAAGAAAGTAACGTAAGATAATTGTAATAAAAATTTTGACTTTACTAATCTTCACTTTTGTTTTTTTTGAAATCTTTGAAATGAAATGATTTTTATGAAAATGTAAAAAGAAAACACTTTTTATAGTTTTTTTTTTTAATTTTTTTTTTATGAATAAAGGTTATATAAGAAACTGAATTTCAACTTTTTTTTTTTTTTTTTTGGGTAGAAAAACGATTGCATTAAGAACTAAGGAACAAAAGAAGTTTCAGTACACATCCTGGTTTTTGAAGGATTTTTTTTATTATTATATAAAAGTTGTTTTTAAATATATGAAACTTTTTTTTATAACGAATTTCAACTTTTGAAAAAGTTTCATATATTTAAAAACAACTTTTATAAGAAAAAATCTTGTGTGAGACAAAGGAAATATATA
This sequence comes from Quercus robur, assembly GCF_932294415.1. Classification (NCBI taxonomy): domain Eukaryota; kingdom Viridiplantae; phylum Streptophyta; class Magnoliopsida; order Fagales; family Fagaceae; genus Quercus; species Quercus robur. Next base: position 49,882,192 of record NC_065539.1, read on the forward strand.
TATATATATATATATATATTACTTTTTAAATATTATTACTGATTAAAAAATTTTGCATGTCAATCTACTTTAAGTAAATATAAAAATGTTTTATTTAAAAAAAATTGTGCAAATAATTAAGGAGAGCAAAAAGAGTATGTAAATATCTTATAAGTATTATCCCAAGTTTACCGCACTGTAAGAGGTAAATGTTTGCTTTAGAATACATTTATGACATGAATTATATGTTTTAGTCGTGAATTCTAGTTAGTTCAACTGATAATTCTCTTGTTATTGAATAATAGATCTGGGTTTTAAATCTGTCTCTTCTTTCTACTAGTCCAGTAATGTTGTTAATTGCGTTTAGTTTAAGTTGTATTGGTTTCTAAAGTCAATTAGGATTAAAAGAGTACTACTGTCTTAATAATTGTTGTCAATGAAGAATAGTTCGACTAACTCTTTTTTTTTACTAATCTTAATGTTGTTAATTGCATTTAGTTTAAGTAGTACTAGCCGTGGACCTGTGCGTTGCGCATGATAATTATTTTTATAGTGGTTTTATTAATTATTTTTATACAATTTAAACTAATTTAATAAAGAGTAATGAATTTTGTAATTATATTTTTATTTATTATAAGAATAATCATAAATGTAATATAGGAACAATCATAAAATCATAAATTTAATAATTTTTGTCGTACTAAAATGAAAAAAATACAATTTTTCTCAGAAATTCAAAAGGCAAGTTAATGAAAATATTTATTTATTTTTATAAAAGTTATAACATTTTGTGAATCATTAAATAGAATATAAAACTTGGAAATTATTCTTTTAGTTTTAAACAAACTTTCTCAAACTTATTTTTTCTGCATACAATCCAAAACACTGAAAAAAGTAACTAAAAAAATTAATAAAACTTAACTATGATTAATTGGACCAATTAGGAAAACAATTTGTTGTTTATAATCTACTAAGGTTATTTTCTTTGCAGAAATTGTAATTTCATCCACCCAAAACATATTATCAAATAAACAATTATTAGCAAAACCTAAGAATTAAATTTCTATATATGCATTGTTATAAAATAATAATAATTAAAGTAAAATTGCGAAAGATAAAATTTGTCTCTCATCCAATAATTTTTGTTTAGCCAACCTTTGCTTTTCTCTAAATAAATGGCATTGTAGAGTATTTCTAATACAATTATTAAGAGTACTTTGTCCACCACAAAGAATTAAAAAATAAACAAAAATGATTAAAGTCTCATAGTTTAACATCTAAATTGAGCACTATAAAAATCATGCTATCAAATTACAATAACTACCAAATTAAATTATCCAAATCATGCTATGTAGTAGAATAATATTATATTTTTATATGCTATATTTAACCCTTTTAACGCAATAAAATAACATTTAACAATCAAAGAGAGAGAGAAAAAAAAACACAATAATTAAAAAAAAAAACTGAATCACATTAACCTAAAGTAGATTAAAGAATATAAAAAATTATCAACCTAAAGTGAAGATGCAAGAAAAATAAAAAATAAAAATCCACCCAAAAATTGAGAGAGAGAGAGAGAGAGAGAGAGAGAGAGAACATTTTTTTAGTAAGAGAAAGTTATGCATAGAATGAAAGAGATAGTGACAAATTTATAGTAAGAGGGTGTGAATAAGAAGAAACAAAAATAGAAGAAGATGAAGGGAAATATAAAGAATAATATTAACGTAGAAAGTAGTGGGGAGATGAGAAGGTGAGAGAAGGAGAAAGGTTGGAGAAGTAGTGAGGAGATGAAAAGGTAAGGGATGGAGAAAGGTTGGAGAAGTGTAAATATGAAATAAAAATATATTAAAAATAATTATAAGAAAATGGAAAGAAAAAAGATAATGACGTGGATGCTGATGTGACTCAACATGAGCGCAGCAGCATTAAACGCTATGCTTCAGCTTTTAGTAATATATAGATTGGTTTCTAAAGTCAATTTGGATTAAAAGAGTCCAATATTATACACCTTATAATCTGTAAATTTGTTTGGGTTTGTTTGTTTGTGCAATTGATAGAAATTAAGAAAAAACCTCAAGAAGAGGAAAAATATATATTCAAGACTTAGAGAAGTAATGTTCAGTAATCCAGTTCTATTACCGTTCATCAATCATGACTATCTTAAATACTTGATATGACATTATTCTGATATCTTTTTAGCACGATTTCATTGAATAGTTATTAGATTTGGGGTAAGCAATTCATCTCATATATTTTATACATGATTTCAAGATAGTTTCTTTGCTGCTAGCTCTACTCTTGGTTGGATTGTCAAAAATGGTGCTAATCTTACCTCCCCAGTGGAGCTCTTATACGTGAAGCTATCACGTATAAGAGCTCTGTTGATGCATTCTGGCAATTCATTAGGAATGAATGTCTTAAATCTCTCTTCAAGGAAGCTGGTGCAATTATTCTCCATGGAGCCATTGTTTAAAAAACGACGTATTCAACAAAAAGAAAGAAGAAAAAGAAAAGCTCAAGATATTTTTAAATCTTATTTTCAATAGCTTTATTGTATATCACATGGGTTTTTGACTAATACCGATTAAATTTTGTTATGGCAAAGCCTTCACGGTTGTATTTTTTGCTTTCTCTCGAGGCCATTTTTCTGTATTTTGAATGATAAACGGTTAATGTTTTATTTAATATGTACAAAAATATACCAATGATTACTTGTGCATCAGGCATACGCATTATCTCTTTTAAGTACAATAAGCAATGTCTTGCGTAGATGCACCCGAGTGTGCCTAAATGTAACACAGGCTTCACTTACCCAAGTAAAATTGAATGGTAGAACCGTAGAAGCAAGAATATTAAATTTAAATAAAAGGGAATTGTTTCTAATTTGTGTTTGTAACAGGTTCCTTTGCTTTTGTCAAGATCAACCGAACCAAAATAGGCTTGGATCTGAAGCAATTACACTCCCCAAGCAAGATTCACTGAACAATGCTGAATTCATAGACTAATAGATTTTTAAAAGAGAAGCTTATATATTTCCAATTTTCAACACTACAACCATCATTTTGTTAATGTCTTGGCCTAGTGATTGATGGCTGCAGGGTTGGTAGATGACTCGTAATATAATAAAAATCCTTCCTGGGCGTGACATGTGAAATGAGCCTCGGAAAGAAATTAAGACAAGTTTGATAAGAAAAAGGTATACAACAGTGGTAAATGGTCAATGGATTAGTAAATTTTTTTTAAAATTTTTTATTTATTTAATGACTTAGTAAAAAAAAATTGAGATCATGGTTTTAGGCTCAGTCTCAGCCTTGGTGCTATGAAGTAAACTCTCAGCGTACGAGCTTTGCCAATCTGTTTGATTCTTAATACTCAGAATTGAACGTTTGACAATGGATTCTACATTTGTGCTATATGGGATAAGGGAATCCTGCAGTTTTGTTGACATGGCAAAATAAATAGTATGTCCAAGGAATAATAAAATCAAAAGCAAAGAGAAAACAGTAGAATTGCAATCAAACAATATGTTGTGTAGAACTAAAATCAAAGAAACTGCGAAGACTGTGTGTGAGAGAGTAGAGGTCAGATAAAGAAACGCTTTCATTAGTGCAAGGAAATGTGTAAACTACATTCTTTTGCCAAAATTTTAAAAATAAAAATAAAAATAAATGTGAAACGAAATTTAATCATATGATATTATAAGTTGTAATCACCATCATCTTGGTGATATACCAAGAACAACAACGACTGCTAGCCAGGGATGCAGAAATCCTTGCGCACAAATACATTCCAGAAGAGACGACCACCCAACATCCTGATCACATGATCTATGAAAGAAATGTTGAACACCATTTTTTCCTGCTTTGCTTTTTTATTTTTTTGGGCTAAAACCTCCTTTGCTTTTCAAGATGCAAGAAATGGGTTGCAAAGTTGAGTTTATAAAGGGGTAGCAAGGGTGATAATATTTATGATTTGCAACTTTCAAATATTAGGATTCATATAATCACAATTTCATATGCATAGCTTACTATTATGCATGCTATGATTATGTTTCCATACAAAGCAAACGTAGGGAATACACAAACTTTGTTATTCACATTGCCTCTCTATATATTGTAAGCACAACACTGTCTAGATAAATTACTAAAAATGGTTGGTTAAAAATATGATCTTCACATCTTCTATTAAATAGCTTTCCATTAAATAATAAATATAACAAATCAAAGGCTTTTTTATATTGGAAAATCGTTCACAAATATGTGTACAGGTTCCTTTGTATACATCATTGTCATTGATTTCTCATGTAAAACATTTTCCATTTCAAGCAAAACCCATAAGCAAGTAATGAAAACTTTTAACTTCATGTGCCTAGACAAAATTTGACTTCAAGAGAGTAAAGTGTGGACGTATGTAGGTTTTTACGTGAGAATTAAAGAAGCATTTTTACTAAGTTTTGCCCCTATTTAAACGTAGACTGTAGTGTATTTTAGAACCAATAAAATGTCCATTCTAAAGAGGGAAAACCCCCTTAAATTATAGTATAGATAATTGCAGAAGAAAATTCTACAATTTCCTCTAGTTATGCCATTTTTCATATCGAACATACCATTTAGACCTGAACCAACATGTTCATTCATATGCAACTTGCAAAGTTTAAAACAACTTCCTTGTGACACTGCCTCAAACACCCATAAATGACTTAAATTTTAAAAGGGAATTTATCTATAACCCATCCAACCAAATACTCATCCAACTGAAAAGCTACCAACACCGCACCCCCAAAGAAAACTCTAATCAGTAATCCCAACAGTAGCACCCATTTTGTCACAACAAAACAACATCATAATTTCTTTTCCAAATGGATAGAAATGTACTGAATTGGACTGAATGGTTTGAAGTGAACTAAAAGGACACAAATTGCATATCATTTCCCAAGCCTTTACGAGGCAGGCTCTTGTATCTTTGCCTGTGGTAGTGCTCTTCATCGTAGGAGAAAGACTCGCTTAGTGGAGTTCTTGACTTTTGCCTGTAACTAGCATCCTCTTCATCATTGGAGGAGATGTCAGAACTGGAAGGGGTTCGTTTTCGTTGTGCATGGCGTAGCTTCCTCTTTAAATTGTCAATCTCCCTTTAAATGGCTTTTTCATTTTGCTCTTGAGAGACATGACTCCCAACCCGAGAATGACTTTTACCAACATGGGTGGTGTGTGCACTACCTTCTCGATCTCGCTTGCATTCAAGGTTAAGGAAGTCATCTTGTTGCCTAGAACCCATGGATTCTTCTCGATGAGGACTTGATCCTACCATAGTTAGACATCGAACTCACTATCACACTAGATCTTCCCACAGACGATACCAATTGTAAGGACACGATTTACGGCCCAAGCCCAAGATGTATGAGATCTTGGTCCAATGAACCCAGTACAATAAATCTGTAGAGTGTGGGTCAAAGAACTAGACTCTAATGAGTTGGACAACGGCTAGTATTGAATTAAATTTCAATCAAACACAAATAAGAGGATCTGATATTAATGGACTTTCAGTCCGAGGAGATCACCCTTGTATAAATTGATCACAATTGGATACAAAGACAATTTAGATTGCTGTAGTGTTTTCTCTCTATTTTTCCGATCCTTTTCTCAGGAAAGGTCTCTCACATTATATAGCTCCCTTAGGATCATCTTGATCCTACACTTATTGATCATCTGAGCCCTCACTTGAGTATCTGTCCCATTAGACACCCTTTTTGGTTTTCTGTGAGTTGTGGTAGCCAAGTCAGCACTGTTTAGAAGTCTTCTCCACATAAATGTGGCTAGAAAAGTAGTTACAGTGCATTAATGTGATGGTAGCAGCTTTTCCTTAGATATTTTTGAGTTTCCTTCCTTCTCATATGTTCATGAGGCATGTCCCTATCATTGGAGCTTTTTGGAGGGTCATTTTAATTGCTGGAATAGATACTTGAGCTGCATTCATCATATCCAAGGAGGAGTTCCTCCTCGAACCACCTTTCATTCGTTCCTTACTTATGAGACTTTAAATTGGAACTCCTAATAACTATTTGTTCCTCTTCGGACCTTTCAATGTTCTCGGACAAAACTCAAGACCCAATATATGATCTTGGGCCCTTATCCCTACAATATTTATTTATTTATTTTTCAAACAAATAAAAATGATAAACTTTAGAGATAAACAGTAACTGTAATTTCTTTTTTGAAGCGTGAGGGAAAAAAATCCTAGATTTTAGAAGTTTTCTTTTCAAATTCAAAATTGAATTTGTTATTTGATATTTATGACCTTATTTCTAAATGAAGTTACCTTCATTAATAAGGATATTTTTGAACTACATAAAAGTTCAACTCAAAAATGAGAATCCTCTTATATATGGTATAGAATATATATATATATATATATTAAAAAAAAATTAAATGTATAATTTTTCTCAAATTACATGTCATATACTCAATAATTTGTAAGCCACATCAATGTTTTCTTTAATAATTTGATTAAAATTTTCATGGTGAAAAGAGGAATGAAAATTTATAGATTATTATATTTACACAAATGACAAAACTTAGGTATAGTACCTTATGTGTTATTCCTTAAGTTTCCTTCTTAAGATTCTGCAATATTGCTACTTAACTAAAAAATACACTTCCATCCCATGAGAAAAAATCTATATGGCAGAATTTTAAAAAAGAAACCTAAGGAATAACACTTAAGTATTGTACCTAAGTCTTGCTCTTTAGACAAAATACTTAAGCTGAAATTATAACCTATTATAGTAAAAATATCTTTATGATATTCCCAGATTGTCGTTTGTTTGGTATTGAAGAAGTCAACCTAGCATCTTTCCATGGACTTCTCTCTTTTGCTAATCCAGAATTTTAAAAACACATGAAATGATACAACTGTACACATCTTAGATTGTGACTCGTGAGTGGTGGAAAAAAGTAATGAGTCTATGTGAAAGTGACAGACAGTCAATCATAGTCTGACATGTAAGATTGTTATAACAAAAGTTGTGACATTTTATGTGATTCTAGAATTACTTTACTAATTCCCACAGTTGTTTGAAATGTCATTATGAAAATATAAAAAGTAAATAGTTTTTTTTTTTTTTTAAATTTTTTGATGAATAAAGGTTATATAAGAAACTGAATTTCAACTTTTGAAAAAGTTTCATATATTTAAAAACAACCTTCAGAAAGAAAAAAAAAATTGTGTGAGACAAAGGAAATATATAATTTTCTTTTTACTTTTTAAATATTATTACTAATTAAAAAAATTCGCATGTCAATCTAAATTAAGTAAATATAAAAATGTTTTATTTAAAAAAAAATTGTGCAAGTAATTAAGGAGAACAAGAAGAGTATGTAAAGATCTTATAAATATTATCCAAAGTTCACTACACTGTAAGAGATAAATGTTAACTTTAGAATGCATTCATGGCATGAATTACATGTTTTAATAGTGGATTCTAATTAGCTCAACGGGTAAGTCTCTTCTCATTGAATAAGAGATTTGAGATTTAAATCTGCCTATACCAAAGACCCATTAATGTTTTAGCTTAATGATAATGTTAGGTTCTAAAGACTTAGGTATTTATGTATTTAGAACTCTAATATGTATTGTTGGCAAACCATGATCAAAACAATGTGTTTAGAAGTGTTTTAGTCTTGTTCAAAGTTGTGCATTTATGTAAAGTTGGAATCGAGCTAATGCAGAAAAGTTTTATGCATTTCGGCCTGGCTCGATCGATCGAAGCTTAGGCTCGATCGATCAAAGCTCGGGCAGAATGTTTTTTTCTGCAGATTTTCCAACTTAGCCCTAGTTGTTTTAAAACGTTTTAAGGTTTTCTAATTTGTCCTAAGTATAAAAGGCAAACCCTAGTCACGTTTTAGTGTTGCTCATATTGCGGTTTGTGTAAATCTCTTGTGAGATCTAGAGGAGCTTTCCTTTACACAAACTTAGGGTTTTCAAGGAGAAGATTTATCTACACCTTGATGATCAACTCGGTTGCTGTCATTGAAGTTTAAAGAAAACACAAGCGGGTGTGCTTGTATCTGGTGGTGAATCCAAGAAAGAAGGAGTCCGTGGATTCGGAGCTTGCATGTGGTCATGTCAGTAAGTTCTACTGGTTGGTAGTAATAAGAAGTCGAGCGTGGGGGCTTGTAAGTCTTATTGTATGAACTTCGATTCTTTCAAGATACTGGATTCAAGTTTACCTTGAGGATAGCTAGGTCAAATCCTCCCCAGGTTTTTATCGGTTTGGTTTCCTGGGTGATCATATCTTGTGTTATTTATCTTTCTGCTACTTTGCATGATATGATCTTTGTGATTGTGATAACCTAGATTTATTAAATTGGACTAAGTAACAACTTGGCTAATTACTTAGGTTAAATCAATTGTATTTTAAGGGGTCTAAAAACCATCAAGTGGTATCGGAGCGGGTTGCTCTTTTGTTGTTGATCTTTTGATCACTGAGTTGATCCTTGATCCCTGTTGTCATGGAACACGGACACTCTCTAGTTATTCCTCCTCACTTTGATGAGAATAATTATGCTTATTGGAAAGTAAGGATGAAAGCATTCCTGAAATCTATTGATGAGAGAGTGTGGAACTCCGTTGAATACGGATGGGAGAAGCACACTACTCCTGTTAGTGAGTGAGAAACTTCTCAAAAAGAAGCAGCTGCGTTTAATAGCAAGGCTATGAATGCTATCTTTAACGCTGTTTCTATGGAGGAATTTAAGAGAATCTCTAATGTTGAGGTTGCTCATATTGCTTGGAATATCCTCTAGACTGTGCATGAAGGCACAAAAACTGTCAAAATAAATAAATTGCAGCAATTGACTTCTAAATTTGAAAGCATTAGGATGTCTGATGATGAATCTTTTGATGAATTCTATGTTAAATTGAATGATATTGTTAATTTTGCTTTTAACTTGGGTGAAATCTATAATCAACCTAAAATTGTTAGGAAGATACTTAGATCTTTAACTGAAGACTTTAGACCCAAGGTGACTGCCATTACTGAAAGTAAGGATGTGGACTTCATCCCTGTTGATGAACTTGTAGGATCTCTTCAATCTTATGAGTTGGATCTACCCAAAACTACCAAATCCAAATCAATGGCTCTTAAGTCAGTTGATGATGTTGAAGGTGGTGGATTTGATGATAAGCTCTCTGCTACAGAGATTGCTTACTTTGCCAAGAATTTTAGAAACTTTCTCAGGAATAGTAACAGAAAGGCAAAAGGCACGAACACTGCTGAACCTAGAAACTTTAGGAAGCATGATCCCACTAAGGTTAACAATAATGATAAACCTAGAGAAAAAGTAGGTCAATCTTCTAATAATTCTTTGGGTTCTCATTGTTTTGGATGTCAAACGTATGGTCACATGAAATCTGAATGTCCTACCTATTTGAAGTCTAAGGGTAAGGCTATGGTTGTAACCCTTAGTGATGGTGAAGTTTCAGATAATGAGTCTGATTATGATGAGGATGGAAATTTCATTGCTTTCACTGCTACTGCTGTAGTCAATGAGAGCATATCTGTTGAAGAGAACCCTTCTGATGGGGAACTCTCTGAGGATGCAGATCTTCAAGAGGCCTATAATAAACTTTACAAAGTTGCTGCAAAGGATGCTATGAATGTTGAACTTGGTCTGAAGAAAATTGAATCTCTTGAGCTTGATAAGAAGAATTTGCTTGTAAAACTGTTTGATGCTACTGAACTTTTGAACAATGTGAAAACTGAGAATATGCTTTTGCTTGATAAAGTTAAATCTTTGGAACTTGATTTATCTGTTGCTAGATCTACTAGTTCTAAACTTGATCAAATGTTGAGTGTTCAAAAATCTCCTTCTGACAAATCTGGATTAGGTTATGTTGAAAGCATCTCTGTGTCTGCTCCCCATTCCACAAACTTTATCCCTTCATCTTCTTCTGAACCTTCTGTGAGTAAGATAGTGAGTGAAACTATCAAACCCCCTGTGAGTGAGGTTGTCAAACTCATAGAAGTTTCATCATCTAGGAAGATTAGGGTTGATCTGAAAGAGTCTAAGTCTAAGAAGCCTATCCTATCTAAGGACAAGACACATGATAAACCTGCATGGGTTTGTCACTTTTGTGGAAAGTCTAGACACATACGTCCTAATTATTATAAGCTGCAAGCTGTAAAGAGAGCAAACAAACCAAAAGTACCTGTGCCTCAAGTACAAGATCCTATGGTACTTATTAGTGAATTGGTAAAGGTTTTAAACCTTTATTCCAATCCTGGAGTTGGTAATCATTCCCATGTGAATAAGAATTCCAATGCTCATGGTGCATCTAAAAGGTTTTGGATGCAAAAGACTCGAACTAACTGAGTCATTCTGACATGGTCCTTGTGCTTCATTGCTCTACCCTTTGTGACTTTTGTTCTTTGGTTTTGTTTTTTTGTTTTCTAGGATTTGCATTGCATAACATTCATGCATTTTATTCTAGGTGTTTTTTTTAATATAAAAAAAAAGGAAGAAAAAGGAAGCAAATTGTGTTTTGTACTATTCTTCTTGGTTTTTTAAGAACAAGGTTGGTCAATTTATTTTCACATAACATGTCGTTTGTACCTTATTTAGCTTTGATGAGCTTACTTATTGCACTTTACTAGTTGAAGCTTTGTAGTGCATGTTGTGTGGGAAAGATGTTTATGGTTTTTGATTACTCTGTCTTAATCTTGAAGTCACATGTTTTTGACTGTCGGACTTGAACTTTTAGAGAAAGGCATAAATAACCATCTCACCACTGTTCACTAGCCAATTATGAACACCTTAGTGCATATCATAAGATTTTGTGCTCGAGAAAGTGTAGCACATGCACGAAAAGAACATAAGGTGAAGCCTCGGTTTAAATTGCTTAATACTTAAAATTGGTGTGTACTATTAGACTTGATTCCAAAATCACATGACTTAAAATTGGTGTGTATATTATGAGACATAAATTCAAGAAACTTACATGATTGCAAGCTTATGATTTAGGAGATGTGGGAGTTATATGATGTAACTCTTTAGGTGATAGTCTCTTTTAAATTCTTTGTGATGAATTTTGTAGACTTTGTGATTGATTGCTATTCACATATCACCTCACATGTATCTCAAGCTTTTGCTAGTTGCACACACTACACGAGTTACTCTTTGCTAAACTTTGTACATGTTATTGTGTGTGTTTATGGTCTGACCAACCAAGTTTTGCAAATACTTTGACTTCTGTGCAAAATTAATTTGTTGCTTGAAAATTTATGGAGAATGCAAGAAATTTTATTTTTGGGAAATTTGGGCTTAAAATTCTTGTTTTTGAAAATCACATCATCACATATTCATGCATTTTGTTCTTAAATTTCAATGCTTTGAGTTGATTCTAAATTTTTTTCAAAAAACTGTGTTTTTCCTCAAATTTAGTGAGCCTCTGTCCATTTCGATCGATCCATTCTATTTTTTGATCAATCGAAATTGTTTAAATATGTTTGAGAGAGCCTCTGACTGTTTCGATCGATCGAAACTGATTTTCGATCGATCAAACTTTTTTAAATTTTTTTTGTTAAAGTCTCTGCCTGTTTCGAATTTCGATCGATCGAGGCTGTTTTTCGATCGATCGAAACTCGTGAATCAAGTTTTTTTTAAAAGTCAGATTGGATTGTTTCAAACTTACTTTTTCAAACTTTTTCAAACTTTCCTCTCTCTCTCCAACTTGGCTAGGCTCCACTAAGGATTTTTGTCGTTTTCCTCTGAAATTTTTGCAAGGTTTTTGTCTCCCAAGGCCGGTAAGACCCTTATACCCTTCCTTTTGCATTTATTTTCATGTTTTCATGCATAAACTCATGCATTTTAAGGAATTTTCGGAACTATTCATTTTTGGGATTTTTGTTGAATCAATCCTCCTTTTCTGAAATTGATCATTGGGTTTTGCTTCTATATTGTTATATTCATGATATATGTTGGTTAATTTGATCAATTTGGGGATTTGTGCAAAATTGAAAATTCTAGGGTTTGTAATTGATCCGAATTGGGGATTTTGTTCAAATTGGGTTAAATTGATGAAATTGGCTTGTTCAATTGATGTAATTGGTCATTATTTTCTGAAATCTATCTTGTAAGATGATCAATTAGTCAATATCTTTCAAATTGATCAAGTGGTTTTTCATATTTTGGGGTTTTTGTGTTAATACCTCTATGTTCAAGCCAATTTTGTGAATTTGAACTTCTTTGGACTTAATTGCACTGCATTAGGACATGCATCATGCCATTTAAATTGTTCAAGCATCATATAGATTTTGTTCTATATTTTTTATGTGCTAACTTGCAGTTTGCCATTGGTATTTTTTTTGTTTTTTTTGTTCCTTTGCTTTGTGTTTTGGTCCTTATCCTAGCACCATGCCTAGGAAAACTAGAGCCCATAGGACCCCTTCCACTTCCTCTGAGTCTCCCTCTAGGAGTGAGGTGTTTAGGAATTATAAGAGTAGAGAGGCTTTTGAGACTTTGAACCGTAAGCATAAGATTTGGGCTGAGCGTGCTATGGTTTTAGATGAGATTGATCCGGCCATTAGGGCTAAATTTGAGTCTAGAGGTTGGTTGCCTCTCTTAGAGATAGATCATCCACCCCCAACCACCCTAATTAGAGAGTTCTTCTCGAACCTCTCTTGCCACGTCTATGATTCCAACACCCTTGTTAGGAGTTGGATACGAGGTGTTGAGTTCACCATTACCCCTTGGGTAGTGGCTGGGGCTCTTGGGGTTCCGGTTGTTCGGGAGCCTGACTATCCCTATGATGAGTCGCCCTCCTTAGATGTTGTCATGTCATACATCACTGGGTCATCTATCCAGTGGGGTTTTGATCCTTGGATCAGGTCCTCTGAGCTTACCGAGACTGCCTATCTTTTCTTTAGGATAGCGTGTCATTCGTTGTGGCCTATTTCTCATTTCCATACCATCCCTCTAGAGCGATGTGTGTTTTTGTATGCTTTTGTTTCTGGTGCGTAGATCAGTTTCCCTCATCTGTTCCTTCGTTCTTTGAACGAGGTTCATAGGAGTTCTGCCGTAGGGCATGCGCTTATTCATCCTATTTTCATTCATAGGATTTTGCTCTTTTTAAGTCTAGATGGTTTCCCGTCTGGTGAGCCTGTTCATGTTGTTGCTCCTATAGGTGCCACCTTTCTTAGACAGAGGGCTGCTCACATGCGAGCTGTTCCTTCGCGTCCTAGGGGTGTGTCATCTAATGCTGTTCCCCCTCCTCCCTCTTCTACAGGTGCTGATGATGCTGAGACGTGTGGTGCTGCTGTTGCTGGTACTGATGTTCCTCCACCGACTACTTCGGATGATTCAGACATTCGACGTACGTTGGATCATGTCTTGACTGTTCAGGCAGCTCATGGACAGATTTTGGTGGACGTGCTCGATGAGATCTGTGCCTTGCGTGCGGAGTTGGCACAGTTTAGACCACCTCCCTTTTGATGATAGAGTTTGTTTGCCCTTTGGCATTCCGTCACAAAAATGGGGAGTATTTGTAGAGTTTTTTGTTTTCAGGGGGAGAGTATTTCTTTGGTTGGAGCTTGTGGAGTTTAGATTGTATCTAGGTGCTTCACATTGTATTCTACCTTTTTAGCTCTTGCCATGTTTTTGATGGGTTATTCTTGTTAGGGGGAGTGCTGTTTTTTTTGGTTCCTTATATGTTTCTTGTTTCAAACTTTTATTGATTTATATTTATGAGTTATTCATTGATATATGTCTTTATTATGTATTGTTTGAAATCAAGAATTTAATTTGTTTACTTGTATTTTTTCCACACATGCGGTTATGCATTTTGTTTAGTGTTTCAGGAAATATACAGATTGATTCAATTGGGCTGTTGTCTACACTTGCAACTGATGGATAGTAGTTAGGATTGAATTTATTTTATGAGCATTATTTGTGTAAAGGGCTTTTATTTTGTAAACTTTAAGCTTCTAGTTGTGTTTTGTCACGGATTGCCAAAGGGGGAGTTTGTTAGGTTCTAAAGACTTAGGTATTTATGTATTTAGAACTCTAATATGTATTGTTGGCAAACCATGATTAAAACAATGTGTTTAGAAGTGGTTTAGTCTTGCTTAAAGTTGTGCATTTATGTAAAGTTGGAATTGAGCTAATGTAGAAAAGTTTTATGCATTTCGGCCTGGCTTGATCGATCGAAGCTTAGGCTCGATCAATCGAAACTTGGGCAGAATGTTTTTTTCTGCAGATTTTCCAACTCAGCCCTAGTTGTTTTAAAACGTTTTAGGGTTTTCTAATTTGTCCTAAGTATAAAAGGCAAACCCTAGCCACGTTTTAGTGTTGCTCATATTGCAGTTTATGTAAATCTCTTGTGAGATCTAGAGGAGCTTTCCTTTACACAAATTTAGGGTTTTCAAGGAGAAGATTTATCTACACCTTGATGATCAACTCGGTTGCTGCCATTGAAGCTTAAAGAAAACACAAGCGGGTGTGCTTATATCTGGTGGTGAATCCAAGAAAGAAGGAGTCCGTGGATTCGGAGCTTGCACGTGGTTGTGTCAGTAAGTTCTATTGGTTGGTAACAATAAGAAGTCGAGCGTGGGGGCTTGTAAGTCTTATTGTATGAACTTCGATTCTTTCAAGATAGTGGATTCAAGTTTATCTTGAGAATATCTAGGTCAAATCCTCCCCAGGTTTTTACCGGTTTGGTTTTCTAGGTGATCATATCTTGTGTTATTTATCTTTTCGTTGTTTTGCATGATATGATCTTTGTGATTGTGATAACCTAGATTTATTAAATTGGACTAAGTAACAACTTGGCTAATTACCTAGGTTAAATCAATTATGCTTTAAGGGGTCTAAAAACCATCAGATAAGAGTAATCATCATAAAGTCCTTACTATAAATTCTATCATATCTATATATATATATATATATATAATACATACTTTAATTATTGTTGTCAATGAAGACTAGTCCAACTAACCCTCTTTTTCTTCTTTTTACCAGTCCATTAATGTTGTTAATTGCGTTTAATTAGTATTGGTTTCTAAAAGTCAATTTGAATTAAAAGATTACTATTACTTTAATAATTGTTTACAATAAAGAATAGTCCAACTAACCCTCTTTTTCTTCTTTTTACCAGTCTTAATGTTGTTAATTGCGTTTAGTTTAAGTAGCATTGGTATAGAAAGCCAATTTGGATTAAATCATATACACCTTATAATTTGTAAATTTGTTTGGGTTTGTTTGCTTGTGCAATTGATAGAAATTAAGAAAAAACGTCAAGAAGAGGAAAAATATTTATTCAAGACTTAGAGAAGTAATGTTCAGTAATCCAATTCTATTACCATTGATCAATCATGATCTATCTTAAATAGTTGATATGACATTATTCTGATATCTTTTTAGCACAAATTCATTGAATAGTTATTAGATTTGTGGTAAGCATAAAGCAATTCATCTCATATATTTTATACATCATCCAGAGAAGAATGATGATGACATATGATATGGTGAAGCTGTCAAGTATAAGAGCTCCGTTGGTGCATTCTATCAATTCCTTAGGAATGAATGTCTCAAATCTCTTTCCAAGGAAGCGGGTGCAATTATTCTCCATGGATGGAGCCATTGTTTACTCACTTGAATAATTTAGAAGATCTTTTCTCCTAAGAAATTGATGCCTTCTTGAAATTGGTTGCATGTAGTTTGATTGTAGTATTTAATGATTGAAACAAGTCTCTGATATACAAAAATATCTCAAACTACAACGAAGAAAAACGAAAGGACATATTCAACAAAAAGAAAGAAGAAAAAAAAAAGCCCAAAATATTTTTAAATCTTATTTTCAATAGCTTTCTCATACATCACACAAGTTTTTGACTAGCACCGATTGAAATTTGTTACAGCAAATTAAGCCCTTCACCGTTCTATTTTTTGTTTTTGGAATTTTCTATGTTTTGACGATGATGAATGGTTAAGGTTTTATTTAATGTGTGCAAAAGGATTTTTAATAACCAATGATTACTTGTGCATCAAGCATTATTTCTTTTAAATACAATAAGCAATGTCTTCCTTAGATGCACCCGAGTGTGTCTAAATTTAACACAGGCTTCACTTGCCCAAGTAAATTTGAATGGTAGAAGCAAGAATATTAAATTTGAATAAAAGGGAATTGTCTTGTAATAGGTTCCTTTCATTTTAAAGTTCAGATTTGGCCTGCTAATCTTTTGTCAAGATCAACTGAACCAAAGTAGGCTTGGTTCTGAAGCAATTACACTCCCCAAGTAAGATTTACTGAACAATGCTGAATTCATAGACTAATAGATTTTTGGAAGAGAAGCTTATATGTTTCCAATTTTCAACACTAGAGCCATTATTTTGTTAATGTCTTGGCCTAGTGATTGATGGCTGGGTTGGTAGATGACTTGTAATTTAATAAAAATCCTTCCAGGGCGTGACATATGAAATGAGCCTAGAAAGAAACTAAGACAAGTTTGATAAGAAAAAGATATTGTCACAATGGGATTGCAAGAGGCAAATCTTTAGTAATAACAGTGGTAATGGTCAATGGATTGGTTTTTTATTTATTTATTTATAATAATTTAGTAAAAAAATTGAGATCATCGTGGTTTTAGGCTCAGTCTCAGCCTTGGTGCTGTAAAGCAAACTCTGAGCGTACGAGCTTTGGCAATCTGTTTGATTCTTAAAATTCAGAATTGAATGTTTGACAATGGATATTGGATTCTACATTTGTGCTATATGGGATAAGGGAGTCCTACAGTTTTTTTACCATGGAAAAATAAATATTGTGTTCAAGGAATAATAAAAGCAAAGAGAAAACAGTAAGATTGCAATCAAACAATATGTTATGTAGAATTAAAATCAAAGAAACTGCGAAGACTGTGTGAGAGAGAGTAGAGTACCGTATTAGTTCAGGATAAAGAAACACTATTATTAGTTCAAGGAAATGTGTAAACTACATTCTTTGCCAAAAATTAAAAAAAAAAAAAAAATTGCGAAATGAAAGTTTATTATATGATATTTTAAGATAAATTATACGTAGTAATCACCATCATCCTGGTGATATACCAAGAACAACGACGACTGCTAGCCAGGGATGCAAAAATCCTTGCGCACAAATACATGATCTATGAAAGAAATGTTGAACACCATTTTTTTCCTTCTATGCTTTTTTTTTTTTTTTTGGGTGGTTAAAACCTCCTTTGCTTTTCAAGATGCAAGAAATGGGTTGCAAAGTTGGGTTTATATAGTCTGTAGCAAATGTGACACGTGAGAATATTTAAGATTTGTTAGCTTTCAAATATTAGGATTCATGTAATCACAATTTTATATGCACCACTTAATGTTATGCTATGATTATCTTTCCATACTGAGCAAACGTAGGGAATACACAAACTTTGTTATTCACATTGTCTCTCTATATATTGTAATTAAGCACAACATGGTCTAGATAAATTACTAAAAATGATTGGTTAAAAACATGATCTTCACATTTTCTGTTAAATAGCTTTCCATTAAATAGCAAATATAACAAATCTAAAACTTATATGCTTAGTTGGCTTTTTTATATTAGAAAATCGTTCACAAATATGTCTACAGGTTCCTTTGTATACATCATTGTCATTGAATTCTCATGTAAAACATTTTCCACTTCAAGCAAAACCCATGTACAAGTTATGAAAACTTTTAAGTTCATGTGCAGAGCCAAGATTTGACTTCAGATAAAGTGTGTACATATGTAGGTTTATACACATTATGGACAAGAACAACGAACACATATCTATTACCATACATACTTGTAGAAGACAATTTCATAATTCCCTCTCGTTATGTCTCATATCGTACATATTCATTCAGCCCCAAACCAACATATTCATTCATACACAAATTGCAACGTTTAAAACAACCCTTCGACACTGCCTCAAACACCCATATATGACTTTCGGTCTAATACTCCTATTACCCATACATTTGTTCCCACAATAAACTCCTATTATAATATAAATACTTACTATTAAAAATTAAATTATAATCAAACAAATTTTCTTTTCTTAAAATTTAACAAGAAATTACCTATAACCCATCCAACCAAATACCCGTCCAATTGAAAAGCTACCAACGCTGCACCCCCAAAGAAAACTCTAATCCCAAATTCATCACAACAAAACAACGTCATAATTCCCTTTCTAAAGGGACTAAAGTGGACTAAAATGGACCAAAATGGACTGAAGTGGAATAAAATGAACCAAAACAGCATGAAGTGGACTGAATTGGATTGAATGGACCAAAATGATTGAATTGGACCAAATTTGACCGAAGTGGAATGAAATTGACTGAATGGACCAAAGTAAATCCAAATGAACTGAGGTGGACCCAAATGGACTTATATATTTTGGTGTTATTTTTTAATGTCTCTACTTTGGATTGATATATTTTGGTGTTATTTATTTATTTCCCTATCACAAGTCCTCTCTCTCCCTCTTATAGTTTTGGTTTGATTTTTCTTTGAGTTAATCATTTGTTAGTTTGGAAGTGAAAATTGATTTTATATCAAAACAAAATTTACATGGCTATGTATTTGAATGTGCCTATCAATTGTAATTATGTGATAAGTTTTGATTATCATGTTAATCTCCTTAAGAGAATGAGAAATTTGAAACTTAGAAATTTTAATTATACTGAAAGAAATTAGGAAAATATAATTAATAATAACAATAGTTAGAAGAATATGAACCACTTCAAAAAAGAATAATATCAATCAAAAACTTCAAAAATAATAAAATTACATATTTTTGAAAATAGAGAAATATAAATTATTTAGTTTTTTTTTTAATTTTTAAAGAGAACAAATAATCTACAATAAAATTTAGAAAATAAAAAATACATTATGATACATCTCAAAATAATTATATCAAACTAGTCTCTGAGCACGCGCTCATGCGCGTGCTCAGAGGCTCTTTTATTATTTTGGGAAATAGTTAATAATTTGCATCTATTATAAATTAGAATTACCATATTTTTCAATCACAAAAATACCTAAGGGTGTGATGAGTGTTATGCGTTTGTGGAAGAAATATTTTTTTCATCACACCCCTAGGTATTTTATGATTAGAAAATGTAGTAATTCCAAATTATAATGGATTCAAAAAATGTAACACAGATTAGCATCATGTCTAAATTATGCAATTATATTTCAATGCAATAACCATTATCAAAAGAAAAACAAAATAAGAAAGAGGGATGAGAAATCCCCAAAACACTTGCGATGAGTAAAGGACAAAACTTTTGAATACCTTTCAGAAAATTATTTAATAAAATTTGGAAAACTTGATAAGAATCAAAGAAATTGTGATGTTTGTCAGATCAATAAAACAGTTAAACATTGATATGATCCAAAGAGAAAATAAAAACAAAAATAAAGTACCCAATAACCGAAATCAACGAAAGAATTGGGAAAAAAAATTGCTAGTGGAAGAAACAAAAAACTTACCAACAACTTTGTTGGGTTTGGAGGCAGACTTTGATCAATGAAGAGAGAGAGAGAGAGAGAGAGAGAGAGAGAGAGAGAGAGAGAGAGAGAGAGAGAGAGAGAGAGAGAGTGTTTGTTTTAATTTTTTAATAATACTTTTTTTAGAATTTAATTTATAAGTGGATAAAGTAATTTGAAAACCAATTGGAGAGTGGTTTTATTTTGTAGGTAATGTTTTAGTGGGAGTTATTTTGAGAGAATTGGAGAACTGAAGAAGAAGGAATTTGAGTTTGAAAATCAACGTGAGTGTACTGGGAGTGTGTTCCTATTTTGTAGATACTGTTTTAAGTGGAAGTTAAAAAAGCATTTTTACCAAATTTTGCCCCTACTTAAACATAGGCTGTAGGGGTATTTTAGAACAAAAAAAAATCTGGTCCAAACAGGACAACCCCTTAAATAGTAGTATAGATAATAGGATACAAATTTAACTTGCTAGCGAGACCCTCTTTATCATGGTTTGGGCTTTCTTCTTTACATTGTTTGAACCTAAAAAAGCATGTTAGAGTTCTATCTCTTCGTGGCCAAATGGGCCTCAAGATACTAACAACAGACTTCGGACCCAATATGGAGCTATGAGCACAATAGTTAATTATCCAAGAGTATATTATTTTTTCAGAAATTAGTTAGGATTGTTTTAATCACACCAAATTTGCCCATTACTTATAAACCAATAAGTACACTATGGAGGAAAAGAAAAATTACATTGTTATCTTTATATGGTATAATTTAGAGAATTCTTCATATCTTATAGTTTTATTTTTATTTTTTAAAATGTAAAAGTTAATTATATAAGAGTATATAATTTTTTCTCAAATTACATGCCATACACTCAATAATTTATAAGCCACGTACAGGTTTTCTTTAATAATTTGATAAAAATTTTCATGGTGAAAAGAGGAATGAAAGTTTTTAGATTATTATATTTACACAAAATACTTATGCCGAATTTATAACTTATTATTGTAAAAATATCTTTATGATAGGTTTCTTTCTCTTGACTTTCTTTGCACTATCTGTTTTATACAGTATATTTGATGGGGAGACTAATATCTCTTTTATAGGTAGAGAGAGAACTGGTTTATTGTTCATTTTTAAGCCTCCATTTGCCCTTCAAATTAAGAGAGTTAGAAAACCATTCCTCAATTATCCAATAGTTTGTGACATGTAGTTAACTCCTTATTAGACCTTTAACATACACGTAGGTTATCAAATGGAACATTATGTTATTAAATGAGACACTAAATAGTTAATTTTAGTCATAAAATTAAATAAATTCACAAAACTAAACTAGAATAAAAAGTTAATTTAGTCTTAAAATTCTTTCTCTCTCTCTCTCTCCACATATAAATATAAATCATATTTGACATACATTTTAAAAGGGTTAAAATTTAATTTGTTTAGGTATTGTCTATAAATATAGTTAAGCCAACACAAATATAAAAATTTAAATATTTAAGGGGGTTAAATGTTATAGGACAAAATTTAGTTACAAAATTGGTTGTATCCTAAGGCTACAACCTTAACCAATATCTTTCTATTAGAGATGAATTTTGACAAATCATATCATATATTTTATACATGATTTCAAGGTTCTAGCTCTACTCTTGGTTGGATTGTCACAAATGGTGCTACTCTTTACCTCCCCAATTGATATCATCCAAAGAAGAATGATGATGACATATGACATGGTGAAGCTGTCAAGTATAAGAGCTCTGTTGATGCATTCTGTCAATTCCTTAAGAATGAATGTCTCAAATCTCATTTCAAGGAAGCTGGTGCAATTATTCTCCATGGAGCCATTGTTTACTCACTTGAATAACTTAGAAGACTTTTTCCCCTAAGAAATTAATGCCCTCTTGAAATTGGTTGCATGTAGTTTGATAGTAGTATTTAATGATTGAAACAAGTCTCTAACATACAAAAACATCTGAAACTACAATGAAGAAAAAAAAAAATATATATATATATTTAACAAAAAGAAAGAAGAAAAAAAAGTACAAGATATTTTTAAATCTTATTTTCTATAGCTTTCTCCTACATCACACAATTTTTGGACTATTACCGATAAAAATTTGTTATAGCAAAGCCTTCACGGTTGTATTTTTTGTTTTCTCTCACGGCCTTTTTCTGTGTTTCGAAGATGATGCATATGGTTAAGGTTTTATTTAATGTGTACAAAAGTATTTTTAATATACCAATGATTAATTGTGAATCAGGCATATGAATTATCTCTTTTAAGTACAATAAGCGATGTCTTACTCGGATGCACTCGAGTGTGCCTAAATGTAACACAGGCTTCACTTCCCAAGTAAAATTGAATGGTAGAAGCAAGAATATTAAATTTAAATAAAAGATAATTGTTTCTAATTTGTGCTTGTAACAGGTTCCTTTCATTTTAAAGTTCGGATTTGGCCTGCTAATCTTTTGTCAAGATCAACTGAACCAAAGTAGGCTTGGATCTGAAGCAATTACACTCCCCAAACAGGATTTATTGAACAATGCTGAATTCATAGGCTAATAGATTTTTGGAAGAGAAGCTTATATATTTCCAATTTTCAACACTGCACTGGAACCATTATTTTGTTAATGTCTTGGCCTAGTGATTGATGGCAGGGTTGGTGAAATGAAATCACTGAAATAAGTGGTGGAGTCAAGAATTTTGAGTTGGGGGGCCGAATTATTCTGTCAAGATAAACTCAAATCACAAATACACTCCCCTAAAAAAATCCACATAACATGTGTGTATGAAAATATAAATTTTAATTTTCTTATTCTAAAGTAAGTTATATACATATACACAAAATGATCAACTTTAATATCTATATATACACACCTAGACACAAGATCTTCTTTATAAGAGAAACTTATAATCTTCTTAAATTCTAACAAGTATACAAACATTGTATAATTGGGTATACAACATACAAATATATAGAACCAAAAAAAGAAAAAGAAAAAAAGAATCTAGTATCTTTCATCAAAGTCATGCTCAACAATAATACTTCACGTAATAAACTTCATCAATTATTATTTATATAGAAAAATTATTCATAATTTCCTTTTTAATATATAAATTGTTTGCAAAAATTCATCCATGTTTGACAAATCAAAATCATAATATTATAATTGAAGTCTCAATGAGGCTTTTTTTTTTTTCGTGATAAAATCTTGAGAATAGGAAATTTCGACCAAATTGCATATATTATCAATGTTTAATGATTTGAACGCATTAATATAGTTTGAAATTGAGCTAAAAATTAGGGGTTCCACACTTCCACTATTTACTCACAAAACCTACTACCAAATTATTTCATTTTATTGTAATTATATATCAACTCTAAACTCCCCCAAGCATAAATGAGCCTGTTAGGTTTTGAGTTTGTAATGTTGGCAAACCATGACAAAACATGACAAAAACTAAGTCTCATTAGTTTAGAATGGTCTACATTGAAGCCCAAGACAAAAAACTCAAGTTCGGGATAAAAACAAATGAGTTACAAGCTGGTTGGTTCAATTGATGCTAGGGATTTTCGATTGA
Source organism: Quercus robur (assembly GCF_932294415.1). NCBI lineage: Eukaryota > Viridiplantae > Streptophyta > Magnoliopsida > Fagales > Fagaceae > Quercus > Quercus robur. The sequence continues at coordinate 49,905,266 of NC_065539.1, forward strand.
TCAAAAATCGCATATCAGCAAAATCAACAAAACGTAAAAAGGCCATAACTTATTCGTTTGAAGCCCAAATCGCGAGCCGTTTTTTCCAGTATTTAAAGGACATTATAAGCTAACCCTAGGTGGGAGTTTGAGAGTTTTTTAGAGAGATTAGAGTGCATCTTGTGCCTCTTTTGTAGATCTAGGGTTTTGTACCCAAAAGCTCTCTTATGTCTTCTATCGGTGTTATTTCTTGAAGAATCTCAAGATCCGGTATTGTAGAAGTTGCTGCCGTCTCTTGTCATCAAAGGTGTTGATGATCTAAATCTTCAAGGGTGGTTTTGGAGTCACAAACAGGAGAGTTCGTGTTGCTAAACCTTTGAGTGGGATCTCAAAGTCACAAATGGGGGTGTTTGTGTTTTGTAAAGGCCAAAGAAAGAAGGAGTCCGTGGATTCGGAGCTTGCACGTGGTCGTGTCAGTAAGTTCTACTGGTGGGTAGCAATAAGAAGTCGAGCGTGGGGGCTTGTAAGTCTTATTGTATGAACTTCGATTCTTTCTAGTGGATTTGCATTTTACCTTGAGGATAGTTAGGTTAAATTCTCCCCAGGTTTTTTACCTGTTTGGTTTTCCTGGGTGATCATATCATTGTCTTATTTATTTTCCGCTACTATGCATGATATGATTGTTTGATTGTGATAACCTAGACTTGGAATTTGGACTAAGTAACAACTTGGCTAATTAACTAGGTTAATCCAATTGTGTTTTAAGGGATCTAAAAACTAACAAGTGGTATCAGAGCAGGTTGCTCTTTTGTTTTAGATCTTTTGATCTAAGAGCTGATCCTTGACCCCTTTTGTCATGGATAATTTGAAGTGTCTTTCTGATCATGTTTCTGCTCATGCTTCTGTTGATTTTATTGATGCTTGTGAAACTTTTCGTAAGGAATTATTGAAATCTATGAAAATTGCTAAGAAATTCAAGGAAGAGTTAAAATTGGCTAATCTTGAAAAAGAGGAATTGATTGTTAGATTAGATGAATCTAATAAAAAGAATGAATTTTTGAGAAATCAAATTTCCTCTCAAGATGAGAAGATGAAAAGCTTGGAACAAGAGTTAGTTGAATCTAAAGCTAAAATTGAAAATTTGACTAGTACTAAGCCTGTTGTTGATAATAGAAGTGTTTCTGTTTTTCTTAAGCCTAAAACTAAGAAAGTTTATATCCCTCCTTTTAAGAGGAATAATAAAGAGAAGGCTTATTTTGCTAGGTTAGACAAAGGTAAAAGTTCTGATGTTGACGCTGAAGTTTCTAAATCTAAGTCTAAACCTACTGTTAGAGAGTACAATAAATCTGTTTTTGTGTTTACTTGTCACCTTTGTGGTGTTGTTGGTCATATTAGACCAAATTGTTCTTTGTTGAGGCAAAAACCAAAATCTGAGACTAGATTTGTCACTAGGAATACTGATGTTCTTAAATTTGTTCCTGTCTGTCACTTTTGTGGTGTCCATGGTCACATTCATCCTAATTGTCATAAACTGAAATTTAAACATTCTATGTTTCAGTCTAGGATTTGTGATGATATTTCTCCTGCCATAAGTTCATATAAATTGTTTCATATTCTTTTGAAAAATTTGAGCTTGTTGGCTTGTGAAAGGAATTTGCAGGATTTCAGTCTTTCTCAGAAGATTGGTGTAATTCCTCAAATACACTTTACTTCTCATGGATTTTCACCTACAAAGCTGAAGACTAATGCTATATGGGTGAGAAAAGATTCTCCAAGGTGAGTGTTGTTGACTTGTCCCTAATTTAATTCTTTCAATTGTTTGTGGACATGTTTTGTTTTTAGTTGTTTTGTTTCTTTTAGAATGTTTTTTATTTAAAAAAAAATACAAAAACATTGAAAAATTTTCAAAAAGACAAAAATATTTTATTTTGAGTCTTGTTTTATTTTTCTCGAGGATTACATGAATTATGATATCTCTCTTGATTTAGAACATGCTTGACATTGTGGAGAAACTTGAATAGTATGTGTTAAATAAGTGCTAAGCTATTTCTGATTTTGTGTGAGTATGTACTAGTTTGTACATGTACTCATGGGTTAATTAAGAAATTGATATTTCTTGTTTGTGTACCCTTTATAGCTTAGTTAAGCATTGTCATGCATTGCATTTGCATTGTTCATTTAGCATAATGTGTGCTTTTTGTTTTTGGTCATAATTTTTTTTAAATCAAAAAGATTTTTGTGTTTTGTATTTCACATCTTGGATTTATAATCAAGGATTGGCCATATTATCTTTAAATAACAAGTTTATGTACCTTGTTTAGCTTTGATGAGCTTATTTATTACACTTAACTAGTTGAAACTTTGTAGTGCATGTTGTGTGGGAAAGATGTTTATGGTATTTATCATTTTGTCTTAATCTTGAAGTCACATGTTATTTGACTGTCAGACTTGATCCTTTTGAGAAAGGCATAAATAACCATCTCACCACTGTTTACTAGCTAATCATGAACACCTTAGTGCATATCATAAGATTTTGTGCTCGAGAAAGTGTAGCACATGCACAAAAAGAACATAAGGTGTAGCCTCGGTTATAAATGCTAAAATTGGTGTGTATATTATCCCGACTATTTTAATAAGTTTCTGAACAATTAAAAATGGTGTGTATATTTTGAGGCAAAAATCAAGAAACTTACATGATTGTAAGCTTGTTTTCTAGGAGATGTGAGAGTTATATGATGTAACTCTTTTGGTGATAGTCTCTTTCAAATTCTATGTGATGAATTTTGTAGAAATTGTGATTGATTTCTATTTACATATCACCTCACATGTTTTTCAAGCTTTTGCTAGTTGCACACATTACACAAGTTATTCTTTGCTAAACTTGGTACATTATATTGTGTGTGATTTTGTTGTGGCCATCCAAGATTAAAGTTCTTTGATTTTGATGCAAAATATCTTAATGTTTGAGTTTTTGAGGACAATTGGTTGAAAAACCTGTTTTTGGAAGATCTGGGTTGAATTCAAGTGTTTTTTTTGAAAAACTTTTAATCTCATACTCATGCATTTCATTCATGAAATATTGTGTTTTGAGGAGTTTCTGCATTAAGTTGCTCTGTTTTTTTCAAAAATTTGATTTTTCCATGCATCATTTATGTTTAGGATTCACATGCATTGCATTGATTTTTTTGTATCCATCGTGCAATTTTGCAGTCATATCTCTCATTGTTTTCACACATAACATGCATACACTTTATTACATTGGGTACTCAGCTTGATCAAAAAATTGATTGATTAATTTTTGAGTTATGTATTTTCTAGTATATGCCTTTTTTTATGTGTGAATTGTAGAAAATTATTTTCTTAAGAGTTATGATGGATAATCAATGTGCAAATATTTTCTCTACTCATGCAACTGTTTATGGGTCACATAGTGCCATGTTTGCATTTTATTGAAAGAGAGAATATTTTTTCTTCATGTGTATCCTCAACTTAGTTTTTTTTTTTTAAACTTGGTTTGTGTCTTTTTATTTATCCCCACCCCCTTTATTTTTTCCCAAAACTTGTTTTGTTTTTCCTATTTTTATAGGGGGATAAATTTTTTTTAACCTTTGTGGTTCTTAGGGGGAGTTGTCTCTATTTTCTCTTACTCTGTTGCGTATGTTTTCTGTCTACCTTCTGATTGGGTAGTCTTTGTCAATACGTGACAAAAAGGGGGAGACATAGATGACTTGTTTGTTTTGTTTAGGGGGAGAATATAAAAACTTTTTGATATATCTAACTTAGGGGGAGAGTTAGAATTTACTTTTGTTTTTTATATTTTGTTTCATATTATTGTTTATATGTCTTTCTTTCCACACATGCGGTGATGTGTTTGTTGAGTGTTTCAGGAAAGACAAGTGCATTCTGATCAAGACCTTCTACCTCTTCTTGCAACTTCTAAGTTAGGAGTCTTAGATTGTGATTTGTGAAGTATTTGGGCATTTTATTGTATATGGGCATTATGTTGTATGTGTGTTTTGTCACGGATTGCCAAAGGGGGAGATTGTTAGATTTTGAGTTTGTAATGTTGGCAAACCATGACAAAACATGACAAAAACTAAGTCTCATTAGTTTAGAATGGTCTACATTGAAGCCCAAGACAAAAAACTCAAGTTCGGGATAAAAACAAATGAGTTACAAGCTGGTTGATTCGATTGATACTCGATTGATGCTAGAGATTTTCGATTGATCAAAAATCGCATATCAACAAAATCAACAAAACGTAAAAATGCCATAACTTATTCGTTTGAAGCCCAAATCGCGAGCCGTTTTTTCCAGTATTTAAAGGACATTATAAGCTAACCCTAGGTGGGGTTTTGAGAGTTTTTTTAGAGAGATTAGAGTGTATCTTGTGCCTCTTTTGTAGATCTAGGGTTTTGTACCCAAAAGCTCTCTTATGTCTTCTATCGGTATTATTCCTTGAAGAATCTCAAGATCCGGTATTATAGAAGTTGCTGCCGTCTCTTGTCATCAAAGGTGTTGACGATCTAAACCTTCAAGGGTGGTCTTGGAGTCACAAATAGGAGAGTTTGTGTTGCTAAACCTTTGAGTGGGATCTCAAAGTCACAAACTGGGGTGTTTGTGTTTTGCAAAGGCCAAAGAAAGAAGGAGTCCGTGGATTCGGAGCTTGCACGTGGTCGTGTCAGTAAGTTCTACTGGTGGGTAGCAATAAGAAGTCGAGCATGGGGGCTTGTAAGTCTTATTGTATGAATTTCGATTCTTTCTAGTAGATTTGCTTTTTATCTTGAGGATAGCTAGGTTAAATCCTCCCCAGGTTTTTTACCGGTTTGGTTTTCCTGGGTGATCATATCATTGTCTTATTTATTTTCTGCTGCTATGCATGATATAATTGTTTGATTGTGATAACCTAGACTTGGGATTTGGACTAAGTAACAACTTGGTTAATTAACTAGGTTAATCCAATTGTGTTTTAAGGAGTCTAAAAACTAACAGAGCCTTAGAAAGAAGCTAAGACTAGTTTGATAAGAAAAAGGTATTGTCACAATGGGAGTGCAAGAGGCAAAACGTTAGCAACAATAGTGGTAAATGGTCAATGGATTGGTAAAAAAAATTCATTTATTTTTATTCAATGACTTAGTAAAAAAATTGAGATCATGGTTTTAAGCTCAGTCTCAGCCTTGGTGTTATAAAGTAAACTCTGAGCGTACGAGTTTTGGCAATCTGTTTGATTCTTAAAACTCAGAATTGAATGTTTGACAATGGATTCTACATTTGTGCTATATGGGATAAGTGAATCCTACAGTTTTTTTAACATGGCAAAATAAATAGTATGTCCAAGTAATAATAAAAGCAAATCTCCTTATTTCTTCACCGCGGATTCTTGTGTCATTTTCTTGAAAAGATATTAGATCACCGTGGGACACTTTCAAATGAGTAATGCTTACCATTCCATTTCACACAAAGCCTTCGATGACTTAGCAAAGAGAAAATAGTAGAATGGCAATCAAACAATATGTTGTGTAGAACTAAAATCAAACAAATTGCGAAGATTGTGTGTGAGAGAGAGTAGAGATCAAGATAAAGAAATACTTTTATTAGAGCAAGGAAATGTGTAAACTACATTCTTTTGCCAAAATTTAAAAAATAAAAAACATATGAAATGAAATTTAATCATATGATATTTCAAGATACATTATTTGTAGTACCAATCACCATGAGCTTGGTGATATACCAAGAACAACAACAATTGGTTGCTAGCAAGGGATGCAAAAATCCTTGCGCACAAATACTTCCCAAAAGAGACGACCACCCAACATTTTGTTCACATGATCTATGAAAGAAATGTTGAACACTATATTTTTCCTGTTTTTTTTTTTTTTTTTTTTTTTTTTTTTGGGGTTAAAACCTACTTAGCTTTTGAAAGTTCAAATATGTGTATAAACACCCTTAAACGTTTAGACCCCCAATTTACAAATTAACCAATTCAAGCTTTATGTCAAACAACTAGTGTGCGGAAAATGAACATAAGCTATAATATAGAATTGGAAAAACTATCTAAGCCAAATTAAAATCACAACCCACAACAGATAATAAAAAGGCAAAGATAAAGGGAAGGAAGATGCAAACACAAAGACAACACGCGATGTGTTATCGAAGAGGAAACCGAAGCTCTCGGCGTAAAACCTCTCCGCCGCCCTCCAAGCGGTAAACAATCCACTAGAAAATGTAGTTGGGATACATGGACAGCAATAGACCCTCCAAGCCTAATCTACCCAGTGCACCTAAGCCCTCTAAACTTCTTGCTTCAACAAGGTTGCGCCGAACCTTTTTCTTTTCTAGCTTCCTGAATTCCGCTACTAGACCGTAGCATCAACCAATTTAGATTGATTCCTTCCTAACTGCTTCCCAGAACACCAAACAGCCCTCTCACAGTGATGAATATGGTGAGAACAATGTTTTGGTAAAATGCCTATCAAGCGTTTGACAATGGAGAGGAAGAGAGTTGAGGAATTTGAAGAGACTCTAATGTATTGATTGTAGGTGAATCAATCTCGTTTTACTCTAGGGTTTCTCTCTCAAAATTCTCTTTAGAAGCACTCTTTCATATGTGGGTATAAGGGGTATTTATACTAGAATGAGTGAGGAATGTGAAACGTCAGGTTTTACAAAATAAGGGTGGCTCGCGGCTTGGCCTCGCGACTTGACTAAGTCGCGAGATAACCGTATGGCCAATTGTCCTGTTTTGTCCTGTAGTGCTCCAGCTAGCATGACTGTTCACCTTCTGGCACGCTTGGCACGTGTGCTGCATCTGGTGGCTTGCAGCCGCGAGCCACCCGCGAGATCAAGCCGCGAGTCTCTATTTTCTTGCACACTCTTGAGCAATCAACACTCTATCTCACTCACTACCCTTACAATAAACCCACCTAAATACAGGGTTACTAAATACTGAAATACAAGCAAATTTGGCAAAGAATAAAGCCAATAAGATGGTTGATTAAATTCAACCTTACAGCTTTTCAAGATGCAAGAAAATGGGTTGCAAAGTTGAGTTTATATAAGGGTAGCAAAGGTGAGAATATTTATGATTTACAACTTTCAAATATTAGGATTCATATAATCACAATTTCATATGCATAGCTTACTATTATGCATGCTATGATTATGTTTCCATACCAAGCAAACGTAGGGAATACATAAAGTACTTTGTTATTCACATTGCCTCTCCATATATTGTAAGCACCATATATTGTAAGCACAACATTGTCTAGATAAAATTACTAAAAATAGTTGGTTAAAAACATGATCTTCACATTTTCTATTAAATAGCTTTCCATTAAATAGAAAGTATAACAAATCTAAAACGTATATGCTTAGTTGGCTTTTTTTATATTAGAAAATCGTTCACAAATATGTGTACAGGTTCCTTTGTATACATATTTGACTCAAAAAAAAAAAAAAAAAAAAAAGTTCCTCTGTATACATCATTGTCATTGAATTCTCATGTTAAACATTTTCCATTTCAAGCAAAACCTATGTACAAGTAATGAAAACTTTTAAGTTCATGGGCGAAACCAAGATTTGACTTTAGGTAAAGTGTGTACATATGTAGGTTTATACACATTATGGACAAGAACAACGAACACATATTTATTACCATATATACTTGTAGAAGACAATTCCACAATTCCCTCTCGTTATGTCTCATATCGAACATATTCATTCAACCCCAAACCAACATATTCATTCATACACAAATTGCAACGTTTAAAACAACTTTCCTTCGACACCGCTTCAAACACCCATATATGACTTTTGGTCTAATACTCCTATTACCCATACATTTGTTCCCACAATAAACTCCAATTATATATAAATATTTACTATTACAAATTAAATTGTAATCAAACAAATTTCCATCTTAAAATTTAACAAAGAAATTACCTATAAACCATCCAACCAAATACCCGTCCAATTGAAAAGCAACCAACGCTGCACCCCCAAAGAAAACTCTAATCCCAACTCCATCACAATAAAACGATGTCATAATTCCCTTTCCAAAGGAACTGGAGTGGACTAAAATGGACCAAAGTGGAATAAAATGAACCAAAACAGCTGAAGTGGACCAAATTGGATTGAATGGACCGAAAGAATTGAATTGGACCAAATTGGACCAAAGTAAATCCAAATGAACTGAGGTGAACCCAAATGGACTGATATGTTTCGGTGTTATTTTTTAATGTCTCTACTTTGGATTGATATATTTTGGTGCTATTTTTTTTATTTCCCTATCGCAAGTCCTTTCTCTCCCTCTTATAGCTTTGGTTTGATTTTTGTTTGAGTTAATCATTTGTTAGTTCAGAAGTGAAAATTTATTTTATATCAAAACAAAATTTACATGGCTATGTATTTTAATGTGCCTATCAATCATTTTAGTAATATCAATTGTAATTAGGCATTAAGTTTTAATTATTATGTTAATCTCTTTAAGAAAATGAGAAATTTGAATAATAAATTTGAAACTTGGAAATTTTAATTATACCAAAATAAATTAGGAAAATATAGCGAATAATAAAAATAGTTAGAACAATATGAACCACTTCAAAAAAGAATAATATCAATAAAAAACTTCAAAAAATAATAAAATTATATATTTTTGAAAATAGAGAAATATAAATTATTTTTAAAAATTATTTAATTTTTAAGGAGAACAAATAATCTACAATAAAATTTAGAAAATTAAGAATGCATTATAATCTATATTATTATTTAAGCGGTTTCTCCTATTTGAATTCCTCATTTTTTAGTTCAAAAAAGTCCCTACACTCCTTTGTTTAAGTAGAGACAAAACTAAAGAATAATCCGGTAAAAATGCAACTTTAACTTCTACTAAAACATTACCTAAAATATAGGACTACTCTTTTGTTAATTTTTAAATTGCTTTATTCACTTATACATAACCCTACTATTGCAGTAGCTTTTATAGATTATCATTTAAAAGTACTCGCATCAGCTTCTACAAAATGGTATAAGGGGCAAATGTTGCCAAACTAGCCTTAAAATAGTTTGCATCACCCACATTGCCAAATCCGCGTATTAGGTAATCTAGGGAAAATCTTAATGAAGATTGAAAATTGAACTCAAGATGTTTAGATTTACAGTTTATTCCCAAGCCCCAACCAATAGTTAAATTATTAATTTGGTATTTGATTTATTAGGCAAATTTCAATTTAATCTCTTAATTATTGATCATGTAACTTTCGAATTTAAGTCAATTGGTTAAATAAGAGATTTAGGATTCTTGTATATTATAATACATCTCAAAATAATTATATAGGAGGATACAAATATAACTTGCTAGCGTGGCCCCCCCTTATCACGGTTTGGGTTTTCTTCTTTACATCGTTTGAACCTAAAAAAGCATGTTAGACTTCTCTTTGTGGCCCAATGGGCCTCAAGATACTAACAACAGACTTCGGACCCAATATGGAGCTATGAGCACAATAGCTAATTATACAAGAGTATATAATTTTTTCAGTATATAATTTTTTCAGAAATTAGTTAGGACTGTTTTAATCACACCACTTTTGCCCATTACTTATAAACCAATGTACACTACTATGCAAGCTTAAGGAAAAAAAAATACACTATTTTCTTTATATATATGGTATAATTTAGAGAATTCTTCATATCTTATATTTTTATTTTTATTTTTTAAAATGTAAAAGTTAATTATATAAGAGTATATAAATTTTTCTCAAATTAAATGTCATATACTCAATAATTTATATGCCATGTAAAAGTCTTCTTTAATAATTTGATAAAAATTTTCATTGTGAAAAGAGGAATGAGAGTTTATAGATTTTTTTATTTATACAAAATACTTACGCTGAATTTATAACTATTATTGTAAAAAAAAAAAAAAAGAACATGTAGTTAACTCTTTATTAAACTTTTAACATACACGTAGGTTATCAAATGAAACATTATTTTATTAAATGAGACACTAATAGTTAATTTTGGTCATAGAATTAAATAAATTAACTAAACTAAACTAAATTAAAAAATTAATTTAGTCTTAAAATTCTCTCTCTCTCTCTCTCTCCACATATAAATATAAATCATATTTAAGGGTTAAAATTTAATTTGTTTAGGTATTGCCTATAAATATATATAGTTAAGCTAACAAAAATATAAATATTTAAATATTTGAGGGGGTTAAATGTTATATATCCTAAAGTAAAAATATTTTTTTGCTAATTATCCTAAAGTAAATATAACTATACTGCAGGGAATAAAATAATATTTAAATGATGGCCCATGGCTCCTATGATATTTATTCACTGCCAATACTAGTAAACTCTCTCTCTCTCTCTCTCTCTCTCTCTCTCTCTCTCTCTAACATCGAACTCTTTCCACGATGTTTCTTAAAGGGAATTTTGATTGTGGTGTGTCTCAGTTAGTCACATCTTGAACTACACAGATCAACTACTTCCACTCATTATTGTACTTCCAAATTAAGACCCAACAATACCCAACAAAAGAAATGACCCCCCCACTGCTTGGTTTTTTTTATTCAATTTTCTCACATTTCAGCTTGTTAAAGCACAACATTCTAATGGTCCAAGTTGTTTGCACTCTTCTCCAATTACTTTCCATGTTATAGACTCAGACTCAGGCTCAGACTCACTAGCTAAGGCCAAAACCCAATCCCTTTCCATCAAGTTTGACACCAATATTAGCTGGATATCAGAACATTAACCCATAGGTCCACATAGATTTATGTGCTATTTAGAGATCTTATCTTCATGCTTTTGCTTTAAGATAAGGTTTGAGAGCCTCTCCTTGCCATTCTTTTACATGGCAATTAAACATGATACGACACGCAGGAAGGCGACATACACTATCAATCTTCTTGAGATAATTGTCACTTCTATTATAAGCTTTTCTGTAGTCTTTTACAAATTGATATATATGCCTAATGAATTATCATGTCACATTTATAACATCATGATTCCTCATTTCCACTTTATCAATATCATCCACAAAAGTTCCTCAAAAAAAAAAAAAAAAATATATATATATATATATATATATATCATCCACAAAATTCGTTCATTAAAAAAAAAAAAATATATATATATATATATATATATATCATCCGGACAAAATGGGCTTCTGCCCTTTTCGGACAAATTAATTAGCCTTTTGCCCTTCTTCTCAAACTAAATAGGGAAATACTCCTCTTTTGAAAATCGAGTTTTTCAAAATCGATTTAAGCCCTATAGTGACGTTTTCAAGGACCTATAGTGACGTTTATAAATATTTATAGTGGCGTTTTGTAACTTGATATTATTGCCTATAACTCGATTTTATGGATATCAAGTTATAAAACGTCACTATAGGTTCTTAAAATGTCACTATAGGTCCTTAAAAACATCACTATAGGGCTCCATAATTTTTTTTTTTTTAAACTCGATTTTGAGAAACTGGATTTTCAAAAGAGAGACATTTCCCTATTTAGTTTGAGAAGAAAGGTAAAAGGCTAATTAATTTGCCCAAAAAGGGCAGAAGCCCATTTTGTCCCATATCATCCACAAAATTCCATTTTCTACTAAAAACTTTGTAATAAAATAAGATTACTATATAGTCATGATTTAGTGAAGCAAATTTAGAGCTCATATGATGTTCTTGATAAATTTTGATGGATTAGTATCTTGGAAAAAGTAAACGTAATTTTTTAAATGAAAGTGTTACTCAAATTCTATCTTCTTTTGAAAGTTTGAGTGTCTCTTCCATTATGAGTGTGTGTGGAGGGAGTATGATTTTCCATCAAGAGTGACAATTATCAGTGAGATGGTGTCATTTCTTATACTCCCATCATACCAAAGAAAATCTTGATTATTGGAGTATTCGAATGAAAGCATTACTGATATCCCAAAATTAATAGGAGTTGTTGGAGAAATGTTATGTCAAGCCACAAGATAAAGTATATCTAACTTAAAATCAAACCAGAAGTATGTCTTGTAAGAAAAATAGTATGAAGGGAATAAGAAATTGACTCCTAATGTGTCCACTTGAACATGATATTAAAGTGGTGAGAATTTTTGAGTCCCACATAAGAAATGATAGAGAATATGAGTTTATATGCTCATGGGTTAGACATTGGGTTGGGTTTTAGGCATGTGTGGACTAGGTCTTCTTGTCTAAATAATAATAATAATATATTTTATTATTTTATTTTTGAGTCAGTAAGCCTGTATACAATAGTTATTTTTGAAATAGTGTATCTGTTTAGTAACGTATATATGCATAGTTCCTCATTCATGAAAAACAACTTTTGAGAAACATCCCAGAGAGAATATTTTTGTGCATTCATTTGAGTTAAAGAGAGAGAAAGAGACAGAGTACTTCGCAGAGCACGGATCTTGTGTGTTTCTTCTTTGTGCTGTAGATAATTTTATCTTAGGAGGTAGACGTTTGTGAGTCTCAATGTACCACAGATTGTGAGTGGTGAAATTTGCTTTAAGAAGATTTTGTCAAACACAAGACTTGATCTGAATCATTCATTTTTCATGCATTTGATCTGTGAGTTTTTAATTATTTGCAGATTTCTTCTTATATATATAGCATATTTTTATTGTTTTTGCCTATTACATCTATTTGTATTATTGCTTATAATTATATCTATATGTAGTTCCTTTTTGCATAATCACAAAAGTAAATTGTTGAAATATATTCAACATGTCTTACAAAAGTTTTGAAAGAAATTATCTAAGAAATTCTTACATTGATCTATTGTCAAAAAAGAATGGAAATTGCCAAACAAGACCTAACACTAGCTCTTACAAAGACCCTGAATTTTCACGGTCGAAGTAATTAAGAACATTGAAATGAAATATAATTATTTTAAAGAAATTTTTTTTTAAAAAGAAAGTAAAAGTTGAGTTCGTAAGGTCATATGCTTAGATTATAGATATACGCAAGTACAACACACCTCAAAAACTATGAGACATGCTTGGAATGACAAATAAATCAAGCTTAAGTGTTTAAGAAATAAACATCTTTTTTTTTTTTTTTTAAATGAAGTTTTATTTATAAGATGAGTTAGTACTTAGAATTTGGAATTACATAAAGTAAATATGAGAAGTTTATAACACTTAATTGATGAGGTTATCTCAGCAAAAAAAAAAATTTATCGATGAGGTTATAGTTGCATCATGCATACATGTGAAGTATATATAAAATATATATAACTCATGCATGCAATCATCCCATTAATGTACAAAATAATTCCCTTCTTCTTCTTATTCTACTTTTATCTCCTTTTGAAAATGAATTCAAAGCGTCTCTTTCATTGTATAAATGTGTGTGTGAGACTTGACGCTAAGGGGGGGTGTGAGGCACGCAAGCTAGCTTTCAACACAGTACTCCTAATAAGGTCTCAGAAAGGCACCTTTTAATTTCTGTCATTGCTTTAAGGAAAAAGACAATGCTATCCAGAAAAGGATAATGAATTGTGGGGCATGTCACCCTTGAAGATAAGATTCAGGTGATGTACTTTGAAACTGCCTTAACGTTTAACAAAGGTCGACAATTGTCAATGGCCGGCATGATTTAAGTTTGAGTTCAGATAGGGAAAGATCACGTGGCATGCATGCAATATGAAGGCACAATGGGACCCTAACTATGACGTGTTCTTGAAGTGTGTACTTGTATGTCCAATCTCATGACTTGTAGAATCCTATGCCACATCGGATTTTTTGATCTCAATAAATTCAGACCTTGTCTTAGAAAGGCTTAGTGCGATATCAGAGACTAATGGAAAACATGGGCAAGAGATTTGCCAAGTGGAAGAGAATGGTGAGACAGCAAAAGGGGAAGCTCTATATAATGAGGGTTTGCATCTCTATGCTTCTTGGTTGGCACAAATACTCCAAGGCAACGTACATGGGTTCTAATTAAGGAGCATTCAGCTTTGGTTTAGTTTAGTTTAGTTTTTCTAGTATGTGATGAGTTTAGTTTGCTGTATTTTTGTTGCTAAGATATATTTGTACATTCTCTCTATAATACAAATGAAATGTTCACCATAATTATTACATGAATGAATACAATCCATTCCTTGCATTTAGATTTTAGTGTGTTGTTTAGTGCATGCATGTCCAGATGTATTGGGTTTCTACTTCCTTCTAGAATTAGAAGTTTTTTTTTTTTTTTTTTGTGTGGATATCTTCCTTCTAGAAGTCATTATTATTATATACCCTTTGTTTTCATTCTAATAATATTGCTTAATTTATCCAAGAAAAAATATATTTATCATCCATCCGTGTTTCCATGCCTATCCACGCTCAAGTTTGCTATTAAGCTGCTTTCTTTATTTTTACACTACTAATTGGCCTACAGATGAATGCAATATTAAATTTTCATCATATAAACTTGGATGTTTCTGGCCAAAAAAAAAAACCTTGGATGTTTGGTGAAATTCTGATTAATTGCAAGTTTCAAATCTAAACTAATTGGCATAGATGTTTGGTGAAATTCTGATTAATTACAAGTTTCAAACCTTAGATTTTCCTGACATAATTTTTGTCTTTTTTTGCAATTCATGTCATTTTTTCATTTTTGCAGGTACTATTGAAATTTTTTTTGACTTTTTCTAACAATTTTTTTTTTTTTTTTTTGTCTTTTCTGCAATTAACCAGCACCAGGCGTTGTTGGTTAACATTATTTTTTTATTTTTAATTTTTTAATGACAGAAAGGGAAAAAGAGGTTTTAATTTGGAGGGGGATGGTTTTATTTAAGCCTTTAGAGAACGATTAATTGACTTGATTAGAATTCAAATATATGAGTCTCCTTGGCTTTATCAATCGAGTGAGAGAAAAACTGAACAAGTATAGTGTTATCCATGTTCACAGGACATAACCATAGCCATCAATCTCCAATAATATCTCCTTTGTGTGGGTTTTAGTTTACTTCATAAAGTGAAGACCCACCCCTCACATGAAACTAGGTTTACTGTGATTGATGGTAAGGCTTTTGTTTTTCTTTCCAAAGAGCTCATGATGATTCACCACCTCACTTATTGAAGATGACTCGAAATGAGTGTACGCACAAAAAATATGTACATGTGCAGTTCAATTTTCGTCCCAAAAAAAGATATAAAACTCTATATATACATGTGCAATGCAACAAAGATATTCTATGGAGTTCTAAAGACTTAGAGAGTTGTATCAGCAAATGAGAAACCTCGCACATTAATTATGTTACCCTTTTGTTTTTGTTATCTAGCTCTTGATGTAACACATTCATAACACCCCACTTAGCACGCATCCAAACCCATCCGGGAATTCGGGCGGCATTGGTTTATTTTGCTGTACATCTGAACACATCTGAACACATTTGGACAAATAAAGCCTTATAGAGACAGTGTCAGAGATGGAAACTTCAGGATAACTTATTACAAGTCCTTTTCCAGTTGAATTGGCAGGAGACAAGCTAATGGGCCTACCTTGTTATCTTTGTTTAAATGGGACCCTGATATGTTTACCCAATTAGGGGCCAACACTTGTTACCATCTCTGACCTTTCTTCTTAGCCCCCTTTCTTTATAAGCCTATGCTTTCATAGGCTTTTTAGATCAACAAAAATTTCAGCACCACCACCATATACCATTACTGTTTTGTACATGATCATGGCTAGTCATTGGAATTCAGTGCGACTCCCAAAGCTCAGGTCTTGGCAAAGGTGTTCAAGGCACATCCGAGAGCAGAGAACAAGGCTTTATATCATATGGAAGTGCGCTGTGATTCTTCTAAGTTGGGATGAGCAACGTTGATGAATGTTGTAACTTGGTAATGATTTTTCCCAAGTCCAGTGAGGTTAGTTTTGTGCAACACCTTTTTTGTATGAGCAAATCAGTAAACCATGTACATTCGAGTCCTGTGGTGTGTCGATGAAGATGAACTCCTCGTTTCAGAGAGTACGGATGACCACACATTGTGTACAAGCTAAGGTCACTTATATGGCTGAAATTATGACAGCATATATAGTGTAAGATAAATGTACAGGATCTTTACTGTTGATTAACATATGCAGAATAGTCTATTTTGATATTATTTTTTTTCGCTTATTTTTTGACCTTCGATCAAACTGAGGACATTGTCACTATCCCAATCTCAATCTATCATCAACTGAGGCCTAGGAACATGTATCCTAGACCATGAATACTCACTCAACCAACCAGCTCGGAAGTTCTTGATGAAGTTATGAAGAGAAAAAAGATGTCCCTTCCCACCCTTCTTTCTTTCTGGGGCTTTTGCGAAAATAATATTCTGATTAATTTTTGTTCAGGCAAAGATTATAATTATTTTATAATTTACAAGCTCAATCATTGGTTTTCCAACTCAACCTTTTTGCCTGCCCATTCCAATAGGAGGAGAAAGTGCACTTTAGCCTAAACTTGTTGAAAAAATAAAAAGCTATTGTATGTTCATTATCCACTTTCTGCGGAAAATATTTTATCTGGTTGCCTTCTCCTGATGTTTCCCCGAGTTCAAATGCCCCTTCCTATTGTAACTATCAAATAATAATAATGATAATAAAAAAAGAAGACAATAAAGGAGTGTTTGGTACACCATTTTAAATAATAATTTTTAATTTTTAAATAACATTACATGTATTTTTACATATTTTTTAACCTATACATATTTTCACACATGTTTTCAAATAACAAAATACGCGTTTTTAAGTGCATGTACCAGGTTTCCTTCTTCCCAACCTGCCTAGGTTTCTTGTTTCCTTCTTCCCCAACATGTCTGCTCTACCCTCTTTGCTTCCCTATATTCAGAATTTTTAGTAGATTGAGAGAGCAAGTAATTTATTTTATTTATTCACATAATTCAAAACAGCAGATTGAAGGTAAAACTCAATAATACAACCTCTTCAAACATTACGAGGGTTTTATTACCCTCTTAGTTTAAGAACCCTTTTCCCATACCGTTCTTCCCAAAATTAAGTTGAGCCTAAGCTCAAGAGGTTCAAAATCCTGATATCTCGTACATTCTGCGTGGAGTACAGATTTACATTCCCAATGTAGCGATAGTTTAGCAGAGAACCATGCGGCATCTTCTAAATAAAATTTCACATCTACAAAATATCGGTTGAGTTTATTGTTCTCCCTTCCTCTCCTCAACCAGCACCACCACCAACTGTTAGTTCTCTGTATGAAAATAAACACCCTTGCTAACGATGACAGGGATCAATACACTCATTTCTTATTCCCAAAAGGTTCGCCAGAAGCTCCATGTGACTTTGTGGAATTTAAATCATCCTCGGCAGATTTCTTTGGGGTTTGCCCTTGCTTGATTTGGCCTCCCTGGGGTTATTACAGCAACAAGGAAAAAAACAAACAAACAAACAATAAGATTTAACTTCAAAGGGTATGCGGAAAAATAAGTTTTGCAAGCATAAAGGTGCAGGAAAAAAAAAAATTACTCCCGTAAAATTATATTTCTATTTTTTTTATGCAAATATTTGAGAATGAAGTTAATGTACTTTTTGCACCAAGTGCACTGTTTGTTTCACCATTTGATGAATGTAAAGAGAATAAGTCTACTTAATCTAAGTTTCCGTTTAATTAGCCATTAACATCTTTTGTGACAGGTACATCACAAATTAATGCCCTTCAATGAGTGTCAAACGGGTGGGTTTGAGGTGGGCATAATTGGGTTGGGTACATAAAACCCATTTACCCATTTAACTAATTGCTTCTAACCCAAACTCAACCCAACCCAATTATTATGGGTAAACCCCAACCCACCCAATTATCAAAATTACCAAAATGCCCCTAAAGTGAAAATGACCAAAGTACACAAACACACTGTTACTTTCTGTTTGGCTGATGAGAAAATGTAAGAACACAAAGGAAACGAAAAATTCGACCTAAATTTCCATTAGTCAGGCCTAAGAATCATACTGCAACTGCATCTATTTTAATTTTATGAATGCCCATCTCCAAGGCTGTGACCTGGAGCGTTGGGTCTAACAGCCCTAGTTTTCAATGGAATGCCCAGCACCGCCAGCGCTCTGACCAGTTGTAGTGGGATGTCTGAAGTCATCAAAGCCACGATTTGGAGGAGGAGGCGGCTGAGATACACTCACAGTTGGTGGTGTAGGAGGAGACACGCTAGTAATCTCTTCGTTTGATTTGTAATCTCCATGAAACACACCGTCATGTATGATAGTTTCTGTTTCATAGATTTTAGTTTGAGTTTGGAGGGTTTTGGATTCATAACTCTTCTTCCCTTCAGGCTATACCTTCCCTCGATGGACTGAATTTGTTGGGAGAGAATGAAAAGATCGGATCTATGAGGTTGAGAAGAGCTTACGGAGAAAAGTCGGATCGAGAATGTGAGAATGCCGATCAGAGGAGGATGAAAAAGGAGAGAACATTTCCTTTCTTAAGGCGGTTCCGTTTGAGGTCTCTGAGGCCACCATTGATGGCCAAATCGAGCTCTGAGTTAAGTGCAAGAGAAAGAGAGGGGCTGGTTTTTTTTTTATTTTTTTTATGTTAAGGGCTGGGTTGAGTTTGAGTTTATTGTTTTTGGGTTAAATGGGGCTCAATGGGTTTTTAGTTAAAACCCAATAATTATTGGGTCTAATTGGGTTGATGCCCATTTAATCCAAATAATAATTGGGTGGGTTTGATTTTAATTAAAGTGGGTGGGTTTGGGCGGGTAAGTGAGTTTGGGCTTATTTTGTCACCCCTACTAAAAATCCAGGGCCCTCTGTCCTAAAACCATTATGGACAAAGATCAGAGACCCAGATAATTAGTTCTCTCCCTAGCCAACAGTCTACAAAAATACACTGAAGCTGGACGCATAAAATCGTAAAAAAAATTGTTTTTCAATTGCTTGTGCTCAAAACATGTGTTGTTGGAGGTTTTTATTATCCTTATTATATTCAATTATTCTCATAGAAACCTGAGTCTCAAGACTCTCGGCACTTAAATGTTGCTTAATTTATGTCTTCTTCTTCACATTGGGCAAAGCCTAAATATATTTTACTAAGCTAATAGATATGAAAGAAAATAATGGAAAATATATCAAAATTGATAATGAAAAAGGTTCTCTTACTGCTCCCTTATGGCCTGTTATCCTCCGAACTGATGGAGCTCGTGCCATTGATGAAGCAGCTGCAGCTGCAGCCACACGGATTCTGCAAAAAAGAATTCATAACAAGATCCATTGTCATTTTATTTTTCATTTTGGCAATACCGTACATTACTGCTTTTTTTTTTTTTTTTGGGCTTCAAACCGTACATTACTGCTATTGAATCTTTATCATTAATCCTACCTTTTATGCACATCAACATATTCGTCTGTCTCATCCACAATTTCCTCCTGCATAAATTGACGAAATCGTCATCATTAATCTACTGGCAACTGGAAAGACATGCAAACTAAAAGGAATATATAAATAAGGGGTTGCACTTTACCTGCAGAAGTTCTTCAAACACATCTTCCAGAGTGATGATACCAATAACTTCACCATCTTCAATATCCTCTGACAAATGAGGTATGCCATTAGCTGCAGTGTCATTACGCCTAAAAGATGGTGGCCTCCTCACATTGGTAGGCATTGAAGCCCTGTCAATCTCAACAACAACACTGTCCGACTTTTCATCCTGCTTTAACAAAGGAGTAGTCAGTTGAGAGTCCTCGCCAGAAACTTTGTTCTCTTCAGATTTTTCTCCATCAATTGTTGGAGGAAGAGTCTTGCCTTTTCCCTTAGACTTCACCACAGCTGCCATATGACTGCTTCCCTTTTGGAATTCATTTAATATATCATACAGAGGCATATCTGCTGGAACCCTAAGGACGCATCCCACACATCAACAATTCATATCCACACTTCCGAAAAAAGAGAGAATAAGCACATCTTTAAGTGTATAAACATACCGTGGAATTCTGCGGATTGATACAGCACTGACAGGGGTCTCTGTTTCAGGTCGTACGGTGAGTAAACTCTTCACCTAATCCCAAAGGGAAAAGATAAAAGTGAGAGAAATAACCAGTAATAAATTAGCAAACATCTAAACCAGTACTATAATTCAAAAGTTTGTCAAAAGCTTAAAGTCCAACCCACCAGAAGAAGTCCAATTACATTCTTTGGATTCCCAGAATAGACAGGAACTCGACTATGACCCCGAGCAAGAATTTTCCCCATTGCTTCCCTGGGTTATTAAAATTATGAAAAGAAAAAACAAATATAAACAAAGGATAGATTGAATACTAGTATTCTAGAACTTCTACTAAGAATAGAGAAACTCATGTAATGGTGATGACCATGCAAAGCTTTATCACAAGATAAATGGAAAGTTTAACAAAAATAACAGAAACAAATTGTAGCCAATATTCTTGTGCTATGAAAAGAAACTTGCAATCTATTGCAAATGCACTCACGTATGTTAAGACCATAACAGATTGATTGGAATGACATAGAAGCATATACGAATACAAAACTTAGTTAAGATATGCTTTGCATAACTAAAGTTTTAAACCAACATAAAATAATTTGAGTTTGAATCATACTCATTTATCACAAATTTTTTTTTTTTTAAATTCTTAATCAGATAGCAAAACAAGATCCCCATAAAAATAAATGTTGAATTGCACATATTTTTTGAAGCAGGAAATTGATTATAAAATAATGGATTTAATTCTTGGAAGAATGTGAAAACAGAAATTTTAAAGTATAACTCTTGGTATCTTGATGAGGAAGTTGGATCAGGAAGAAGAAAAAAATGATAATAATAATGGCATCAAAACTTAGTCAGGTGTAGAACTTACCAGTCCAACTTCGAATTGACATCCAAGGAAAAGGTTGACTCAATAGGTGTCATAGCCTCCTCAGCAGTCTGATTGAAAATAAAAATGACAACATGAAGAGTGACTTTGAGATACAAACTCCAGCTAATATCAAGGATCTAAATTTAGATAAGGCATTATATAGAAACATCAAACTATAGTGACCACTTTCAGAAACTCAAAATTTTAGCTTTTCCACCAAGTCACAAACTCAAAGGTAGTTGGTCAGTTTGAATCAAGAGAAGGGAATTTACAGGTGCAAATTTAAAAACAAATCAACATAAGAAGCAAGGTACTCTTAACCATCAGGAAGTTCTGCAAATGCACAATGACAAGCAAAACAATAAATAAACTAGCACACCAGTTTAAGTAACATTGTTTACCTTTTCAGTTAAATCTAGGGCTCCGCTAATAATTGTTGTCTCATCATGTGTAAGCTCCCCTCCCTTGCCAGCCTAAGCATAACAAGAATAACAAGCTATTACTCCTTGAAACATTTGGATAGTTTTAACAAGTGATAATTGCAGTAGTTTATGCATATAACTCCAACAGCTTTACCTCCTGGCCGTGGATGGAGACAAGGGCTTTAAGCTGCGCCCGCCTAAATAATGCTTCATTATGTCCCAGAACCCAGTCCAGAATCTGGAACACATATATTTCTAGTGTTAAGGGCTAAATATATATCAACAGAACCAGAAATACAAAAAGGAGAAGATGAGTTTAGCCATAATATCAGTAAAGGAGTGCTTTGATATTGTATGGAATCTTATATATATTCTCCACTAATACTCTATTTTAGGATGTATATACAAATGAAGCTAAAAAAACAATACTAAAGCTTCATTCCGCAACTCAATTTTACATATAAGAAAGATACAGAGGAAATAAGAAGACACTGCCTACAAGAGAGGTTTCTGAGAAGAATAATAAAAATAAGGAATGGAAACCTTCTTCGGAACCACCTCAAGGGTGCAACAAGAACTATGTGAATCTCTTATTCACAAAACATTCAAAATTTTGTCTTAGATTTTACCTTTCCAATGGGATAAGCTATTGGATAGCAAATTATCATTAAAACTCTCACAAGCCATACGAAATTGGCCCCTACAGCAAGCCCGTATCTTGTGCATATTGCTTGTGGAATGACCTGACAAATGAAATGATAACAGGATAATCATCAATCAAATGTAGTAGCTTCAAAAATATAAGCTAAACCAACAAAATCATGAAAGCGCGTAAAAGCAACATACCTCCCCGAAAGCAAGAACGAAAGTTACAGAGAGAAGAATTGCGACATACTGATTGAAAAGTTTATCCAGGTATATAGGAAGGGCCTGCAGATTGCAAATACCAAACCCAATAATAACTGTTAATTAAAACTAAGCATACTCTAACAAGGACTACAAACTCAATATAACAAAAATTTAAGGATAACAACACTAAGTGTGAGTTTGGATTAGCATTTTTTTTTTGGAAAAGTTGTTCTAAATATAACCATACTTTTGCCAACTTTTAGCCAATAAGCAAATAAACTTTCTGAAAAAGAACTAATCAAAATGCATGCTAAAGCTACTATTCTCTGCACAACTTTTCCGAATTCACAAAGGGCTCAGGTTTCAAATCATCCACCAAACTCCAAAGCCACTTTAAAGAACACAAGCATTTGTTTTTTTAACCCAATTACTTCAATAGGCACAAGAACACAACACCACCAAAGCCTTTTACTTCTCACTTTACAAACCTTTTACCTTTTTCTAATGTAGTTTTCTAAATAGGCACAACACCCTTAATTCAATAGTTACAACGGGAGAATTTGAACCCTAGACATTTCTATTGGAAACACAAGCCAATTGAGAGCAACAAACATAGGAAGCACGGACAATTCATTTAGGGGGCCGTACCCGTTTCATGTTCTAATTTTTTACAAATTGCTCGTGTCATACCCAGGCCGTGCTTTCTAGCTACAAACTCTTAGCTTATATAAAATTCTAAATTTCCTCATTAGAATCAAATACCCATTAATTTTCACAAATGTGCACAAATATATCACTACATAGCTATCACATTTAACGCTTGAGAATCAAATTAACGAATTGAAAGAGACAGTTCAAATTCAAACAAAATTGATCAAGAAATAATATCAGAAAATATTGATTCCACTAAATAAAGAAAAACAAACCTCCATGGAAACCGCATTACACAAAAGCAAAGTGACAAGCAGCTGGTGTTGCTTTTGAACTACTGGAAGTATAGCAGCTACAACAACAACAACAACAACAAATCACACAAATTCAAAATTCAAATAACAATGAAAAACCGAAACGAAACGAAATGAAATTGGTAAATATCGGAATGAATCGGACCT
Organism: Quercus robur; assembly: GCF_932294415.1. Lineage (NCBI taxonomy): Eukaryota > Viridiplantae > Streptophyta > Magnoliopsida > Fagales > Fagaceae > Quercus > Quercus robur. Next base: position 49,928,475 of record NC_065539.1, read on the forward strand.
GCTTGTTTCTTTTCGCTAATGGTGCCGCTACGCTGGAGGATCTCCAAATCGACGAGGCCGAGGGACATGAGGCCGAGAGTGAGCCCGGACATGATTCCGGCGAAGAGGACGAGGAAGCAAGAGATCCCGGCGTAGATGAACCACCACGCCGTTCCGAACGGTATGCCGCCAAGCCCCGCCGAGTCCGATTCCAGGTTCCGAGCCAGCATCCGAGTCGCAATCACGGCATTGATCGGGTGCATCGCGGCTCTCTGTCTGTCTGTCTGAAGTACAAGAAGTAGTGGTTGTTGTGTTTGATTTGTCGGACAAGAAGATAGAGTTTTAAAAGAGTTTGGAAATGAATGAAGTCTTATCGTTGGGTGGATAAGTCTAGGACCACGTAACAGTAAGTTCATGGGTAATAGATAGATGACTGTTCATAATTTTTCAGGTCAGAATTGTAGTAAAAAAATTATGGAATAATTTGTAATCTTAGAACTGCTCTCTATTGAGAGGAATAATAAGGTTTACATGATGAACAAGTGACGTGTTCCACCATTCTACTAAAAGACTCATACTTGTTTAAAATTGTTGAGTTAAAAAAAAATTTAAATAAAAACTGATTACTGACTCAGCAATTTTAAATAGGTGGGAGTCTTTTAGTGGAATGGTGGACAAGTGATGTGGTCTACTAGAAGATTGTATAATTTCTCCCTTATTATGGTGGAGATTTCTAGTATTGTTATTTAAAATGATGTGAAAATTGTGGTTTAAAAAGTGTTGTGAAAACACGTATTAATAGTATTCATAAAACAAAAAATGTGTTTGGTACCATATTTCAAATAATATATTTTGTGAAAAAACATAATTGTATATTTGGTATGTGTGTGTTTTTTTTAAAACTAATCCATACAGTAAAAGTATTATTATTTTATTTGAAGAGAGAGAAAGTTCCCTTGTGTGGTCTAATCAGGTGGGACCAACAATTTTTAACATATTTACAAAAGTGTCTGGTAGGAATAGTTCTCTAAATTCAATGTTCAAACACTTTAAAATGAGAAACGTAATTCGAATACTCTTAAAAGAAATCCCCTACCAAACGTGTTTTTTTTTTTTTTTTTTTTTTTTTTTTTTTTTTGCCAAAGTTTTCAATATTTAAACATTGAAAACTGTTGTTTAAATTCCCTTATCAAACAACCCTAATGGTACCATGTTTCAAATAACATGTTTCAATGTGTGAAAAAATATGATTAGTTTTGTTTTTTTAAAAGCCAATCAAGTGGGCCTCATGATTTTCAACATATTTACAAAAGTGCTATTCAGCAACGTTGTTTGAAAATTGAAAACTGAAAACTAGTAAGAAGAGTTTTCTAAATTCAGTGTTTAGGGCCTATTTGGTATGTGATTCCAAACAACAGTTTTCAGTGTTTAAACATGCACTAAAAACTGTGGTTCTAAAAAAAAAAAAAAAAAAAAAAAAACCCAATTTAGTAATGGTGTTTTTTAGGAGTATTTGAATTATGTTGCTTATTTTTTGATGTTCAATCGAGAGACTTGTATTTGTACCTATTCTCTCTAGTCTCCATGGTCAATCAAATGTACGGTCTAAATTAACCACTACCTTAAACTCTAGTTTAGCTTTACTTTAGTTAATTCTTGTAGTTTATTTATTCGCAATTAAATGAGTTGGCATAATCTAGATGATGTATACTCTCCACTTCACCTTGAAATTGAGAGAATCATTGTCCGAAGAGCAGGCGGTTGTTGTTTTGCCAAGAATCAACATGTACCGTGGATTGTATGTTTATATTGAACGCATATGCATCCATAATTATTTTTTGGTTAATCTACAAATTCACAATTTTTTTTTTTTTTTTGAGAGACACAATTATTTTTTGGTTAATCAACAAATTCACTTTGTAGGCGTGTGTATGTGAGGAGGGTATTTTCGTAACAAAGGATAGATAAGATAATCATCAGCTCCACCGGCATTAGGGAGGGGCAACCGCCCTCAATATGCCACAACCATTCTGAGAGCAAAACCTCATTCTTAAACTAATGAGAGTACAAATTCACATTAAATTATGGCTACTTTATATATATATATAAAAGTTGTGGGGTACGTATTCCCAATTTTGAAAATTTACAATCATTTAAATTGCACCAATATTTGGAATTAAAGTATACTTTTGGCTATTTAAGTATGGAGCCATTTTTATTTGATCATTTACATTTCAAAACTTTCATTTTATTTTTAATCATTTATGTTTAATTCTGGTTTCATGTTGGCCATATCATTTCTGTTAAGAATTTGACACCCATATTATGTTTTTCTGCCTACAACATTGAACTTCCTACATTCCAAGACATTTTAGAGTTAAACATGAAGGGTACGTATTCGATAGTCAAATTACTAATAAAAAAGGACAACATGACTAATATGAAAGTGAAATCAAATATGAACAAACAAAATGAAAAAAATTGAAAAGTAAAGGCAAAAATGCAAACAATCACAAACTTTAAGAACCATATGTATACTTTAGTCAAAACTTGGATATATGCATCACCTGGTGGGGGAAGTTAATGGTGAAGTTAAAAATAGCTAAAATTGGACATACGCCACGCAAGTGTGTCAACTGTGAACGATTTGATAATCCTAGGAGCTATGAACAAGGTGGGAAAATGGTTTTACACACAAAAGAAATCAAACTAGAGTTTGTAATAGTTGATTAAAGTTGGCGATATGCAATAGTTTGTAAAACTCAATCAGAACTGCATATCAAAACTCAATCAGAACTAGATGACATTGATAGTCATGGGCAATATGAGAAATTTGTGATTGTAGTTTAGTAAATTAATTAGGAGTATGCGCAAAAGGGTAATTAATTTTTTATTATTAATGATGATGTGACTTGAACCGTGACTGTTAAATTTAACAATCAATTAAACAATGGGGGTGCAATTGGAATGATAACTATAAGTTTTCAAGATTTTTTTATGTAAAATGCATATATCCCCCAATTTAGAGGGTGACTATGAAATTTATCGTTTCTCTTTCTTTCTTTTTTAATTTATTTATTTTCTTTTCCTTTTTTAATTCTTGGTCGGTAAGACATCGAAATCATGATCTAGAATTTTTTTTTTTTTTTTTTTTTTGAGGTGAGATCATGATGATCATGATCTAGAATCTGGACAAAAGGACAAGGAGAGTTAATTTAGTATGTAATATATTCATTTTCGACAGGTATGATAATTTTTTTTTTCTTTCTTGAAAGTCAGAATATAAAACATGGAGATTAATTTGATTCGTCGACAAAAGATTGTGCTATCAAGAAAGAAAAATATAAAAAGGTTGTGTGCATTCAACAATTCACATGCTGTAATATATTTTATACAGACCACTTGGTGTATATAATATTGTGGGGCCCAATAATCTATGGGCCAGACCCACTTGCTCATGGGGAGTCCGAAGGCCCAAGCCGAAAAGAAAGGTTATGGCCCAAGCTCAAAAATATAAGGCAAAAAATGGCCCAGAGATGCAACCGAGGACAGTTTAGTCCTCGGCAGACCCAAAGCTTCATTGAGAAGAGGGAAAAAAAAAAAAAAAAAAAGGTATAGGAACAAATTTGTAAGGAGATCTAAAATATCTTGGGTAAGTTACCCTTACTACCCTTCCCAGATAAGACTCTGCACCTAACAGAGCCGTATTCTTCAGCTTTATCAACCATCCCCAACAATTCTGGGATTAGACTGACGGGACAAATATCAGTCTTGTAAAGGTTGACCCTACACGTGGAGGAAGGACAGCGAGCGTCGGCGAGTATAAAAGAGAAAGTAAGTAATCTGGATAGGGGGGCTGGGAAAAATAGACAAAAACCAGGAGTTCCCATCCCACCTCCAGGAAAGAAGACTCCAAGGAGGAAAACACTTGAACTGTGTATGCACACTACAAAAACACTCACTGCCGGGTAACCGGGGGAAGACCTTAATGCTCCTCGGAACAAGTCCGAGGAGCCCAATCCTTCAGGCTACGAAGCTGTAGGGTTTGGGTGCCCAAGCTGAACCCCTTTCTACGTAAGTTCCCCTAAAATCAGGACCATATCATCGCCCCGTGATCAATGGCTAGCCTTTCAAGCCCACTCTCTACAAATCATATTGTGAGGGATCTTTCATGTACGAGCCCAACATCATTATTGGGCCGTTAAATAATCGTGTCCCTACAATTGGCACCGTCTGTGGGAAGGCTTGCACGTTGGCACAGGTGGTGTTTGAGTCAACTCTCTAGCAAGCAGAGATTCGTGGGTTTTCCCCCATCTCCGGCGACATGCAGTTGTTGTTCCGGCATAAACTTGTGCTAGGGCTTACGTCCTGTAGCGCCAACGACAAAGGCAGCTCTAGGGGCTTCCGACCTCAAATCAGCCCTCCCCGCCCTGGTCAAGGGGCTGACCTGCGAAAAAGAAATTAAGTACTTAAAAAGTTTTGGACAGAACCAAGGCCTTGCATGGTCCTCGGACTCAAGCCTATGGGGAAACCAAGTACTCAGAAAAGTTTTATATGGGGAAACCAAGTACTCAAAAAAAGTTTTGGACAGAACCAAGGCCTTGCATGGTCCTCGGACTCAAGCCTATGGGGAAACCAAGCACTCAAAAAAAGTTTTGGACAGAACCAAGGCCTTGCATGGTCCTCGGACTCAAGCCTATGGGGAAACCAAGTACTCAAAAAAGTTTTGGACAGAACCAAGGCCTTGCATGGTCCTCGGACTCAAGCCTATGGGGAAACCAAGTACTCAAAAAAGTTTTGGACAGAACCAAGGCCTTGCATGGTCCTCGGACTCAAGCCTATGGGGAAACCAAGTACTCAAAAAAGTTTTGGATAGAACCAAGGCCTTGCATGGTCCTCGGACTCAAGCCTATGGGGAAACCAAGTACTCAAAAAAAGTTTTGGACAGAACCAAGGCCTTGCATGGTCCTCGGACCCAAGCCTTTGGGGAAACCAACTACTTGTAAGGAAAAACTACATTACATGGACCTTAGGATTTATCCGAGGAAAACTCTCCACTAACAATTGGGTTAGTTCCTAAATTGCGAGGATTCTCAAGTCTGCTTTAGGATCTTCAGCACCAAAGGGATCGATGCAATATAGAGCAATATGTCGCCTGAAAAACAATCTGAGTTCTCTACTGCTCAGTCAACTCCTCGGATGGATTATTTAGAGATTATCATTCTCGGACGGTATTCTCGCACTTATCACAGAATATTCAATTGTTACCTCAGTTAGTTTCCTAAGTTTAACTTACTATGAATTATCGTCGTAATGCCTGGAAGTGTTGATAAATCAGAATTAGTTGGATTATGTTTCAAGGTTTCCCGCTCTAAGTATCATTGAAGAAACACACACATGGAGCACACCCTTTCACAAAATAGTGTTGCAAAAAGGATAGTATTCAAAACAAGTAAATAAATTTCCCTTTTTACTAAAACAAAGAAATAGTACAGCGTACAATGAAAAGCTGGAATCAGCTTATGTCAAAACTCACTACATAATTGAAAAGGAAGATACAAGAGAATAAGACAAAGCCGAGGAGGCAGTACAGACGAGAGGTTGGCTTCTAAAGCTAACCACGTAATCAAAAGAAAAGATACAAGAGAATAAGATAAAGCCGAGGAGGTGGCACAGAGGAGAGGTTGGCTACTGCTTCAAGACCTTGTTCTTCCTCAATGCTTTTACATGCCCATAACTCAGGCAGCAAAAGAACCCAGCTTGGGGCCTGCACCGTCGAAGAAAGGGTGCAGAGAGAGCCCAGCTTCAGGCTAGCGTAGCTGAAGAAAAGGTGCATGAAACCCAACTTGAGCCTCACACCGCTGAAGGAAAGGTGCAGGGAGCCGGAAGGAGCCTTCACCAAAAATTTGCCTGCAACAAGGCAGAGGCGATGATGGCGGAGAATCTTTCTTCTGACACACCAAAATTCTGGCATGAACAGAACCTGCTTCGGATTTTGACTAAAAGAGGGAGAAACACCCTTTCCCCTCTGTCGAAACGGAATATTCTCTTGAATTTATGCTTCCTTTGCCCGTACCTCACTATTTTGAGTCTCAGGAGGACACGGCGCCTCTGTGGCGGAGAGAGTTCTTTTTCCCCAACCCTCGCCTCAAACATGATATACTAAGGGAGGAAACTGAAGGATTTGTGCGTAAGTAAGGCAACTTTCTCTCCTATTTATTTAAAAAGATAAGGTGGTGGCATTTAATTCACGCAGCGTCCCAAGGAACGCTACAAACAAAATGTCTCCGGCTCAATTTCCAACACCACCTGCAACCATGAGATTAAAGGAGTCTCGTGAAGGCGCACCTCGAACACTGGGACGCCAAAAAGTACCGCGTGACCAAAGACTACAGAAATACCTCTTAATTTGTGGGCCTAGTAAATTCACGGCCCAGGCCCGTTCTGCATGGGGCCCAAGGACTACGGCCCACGCCGAGGAATAGCCGTTGCCGAGGACAACCTCCTGCTCGGCACCTTGTGAAATACCTGAGGAAAGGGAGAAACTGAACTATGTTCCTCGGACTCAAGCCTATGGGGAAACCAACTACTTGGATGGCCTTGCATGATCCTCGGACTCAAGCTTATGGGGAAATCAAGTACTCAAAAAGTTTTGGACAGGACCAAGGCGTTGCGAAGTCCTCGGACTCAAGCCTATTGGGACGCCAACTACTCGAATGGGGAAAGTCCTCGGCTCAAGTACTGTAAAATGTTAAGGCCAATAAAAGTGTTAGGATGATGGCGGGACGCCCCACTATTCGGTAGCTTAAGGGGGCTGTTCATTTTTGTGGGTGATATGTTTTCGGATGATTACTTCCTACACCGCATAGAGCATCCAGTTCTAATCTCGGCATTGTTTCGGGTAAGTATCGTTATTCGCAGGTACGCATTGCTATGTCAAATAATTCTATTAAAGTTATGGTGACATCTTTTTATTGGCAAGTATTTTGGCCTTAGTTGTCATTGATTCAAATGCTATGTTGTTGTGCCGAGCAGCGCTTGCAAATTTGTAAAAACATAGAGACAGAACATGCAAAGTAAAATAACAACAATTTTTATTAATATGAAAAATTATTACAACGTACAAAGAGGGGCTTAAACAAGCCTATACAAAAGGTGAATTGCCGAAGCAACGGTAACATCTGCAATACAGATAAGTAAACAGTCGGGTGTCTTTTAAACTCTTCTTCAAAGTCTCTCTAATCTCTGCCTCCGTATTGCTCATATTGAGAGAAGATGGAGGAGATGAATGAGGAAGATGGAGGAGATGAATGAGGAAGATGGAGGACATGAGTAAAAGAAGGAGGAGAAGAAGAGGGAAGAGATGAAAAGAAAGAGAAAGGAGCAAAAGAGGGAGAAGGAAAAGCACCAGGATGGATCTGGTGGTGGAAAGAAGAAGAAAGAGAGGCAAAGGGAGGCGCCAGTGAACGAAGAGAGGAAGAAGTAGGGGCATTTAGTCCCTGCCCCAGTCCTGACTCCTAACACACTGGTGCCATGTTAGATATGCTCGTGAAAGAGCGGGTGGTACTGATAATGTGTGCCCTCGGCTCAGTCACGCCGAAAGTGTGACGTGACGAGTCCCTGCTTCGGATTTTGGCTGAAAGGAAGGCGAGACAAATCTTGAGTCTCCGCCATCCTTGCCCTGACCGAGCCATTTCGAGCTTCGTTAGAACATGGTGTTTCTGGGAGGGGAATGGTTTTTTCATTGCTTATTACTATGGTGAGTATATTTCAGGTTAAGGTATAACCAGAGAGTAAAAGTAAACTCCGGAGGGAATCTAAGGGTTTCAAATTTTGGGGGGATTAAAGGGATTCATCTGTGGGAGAAACAACTCTTGTTTCTTCTCTTTATATAGGGGACGAAGAAGAGGGTACTTAATGTGTTCAGGTCTCCAAGGAAATCTGCAAACATGAATACGTCGGTTCCTTTCCCCCACGCCATCAATAACCGTTAAATCTGGGAGGTCTCGTAAAGGGAAGATATTAAAGACGCGCTTCGGATAACCAAACGGCATACGCGCATCGTGCACAAATTAAGAGGAACATCTTGTAGACTGGTACACTTCCTGGGCAGGTGAAGAGTCGCCAGCGTCAGTCAAGGGCTGAATTAATTGAGCCATAATAAAGGCTCGGTATTACCAAAACCCCCATCTCCAACCGGGATGTTGGACAACAGGGTTTTGAGGGGCTATTGTGGGGCCCAATAATCTATGGGCCAGGCCCACTTGCTCATGGGGAGTCCGAAGGCCCAAGCCGAAAAGAAAGGTTATGGCCCAAGCTCAAAAATATAAGGCAAAAAATGGCCCAGAGATGCAACCGAGGACAGTTTAGTCCTCGGCAGACCCAAAACTTCATTGAGAAGAGGGATAAAAAAAAAAAAAAAAAAAAAAAAAAAAGGTATAGGAACAAATTTGTAAGGAGATCTAAAATATCTTGGGTAAGTTACCCTTACTACCCTTCCCAGATAAGAACCTAACAGAGCCGTATTCTTCAGCTTTATCAACCATCCCCAACAATTCTGGGATTAGACTGACGGGACAAATATCAGTCTTGTAAAGGTTGACCCTACACGTGGACGAAGGACAGCGAGCGTCGGCGAGTATAAAAGAGAAAGTAAGTAATCTGGATAGGGGGGCTGGGAAAAATAGACAAAAACCAGGAGTTCCCATCCCACCTCCAGGAAAGAAGACTCCAAGGAGGAAAACACTTGAACTGTGTATGCACACCACAAAAACACTAACCGCCGGGTAACCGGGGGAAGACCTTAATGCTCCTTGGAACAAGTCCGAGGAGCCCAATCCTTCAGGCTACGAAGCTGTAGGGTTTGGGTGCCCAAGCTGAACCCCTTTCTACGTAAGTTCCCCTAAAATCAGGACCGTATCATCGCCCCGTGATCAATGGCTAGCCTTTCAAGCCCACTTTCTACAAATCATATTGTGAGGGATCTTTCATGTACGAGCCTAACATCATTATTGGGCCGTTAAATAATCGTGTCCCTACAAATATATTTTACTATTTTGTACATTTTTAGTTAATTTATTTTACTATTTTACATTTTTTTAGTGTATATAATATATATTATATTTTTTCTCAAAAAATATATATATATATATATATATATATAATCCATCCTTCACAAAATTTTATATATGTATATATCACCAATTTTGTTATCAACCCAACTTATTTCACAATTTATTAAAATAATAACAATCTTAAGTAATCACAATCAATCACTACTGCAGGGACCAGATTTGAGATCCAAGCCCAAAGTATGAATGGACTTAGACCCAAAAAGCCCAAAACAATGAATTTGTAGAGAATTGGTTAGAAAAACTGGGCTTTAGTTAGCTGAACAACAAGTTAGGTAGGTTTGATATCAAAAGAATGAAAATACACGAGTGTATGCTGAAGAAAAAATGTCCTCAGTGAAGTCCAAGGACAATGGTTTTTATATAATGCTCTTAGGTAACGTTTCAAGATTGATTCTTAATTACTATAGTGTTTCTTTCCTCCTTTTTCCGATCCCCTTTTCTCACTCACTCTTTTTCATTTTATACTGTCTTTCACTTTCATCTCCACTTTCCACGTGCATTCTAGACGGTTGGTTTGGATACTTATCCCATCAGCACTCCCCATAAGTCCTTATGTAGGAGCTTTAAGGTTGAAATCCATTGTTCAGGCATCACTTCCACATTAATGCGGCCAAAGAGTTAGCTGCAGTACATTTAATATGGAGGCAGCAGTTTTCACCTAAGATATTTTAGGACTCCTCCTTATTTGATGTCTCTGTAATACTTGTCCGCTCCAACTGAATTTCTGGGATCGTCACTCTTGCTGATAAACCATCTCTTAGGACCTCGGCTTGTCTAGCCGAGGACACCTTCATCCTCAGCACACTTTCTTGAGCTATTATGACCAAATCCCACCTTTTTATTTATCAATACAGTTTCCTCTGATGAAGACCTCTCCTCCTCAGGCAAATCCTTGTTCTTGGCTTGGGCCACAGGCCCAATATACGGGTAGATAATGAACTTCTGGGCCCAAGGGCCCTACAATAGCTCCTCGAGATTCTTCTTTCTGGCTCCTCGAGAAGAAATAAGGATTCTGATGTCCCAATATTAGCTCCGTGCCCATTTCGCCCTTCCTCTGCTTATGAAAACGCCTTTTTGACTACCCAAGACACACTCCTGGCATTGTAGCATTCGAGACACGTCCTCATTAAATTCTTGTGGCTCCTTGTCCGCCACGTTCTACGGCATGATGCGAATCCTACGGTTAAGGGCTTCGCTGGGAATTGAGCGGGAACTTTCCCGCTCTCTACTCTCTTCTTGGTATAAATATCGCTCAAATCAAACCTTCTTTTTACTTTTAGCATTCACTTAGTTTTAACACACATACACTGAATCTGCCAACTTTCCCATTTCATTCGTGATCTCTACAAATATCTAAAGTCTGTCCGAGGAGACCCTTCTTATTTCTGTAAGTCTTCATAAATCTCTACATTCTATTTTTCCATATGTTTTTCTGTTTTTCATACATTTCCCCTTCTCAGCCCTCTTTTCTCCATCAAATCTTTCAAGTTCCCTCCAAACCCTTATAGAAATGGGTAGATTTAAGTGTCTGGTATACTCTGAGGTGGGAATAGAAAACTTTAGGGCTCGTTATAGGATCCCCCCAAGAGTAGGCATTAGGTACTGTAGTGAGGGTCAATGGCACGAGGATAGGCAAGTTGGGGAGGTAGTAATCCCAATGATTACCTTCATAGAGGGAGGGATGAAAATCCCTATGGGTGGAGTCACTAGAGACTACCTTAGAGCTCATAGGTTGGCTCCCACTCAATGTGCCCCTAATATGTTTAGGATCTTAGGCTCCGTGGATGCCCTCAACGAAAAGATGGGTTTAGGTCTAACCCACCACGATGTTAATTGGGTATATAATCTTCACCATCTAAAGGGGCAGGGGTACTACTTGAAATCAAGGTATCTTGAGGTTAGGCTCATCCAATGCCTTCCCAAATCCAATAAGGGGCTGAACAAAGATTTCCTGATCTTGTCAGGGGAGTGGAGTGATGGTCTCCCCTGCCCGACAAGAAAGGGAGAACCAGGTGGGGTACTAGGTCTAGGGTACTTATTTATAAGTCCTTTCTTTTGGTTCGTTGTATTTTCATATCTGATAAAATTCTATTTTCCTGATGAATTTACAGACAAATGCACCACTGAGCCGAATCTCAGCTTGGTCAAGAAGGAAAGTTTAGATAAAATACTCCACGCCGAGGTCTTTGTACACGACGATGGCCATCTGTGAGCGGCTCACATAATCTTAGGATACAAGCTGATCTTGTCTGGCTTTCAGGCACCGAAGTGTGTGATCAAAGCCAAAGACCCCCGTCTTCACCTTTCTCCTTCCCGAAGGTGCCCCCATTCCAGAAGGCACCTTCTCCACCCAACCCGTTCGGGAAAGTGATCTTTTCATTCAATCGATCCTGGAGGGTATTCCTAGAGCAGATCTTCCCTTCCAACACACAGCTAGTGCATCTGGTTCTTCTCAACCTACCGATAAAGAAGAAGAAGTAGTTGAAGTACTAGAGTCCAAAGACGAATTTGAAGCCTTCAACTGACCTTTGTCCCCAGAAACTTTAATTCCTGATCCCAGCCCACCATTCTCACCAATACTTGACGAAATGGGGATACAACGCAAACCAAAATCCAACATGATGGATTTGATAGAGTCCTAGTCGAGGAAGGATGCACCAGTGAAAACTGCCCAGACTAAGCCTCCCATTCCTTCACTTGCTTTGCCCCTCTCGCCTGAACCTGTTAACCTGAAGAGGAAGAGAGAGAGCAAAGGCAAAGAGGTGGTGGATGATAGTAAATCCCACCCCCCTCAAGAGGACGAGACTTAAAGGGTGGCTAAGCAAGCCAAAGTGGGGTAGAGGGGTGCCGAGAGGAGAGGCGACATCCAGGCCGAGCCCTCAGCTTGGCTCCCCGCGCCAATGCTAGATGGGGTCCCTTTATTAGCTGACGCCTCCATTAGGGACTTCCAAGGAGGAAAAGCCGACTATGTGGCCGATGTAGTGGAGCTGGCCTTACTGCTTCCTAGGGACATGGCCAAGCTGTGGTCCATGAGGAGGCATGAGGTCTTCCTCAGCCTCAAAAGATATCTGGTCATGGTATGATCTCTTCTTTTCTTTCACTTCTTAGTTTGCTTCCTTAACTTTCTTTTTCCAATTCTCGTTTCTCTCTTTGGCAAGCTATTCAAGCCTCCTTCCGGGCAGAAGAGATGACCAACTACTGCCATCGACAGATGAAGGAAGAGGAAGGAAGGCGTATCGCTACTGTGGAGGCCTTTCAGGTGGCCGATAAGAGCCTCCAAGAGCTTAAGAAAACGCTGTAGGAGGAGGAAAAGGAAAGAAAATACGCAACAGCCGCCCTTGAAAACGCTGAAAAGCAAGTTGAAAGCCAAAGGCTGCTGTTGTGCAGTGCTGAAGACCAACTGGCCTTCTTCAAGACCCAAATTGCTACACTGAAAAAGAAATTGGAGGAGGTTGAGAAAGCCAAGGCTTTAGCCGAGAAGGCCAAAGATGAGGCAGAGAAGGCCAAGGATGAAGCTGAGCAGTATGGGTATAATATTAGGGTGGCCGAGACCGAGGACGCCCTTAGGGTCGAGGTCCCTGCCGTATGTAGGACTTATTGCACCCTGGTATGGGATGAAGCCCTCAACCAAGCCAGGGTTGAGGCTTTTTTCGTGCTTAGGAAAGTAGAAAATGTCTACTACCCCCCAGTAATATGCCCTTTAAGCTCTTCGGACTCTAAAGCCGACCCAGCGTCTTCGGAGGCAGGTGACATTCAAGGTAGCCTACCCAAAGTTCCTCCTGCAACCAACACTCTTTCAGAGGGGGCAGAGCAGGCTGAGGACACTTCAAAGACAGGGGAGATCAATAAGGATGTAGTCCAAGGCTCTGGCTTACCTCCAATTGCTCCAAAGGATCCCTCAAAGGAAAAAGAAACTTCCAAAAGCGTGGAGCTAGTATTGGCAACTCTCACCGTACCCCGAAAAGAGGATCCTAAGGATAAGGCCAAAGCGTCCTCCATGGCAGCAAGTACACAACCTCTCAAGGACTCAAAAGAAAAACTTGTAATAAAGATGAAGCAATAGGTTGTCTTTTTTTTTTTAAAACAAATTGTAATCAACTTGCCTCTTTGCATTTGATTTGCCTTGTTTTAAGGCTGTTATTAATGAAAATTATGGGCGTTTTCTTTCTTCTTCACTCTGTTACTTACATATTGAAGTCAATATGATTTTTGTTTTATCCAACATTTAACGAAAGTAGTGATAAAATAGAGTTTCTCCCACTAATCTACTCGAGTGACAGAAAATTTCTCCCATTTCATATGATTGGCAGCAATAATAAGTGAAATTTACTAAGTCCCCCAACTCGACAAGGGATAATTCCAATTTCAAGAACATACTCTACAACATTACTTGCATATAGTTTCAAATGTGCTACGTTCCTTACTTATTGGTAATTTTAAAGGAGCAAAAGGATAATCATCTCTTGAAAAAATATAAGTAAGCTTGTAAATGCTTTAAGTGACGCTCATGAGCATCTCATTGTGACTCTTGTTGTAGTAAAAATCATTGCTGTTTGAAGTGGTTTTACCTGACATTGAAGTCATCAATAAGGGATACTAACTTACCTTAAATTTGTAATCCAAGAAGTCTTCAATAACTAAGGCTTTGCCCTGACCCTTAGCAATTTGATAGAAAACGTTGATTTAACCAAGGTGTGTGGTCCGAGGATCCAGGCATGAGCAAGGTCTAGTTCAATACTTAGAACAATGATTGAAAATTATCAATTTTCCCAAGGCATGTGGTCCAAGGATCCAAGCATGACCAAGGTTCTGTTTGATACTTAGGTAGATATCAAGAAGTATTAATTTTCCCAAAGCATGTGGTTCGAGGAACCAAGCATAGCTAAGGTTCTGTTTAATATTTAAAACAATGATCAAAAGTTATCAATTTTCTCAAGGCATGTGATCCGAGGATCCAGGCATGAATAAGGTTCTGTTTGATACTTAGGTAGATGTCAAGAAGTATTAATTTTCCCAAAGCAGGTGGTCCGAGGAACCAGGCATAGCTAAGGTTCTGTTTAATACTTAAAACAATGATTAAAAGTTATCAATTTTCCCAAGGCATGTGGTCCGAGGAGCCAGGCATGACCAAGATTCTGTTTGATACTTAGGTAGATGTTAAGGAGTATTAATTTTCCCAAAGCAGGTGGTTCGAGGAACCGGGCATAGCTAAGGTTCTGTTTAATACTTAAAACAATGATTAAAAGTTATTAATTTTCCCAAGGCATGTGGTCCGAGGAGTAAGGCATGACCAATGTTCTGTTTGATACTTAGGTAGATGTCAAGGACACATGACAAACAATACAACAAACCCAAATAGGGTGAAGAAAATCTCCATTAATAATAATATCTCCTAAGGTTATATACATTCCAAGGGCGTGGTACATCCTTTTCCTCTAGATCTTCTTGATAATATGCTCCAATCCCAGCCACTGATGTGATACGATAGGGCCCTTCCCAATTGGGTCCCAACTTCCCCCATGCTGGGTTCTTGGCAGTCCCCATAACCTTTCTTAGAACCAAGTCTCCAAGTGCCAGTGGCCTTAGCTTCACGTTAGTATCATATCCTTGTTTGAGCTTGTGTTGATAGTAAGCAAATTGGACCATGGCATTTTCTCTACATTCTTCAATTAAATCTAGGCTCTTTTCCAATAGCCCATTGTTGCCGCTTGGAGCGAAAGAACTTGTTCTCAGTGTGGGGAACCCAGTTTCCAAGGGAATGATAGCCTCGGCACCATAGGTCATTGAGAAAGGCGTCTCCCAGTAGATCTACGAGGTGTAGTCCGGTATGTCCAAAGGACGTGTGGCAGTTCTTCCACCCACTTCCCCTTTGCGTCGTCTAGTCTTTTTTAAGTCTGCTCACTATAACCTTGTTGATAGCCTTGGCCTACCCATTTCCTTGTGGATAGGTCAGAGTGAAATACCTATTCTTTATTCCTAAATCGCAGCAGTACCTCCTAAAGGTTTTACTATCAAATCGAAGTCTATTGTCCGAGATGAGAGTATGAGGAATTCCAAACCGAGTGACAATATTCTTCCAAACAAATTTTTTGGCGTCCACGTCCTTGATATTTGCCAGTGGTTCAGTTTCGACCCATTTGGTGAAGTAATCCATGCTGACCAACAGATACCTCTTATTCCCCGATGTCTTAAGGAAAGGCTCTACAATGTCCCAGCCCCACTGAGCGAAAGGCCAAGGACCGGTCAAGGGATTATGGATTCCTCCAGGTTAGTGAATGTTTGGTGTAAATCTTTGGTATTGGTCACACTTCTTCACATAGTCTTGTGCTTCTTTTTGCATGTTTAGCCACCAGTAGCCTTGTATGAAGGCCCTGTGAGATAGAGATCTGCCCCCCGTGTGGCTTCCATAAATTCCTTCGTGTAATTCTTCCAAGAGTAGCTCAATTGCTTCAGGGTGCACACATAGCAGATACGGGCCATAAAAAGATCTCTTATACAGTTTCTAGTTCTTGGACAACCAAAACCGAGGAGCTTTTCTTCGCACTTTATCAGCCTCGGATTTATTCTCGGGCAAAACATCTTCCTTAAGGAATAGCACAATAGGGTCCATCCAGCTAGGCCCCACCCTTATTTGGTGAACATGAACCACATTCCTTCCCACTTCAGAAGGTTTGCACAAGTCCTCCACAAGGATTACCCGAGGCAAGCCCTGTGCCGAGGAGGTTGCCAGTGTGGCAAGAGAGTCCGCATATGCATTTCTACTTCTAGGAACTTGTGATAAAACAAAAGACTTAAATCCAAATTGTAAGTGTCTAACCTGGCTCAAATATTCCTGCATTCTGAGATCTATTGCCTCCAACTCCCCTTGGATTTGGTCTACAACCAGCCTTGAATCGGAGAATATCTCCACTACTTTTCCACCCATTTTCTGAACCATGGTCATCCCTACCAAGAGAGTTTCGTATTTGGCCTCATTGTTTGTAGCCGAGAATCCCAATCTCAAAGATTTCTCAATTGTGATTTTTTCTATGGATACTAGAACTAGTCCCACTCCAGATTCTCTGTGATTAGCTGCACCATCAACGTAGACCTTCCAAGAAAAAGGCTCTTGCAAGGAAATTACGCCAACCAATTTTTCATCCATGTTTTGCTCCTATAATATATCTTCTGATGGGGTCTCGGCAAACTCAACCACCAGATTAGCAAGGACCTGACCTTTGACAGAGGTGCGAGGCATATATTTGATATCAAAAGCCCCTAGGATCGTGCTCCACTTTGCAATTCTCCCTATGTAGTCAGTACTCCAAAGTAGAGATCTGAGCAGAAGCTGAGTTAAGACAACAACTGTGTGTGATTGGAAATAATGAGGGAGCTTATGCGTGCCATGCATCACTGCCAAAATGGCCTTCTCATGTGGTAAGTACCAAACCTCGACTTCATGTAGTGACTTGCTTATGTAATAGACTGGCCTCTGTACACCACTGTCGACACGGATCAAAACTAAACTTACTGCGTGGGAGGCTACGACGATGTAAGTAAACATAACCTTGTCCATCTCGGGCCTTGACATAATTGGTGGCCAAGAAAGGTACTCTTTCAACTGTTGGAAAACCAAGGCACACTCTTCGGTCCATTCAAAACCCTTCTATTTGTTCAACAGCTGAAAGAAATGGCTACACCTGTCTGTTGACTGAGAGATGAACCGGTTTAAAGCAGCAGTTATCCCAGTTAACTTCTGGACTTCTTTAGGATTCCGAGGTGGTTGCAGATTGTTGATTGCCTTGATTTAGTCAGGGTTGACCTCAATCTTGCGGTGTGTGATCATGTAGCTTAAGAACTTCCCTGATCCAACACCAAAAGAACACTTGGAAGCATTAAGTCGTAGTTTATGTTTCCTCAAGATAGCAAAGATATTTCCGAGGTCGCTAACATGCTCGGATTCTACCTTGCTTTTTACCACCATATCATTGATATAAATTTCAATGTTTTTTCCTAATTGTGGCTCAAACATCTTGGTCATCATCCTCTGATAAGTAGCCCCTACATTCTTCAAACCAAAGGGCATCACCTTGTAATGGTAGTTTCTAACAGGAGTAACAAAAGCTGTCATATCTTGGTCGTCCAAGGCTAAAGGTATCTGATGGTACCCCTGAAAGGTGTCCAAAAAACTCATCCAAGGATGGCCCACCATTGTGTTCATCAGTTGGTCAATCCGAGGCATAGGGAAAGGGTTCTTTGGGCAAGCTTTGTTCAAGTCTGTGAAATCTACGCATATGTGCTACTTCCCAATCTTTTTCTTTACCACTACGGTGTTAGCTAACCATTCAGGGTAAAAAAACTTCTTTAATAGCCCCAGCCTGCTTAAGTTTCATCACCTCATCTTTAACAGCATCTGAGTGTTCCTTGGACGAACGCCGAGGTGGTTGCTTCCTGGGGGTGACCATTGGATTGACATTTAGATGATGGCAAATGAAGTTTAGATCCACTCCCAGAGCTTCATAAGCATTTCAAGCGAAAACATCAACGTTCTCCTTGAGAAATATCACCAACTCTTCCTTCTCCTGAGGTGGTAGCTAAGCTCTCACCTGAAAAAAAATTTTCGGATCATCACCTACGGTGAATTTCTCTAAATCTTCACATTTGGCCTCCTCGGCCGGCCTCTTTACAGATAATTCCAGAGACTTTGATTGCTATAAAACTTTCTTAATTATGGCCAAGGATTCAACTGCTAGTTGATGCAAAATTGCAGACACGAGGCACTGCCTAGCCATGGATTGGTTCCTTATTAGCTCCTCAATCCGGTCTCTGGACAGATACTTAACCTTCTGATGCAGAGTTGAAGAAACAGCACCCAAGGTATGAAGCCAGGGTCTGGCGACAATGGCCGTGTAGGGGGAGTATGCATCCACCACTATGAAGTCCACTTCCACCACCTCTGAGCCAGCCTGTACGGGCAACCTAATCTGGCCCTTCGGGGTAACAAGCTTCCCATCAAAACTTACCAAAGGTGAATCGTAGGTTGTCAGGTTTTCAGGTTTCAAATTTAGTCCTCTATACAAGTGAGGATACATGACTTCTACACAACTGCCTTGGTTCACCATTACTTTCTTTACATCATACCCCCTTATCCTGAGGGTAACCACCAAAACATCATCAAGTGGTTAGATAGTTCCAATCTTGTCTTCATTTGAGAAACTCAACGAAGGTCGGATTTCCAGTCTAGCCCTCTTCGGCTAGGAGTTGGAGCCATCGGTTGGTGATCTAGCTACATACATCACCCTGGAAGGGCGAGAACCCGTTCTCCTCGGCGTAGCAAAAATGACATTGATTGTACCTAAAGGGGGCCTTGCAGGAGCACTTCCCTAAGCCCTTGCCCTTGATTGATCTCCTTGTCCATTAGGTCAATACATAAATTGTTGTAATCTCCCCTATTTTACCAATTGCTCTAGATGGTTCCACAGCATCCGACAGACCTTAGTGGTATGCCCCCGCTCTTGGTGATACAGGTAATAAAGGCTCTGGTTGTGCCTCAAAGGGTCTCCATTCATCTTGTTCAGCCATCTGAAGTATGGCTCATTCTTGATCTTCTCTAGAACTTGATGCACTGGTTCTTTGAATACAGTGCTCACCACCTGAGAAGTTGCTGGTTCAGACTCTCCAGTAAAATCCCTTTGGGCTCTAATATTATTGTAACGGTCTGACCTAAAATCTCTCTTCTCTTGAGGGATAATCTTACCTTTCCCCTTATCCTGCTGCTGGTCCTCTTCAACCCTCTTGTACTTGTCAATCTGATTCATGAGTTGGCGTATACTAATGACAAGTTTCCCAGTCAAAGATTTCCTTAAACTATGCTCGGCAAGTAAGCCGAGCTTGAAAGTACTGATGGCTACATCCTCAAAATCACCATCTATCTCATTGAATATCTCCCAATATTTATCCGAATATGTTTTTAGGGTTTCTTCTTCTCTCATGGACAAAGATAACAAGGAAGCCAAAGGCCGAGGAACCTTACTGCACGTAATAAAGCGGGACCTAAACGCTTGGGTGAGTTCCTTAAAGGAATCAATGGAACCTGCCCTCAGACTGTCAAACCACCTCATCACCACGGGCCCTAGGCTGGATGGAAATATCTTGCACATCAAGGCTTCATTATTGGAATGTACAGCCATCCTTTCATTAAAGTGGCTAACATACTCTACAAGGTTTGTTTTGCCGTTATACAAGGTGAATGTGGGTTGAGTGAACCGTCGAGGAAGTCTCACTCCCTCAATCCAGCACGTGAAAGGTGACTTGGAAATTTGGTTGAGTGCTTTACTCATGGCATCATTTCCCAGGCCTCCCAAAGATGAATTTTTGTTTCAACGTTCATGACGGTAGTTTTCATCATACGAGAAGGACTCGCTATGGGGAGTCCTTGACCTCTCTCTATAGTCTTCGTCCTTCTCATCACCGGAAGAGTAATAAGAGTTTGAAGGAGCTCACTTTCTGTGTTCATGGCGTAAGCTTCTCTTTAGGTGATCAATCTTCTCCTACATGTTTCTGGCATTCTCCTCATGAGAGACATGACTTTTACCCTGAGATTGACTCTTACTGGAGTGGGTAGTGTGTACACTTCCCTCCTGGTCTCTCTTTCATTCAAGTTCATGGAAATGATCTTAACATTAAGACCCCGCAGATTCTGCTTGGTTTGGATTTGATCCTACCATCGTTGAACGTCAAACTCACTATCACACCAGTAATCCCCACAGACGGCGCCAATTGTAGAGACCAGATTCGAGATCCAAGCCTAAAGTATAAATGGACTTAGGCCCAAAAAACCCAAAACAATGAATTTGTAGAGAATGAGTTATAAAAACTGGGTTTTAGTTAACCGAACAACAAGTTAGGTAGGTTTGATGTCAAAAGAATGAAAATACACGAGTGTATGCTGAAGAAAAAACGTCCTTGGCGAAGTCCGAGGACAATGGTTTTATATAATGCTCTTAGGTAACGTCACAAGATTGATTCTTAATTACTACAGTGTTTCTTTCCTCCTTTTTCTGATCCCCTTTTCTCATTCACTTCTCATTTTATACTGTCTTTCACTTTCATCTCCACCTTCCACGTGCATTCTAGACGATTGGTTTGGATACTTGTCGCATCAGCACTCCCCATAAGTCCTTATGTAATAGTTGTAAGGCTGAAATCCACTGTTCAGACTTCACTTCCATATTAATGCGGTCAGAGAGTTAGCTGCAATGCATTTAATGCAGAGGCAGTAGCTTTCACCTAAGATATTTTGGGACTCCTCCTTATCTAATGTCTTTGCAATGCTTGTCCGCTTCAACTGAATTTCTAGGATCGTCACTCTTGCTGATAAACCATCTCTTAGGACCTTGGCTTTGTCTAGCCGAGGACGCCTTCATCCTCGGCACACTTTCTTGAGCTATTATGACCAAATCCCACCTTTTTATTCATCAACATAGTCTCCTCTGACGAAGATCTCTCCTCCTCGGGCAGATCCTTGTTCTCGGCTTAGGCCACAGGCCCAATATATGGGTAGATAATGAACTTTTGGGCCCAAGGGCCCTACAACTACCATTAACTCAACTTTTATTTTTTATCACTCACAACATGCCACTTTCATAAATTAGAAAAAAAAAAAAAAAAGATGGAATAAATTATGTTCTATGTTTATTCATAATTTGAATTTGTGGACAAAAGGATGAAGTCCAAAAGATGTTCGAACAATTTTATAATTAGTGCATAGAGGATCATTTTTTGAGATAGGATACATTCTTCCAAAAAATAAGATGACCCTACTTATATATAATTTGTTCTTGTATTTTAAGTAACTTTTAAGACTTTATTGGGTATCATTAGAATTTTGTTTCATTGGCTTATGACTTATAAATTTTATCTTATAAGACTTTATTGGGTTTCATTAGAATTTTTTAAAGGGATGTTTCATTAGAATTCTGTTTCATTGACTTATGACTTATAAATTTTATTTTATGGACGCATAATATAGGGAATTGTAGAAATGTTTTTTTGTTCAATTAAGCTTTTAATAGTTTATCAATGCTTGATTGAGACTTCAAATATTAAATTCATTAGAGTACTTGAAGGAATAATCAAGATTGAACGTGATTATCAACCAAAAAAAAAAAAAAAATCGAGATTGAATGTCACAATCTTATAAATCACATAAACTTGATGGAAGACTACCATTGTTGAGTCTAACTTTGATGGGAGATGTCAAGGTATTTTATTTATTTATTTTTACACATGTAGATGGCACTAAACAATTTTTGTATATTTATTAGAGTGTAAGAAGATAATAAGCTTTTTTCAAAGATTATCTTCTAACTTGTATATCAAACTTGATAATTTTGTAAGAAATATATTATAAGTTATGACTTAAGTTTATAATTAAAAAACTAATTTATAATTTCTTGCATATGTACAGATACAATTAAAAATAACCACAATCAAATCCATATATATAAAATGTTAGAATACAATTGGAATGATACTTGACACAAAATTGGAGTGCCTTTAAAATATAAAGACACTTGACATCAAATTAGGGTGCAATTAAAATAATACTTGACACAAAATTGGGATACAATTATAATATAATATAAATTCTTGATTGAGCTTCCTATTTAATGTATTATACAGAATAAATTAATAAATACTCTCTTTTTTTCCCATATGCATACAAATACACGTGAATGAGCATGCTCTGGGTGTGCACTAACTAATATATCGATACTTTAATCCGATACCCTAGAATAAAAAACTTCTAGATCTGCACTTTTTTTTTCTTTCACCCACTTTTAAAATGATTTTTTTCCCCTTTGTTATTACCATAGAACAAGTTCTGTTGCTTGTGTTAACATCTTGTCAAATGATTGCAATACACAAGTTAATGGAAACTTGGATTCTCAAGGAAACTAGCATTTGCTTGGTAAATAACTAAATATTAAACTTCACTGTGCAGTGTGAATACTTGAATGACCTGCTTCGTTCCTCTTTGTACCTGTAGTCTTACTCCTCACACATCACACCTTGGTGATTGTGGTAATTTTACCTAAGAACACCATCAACTGCTTTAAAGCAGAGGCCAAGTAACAGTTGGAAATTCCCCTTCCAGACTATCTGAACCGAGAATTACCAAGGACAACTTTTTTAACAACATTTTGACAATAGATAAGATGGCTAAATGAGATTCGAACAATATATGTTTCACACTGACCATCGCTAACAATTTTTATTATATACTAATCGCAACAAGTTACATGTTGTATCCGTAAATGAAAGTATAAAGGGTAACAAAGCTTAAATTAAGGTTTTATGAATGTAAAAGGTAAATGCAGTATTCAGTTCTTGGTAGCAAAATTCTCACTTTGATGGGTACAGCCTAACTCCATAATTAGTGCCCCCTTTCCCCCAAATACACCAACAACTGGTGGTGTTAATTATTTTTGCATTACATTCATCGGCCTCTCACCTAATTTTGCCCACCTGGGAATGGAAAATTTTAATAACTTCAAAAGAGTTTTAAGACTGTTCAAATTAGAACTTGTAAGGTCTCTTCCGACTTTTGGATGGTGCAGGTTTTGCAATTGTTACATAAACAAACCTGCCATCAAAAAACTGAACCACATACCAAATCATGTGTTATGAAAACAATTTTACTGGATTCCTAATTTACTGAGAATAACAGATTATTACAAAAGATGCATACCTTTCCATTCATCTCTTTCACTGCCAATTCCGCAGAGTCTTCTGTAGTAAACCAGATATATGCAAACCCTAAAGGCTGCCTGGATTTTGTATCCATAATCATTTTCACTGCAAGATGATGTTAACAGAAACACATGTAATCCTGAAACATTGTCCTCAAAATTCAACAATATAAAAGCAGCATGCACCCCAAAATTTTTTTAATGAAACTAAACATAGGTGCATGCATAATTACCAATAAAGAAAAAAAAAAAGGTTATAATCATGGTAAAGGCCAAAGGGCCTCTACAATTCTCCAACATGATTTTGCACACTCCATTACCCAACACCTCCCCTGTCCCCAACGCTGTCAGCCAATTGTGCTACAAGAGCACTGCAAGCATGCAACATAGTGTGCTGTTCTTAAACTGGTGCATGATCCATAAACAGTATGACATTTTGGTAAACTAGAATAAGAAGCTTGTCCTTTTATTTTTTTCAATTAATAATAAGAAGCTTTTAGAAGTTACTTCCAGAAACACCTTAACTTCAAAATATACAAGCTGAGAAATTCACCTTGGCTTACTTCACCAAACTGTGAAAAAGTCCTCTGCAAACGTCCCTCAGACATTGATTGTGGTAGTCCTGCATCAGTTAGCTCCAAAGGCTTCAGAAAAATTATTATTCTCTGCAAAGAATTAATGGAAAACCTAATCTAAATAAGAACAGCAGTACCGCACAATTACAAAGGCAACTTAGTATGGCTTGCTGAATAAAATTACCACCTTAAATGCAACAGCAATTGTAATTAAAAAAAAAAAAAAAAAAAAAAACCATAGAAAGATGTAAACAAGTGCTTGATTTTGCTTCTTCTTTTTTCCCCAATTACTAATAATTCAATATTATTTACCATTCCAATGAACCAAAACCATGACTTTAATCAACCAAGTCAGTGAAAATACTACTTAATAAAAGAGGGAAAAGTCCAAAATACAACCTCCCACACTTAATGGGCTCTCCTGCCAACACCAAAAAGAAATTCATTGGTGTCTTGGCCTAATGGTAAAGGCAATCACCCATGGAATAGATGCCATATATCGAATCCTACATAAAGAAAAACTGATGAAATGCCAACCAAGTAACACCTATAGATTTCTATGAACAATGCCATCCTAATTATCTAACAAATTTACGAGCACCATTGCAACAAATTCCAATATAAACCATGTAAAAGTTTTCAAACCAGCCTAGGTCTATATTGGCTAAAAATTTGCACTAACTCCACATGTTCACAAATGCCAAGCAAGGTACAATCTTTTAGTACCAATCAATAACATTTTTGAATTTCAACCTAAATAATTAAGTACAAAGACCAATTTTTAACTCCAGAAAAACTAAAAAAATAAAACACTTCAAAACGTGATATTCCATCCATTTCCTACATTTTCTCAGAAACCAAACAGAACTTGAGACTCTGCCCTATGAACAAACTTATCAGAAAGCTGAAATGAGTGAAAAATAAGCAATATTGCCAAAGACCCAGAACAAATTTGTCCGCCATTTAGTTAAAAAAAGTTACCTTTTATGAAGATTTTCGTGAAAGGAGACGCATCATGTACTGAAAAACTCGAGCTTGAGCTACAGCGAAGTGATTGAAGGGATGGGTAATGAAGATTGGTTGGTGCAGAGAGTGATATTGAAGAAATTAGTGGGGAGATTGATGGTGGAATTGGGAATTGTCTGTGGGATTGAAGTTGAAGCAATGAGATTTGGGATGGGAAAGAGTGTAACAGTGCCATTCAAAACCCTAATTTCTAAAACCCTACAAAAACAATTACTGTGAGAAAAGAAAAGGGGGAAAATGTTTTTTTTTTTTTTTTTTTTAACGACGCTTCCTAAACAGCCGTTACAGCCCACGAGTCATTTTGATTTTTCATTTTTGACTCCAGAGTCAAAAGTCAATAATCAAATGGTTTTTTTTTTTTTTTTTTTAATAAAAATTCTACTCTAGAATTATCTAAGTATATATGTATATGAAACTTCTTTCTAGAAACTTGAATTTCGACCCTTACCCCCCACACCTTACAGGCACTGATACTTATGGAATGGCACAGTGGTCAAATGGTTTTATTATTATTATTATTTTTTTATGAGTCATGTTAATAAAAAATGTAAGAACTTGAATTGGAAGCCCAAGCCCACTTAAATTAGTAGCACCTTGCACTTCAACTCAAGCCCAAACAATAGAATTGTTTTAGTATAGAGGTGGGAAGACAATTACAATAGAATGGCTACCTAAGCTTAAGGATGATGCAGTGGTACATAGATAAGGAAGAATGAATCAAGCAATTGTAGAAAAAAGTAGTCCTCGGTCATTTCTAAGGAAAAGTTCTTATATAAGTTTTTCTTTGGTTTTATCAGCAATACACTGTTCACTTTTCTATCTCTCACTCTCTTTTTTCTTTTTTCTCCTCCCCCTCACTTGCAAAGTTTCTTCCCCTTATATATCCTCCTTCTTGGCATCCTAACCCTCTACTTGTACGCCCCAAAACTCCTTTCTAGCTACTTGTCCCATCAAGGTTCTACTGAATGTGGTAAAAGAGGTTGCTAGTTGTGAAGACACTGTTCAGAGGTCACTTCTTCATTAATGCAATTGATAAGGTTGTTACAGAGCATTCAATGCGGTGGTGGGAGGCATACCATTTTAGGAGGCTTCCTCCCACCACACTGATCCTCTCCTAGAATGCTCTTTCACCCATTTGGGCGCTCATCAGATTCTAAGCACCTCCCCTATCTTCTTCTTAGGTAAACCAGCTTCTTGAGTCAGATGCGCTTTACAAATGAATGGGTGCAGGATTTCCCACTTCTTACTCTCCTCGGTCTTAGGACACCCCACATTAGCCCCCTAAGACCTTGCTATTAACGCTTGATCTAAGAGCAAGGTTTTAGCAACATTTGGGTGGGTAGTACGTGCCAGGCGCGTTCCCACGTGAAGATATCGTTTCAACTATCTTCTGCACGTCCCTAATGCTTCAGTATCCACATTCCTGCAGTTATTGCGTTAGGCAACTGCCTGTTCCCCCCCCCCCCCCCCGCCTCACGTTCTACGGCATGATGATGATCCTATGACCTTCATTTTCCATAATTTATAATCGGAAATTTTACTGCTTTTTTTTTTATTTTTTTTATTACTTCTATATAAGAAGGCGTTGAGAGCAATTTTGTCCTATTTACTTATTCTTTAGCTTTTTTTGTTTGAAGCAATAGTCCGAAGAGAATCCTTTCCAGTGCATGTAGGTGTGTTTGGTTTCATACTCCATACCACAAAGAGATTTACTTGTTGCAATTATTTTTGTTTTCGCTATCTTTTTTTATATTTTAAACTTATAGGGATCCATGGGTAGATTCGCTAGGCTAGTTGACACTCCTGAAGGCATGGCCACCTTTAGGGCTAGGTATAGGATTCCGACAATGTTGAAATTTAACATTGAACTAGGCGAATGGTTAGTCATAAACAGACCACCTGGTTCGGTAGTTATTTCAATAATCGCCTTTATAGAAGGTGGGATGGAAATTCCCATGGGTAAGGTGACTACGAATTTCCTTATTAATTATAGGTTATCCCGTACCCAATGCTCTCCCAACCTTTTTAGGATCCTTAGTAGTGTGGATATGATAAACAAAAAGATGGGGATTAACCTCACGGGGAATGACGTAAACTAGGTATACAATTGCCAAAAGGGAAAAGACACTGGTTACTACTTCAAATGTAGGGTTCCCTACTTGAGGTTAGCACTGATTGACGTGGCTGTTCTTGGATTTTTAACACAACCTCCTCCGTCTGGCAAAAGACTTGAGGTTACTACTTCAAATGTAGGGTTCCCTTTGTTAGGCTAATCTCTTATATACCTAAGTCGAACAAGGGCATGGATGAAGACTTCCTCATTGTCTCGGGTGACTGGCATGATGGGTTGCACTGTCCTACCCAAGATGGGGAACCAGGTAAGGTTCTCGCAGACTTTAGACTAACTTAGGACATCCTTTTCCTCCTATTCCCTTTTTTTTTTTTGGTAAAGAAAAATAAACCACTTTATAATTTACAGTTTCTGTTTACTTGCAGACGAATTTCACATTGCCTCAACCAAAAGCATGGTAAACTTTATAGATCCCAATCGAATCCTTCAGTCAGAGATCTTTATCCACAGAGACGGGCAACTCCGGACGGTGCATGTGATCCTCAAATTCAAGCCCATTTCTAAGTGCTTCCAAAATCCTAAGCACGTGATTAAAGCAAAAGACTTAAGGCTAGCGCTGATTGACGTGGTCGTTCCTGGATTTTTAACATAACCTCCTCCGTCTGGCACCTAAGACGCGTAATTGCCAACCTCACTTGCAGCCAAGTTTCTCTATTCCCAAGAACAACCCATCTCCTCTGATGACAAGCAAGAAGAATGCGTGCCTAAACCTACCAAAGAAGACTTAGATAAAGACTTCGAAGTCTTTTATCAGGAAGATCCCGAAGATCTCCTAGCCCCTTCTTATCATTGTCTAGCCATTGCTCTCGTCAGTACCAGTCAAGAAGTAACCAATATCCCAGAAGCTATGGTCCTAGAAGAGAAGACCCCGAACTTACTAGCATTGCTCACCGCACATGCTGGGGGTAATGCTCTCACGATTCCTATAGTGCCTCAGCCACCAACTCTTACTCCCACTCGTGCCTCTTCCGATGATGCTCTCGAAAAGAAGAGAAAAAGGGGCAAAGCATCTGAGAGTGCTGAGGAGGGGGAAATAACCCTCCCAACGCAATAGCCACCTATTAAAGAGTCTAGAGTCATTAGGGCTCAACAGAAAAAGAGTACCTCTTCTGGGTCCGCTAAAGGTGCCGAGGGAGAGCCGCGCTTTAAGGCCTCTAAATGGAATCCAGCTTTTGTACTAAGTTTAGGGGATCCAGTTATGGATGATTCCTCCTTTAGGGATCCCTAGATGAGCAGACCAGGGATACTATCTGAATGTCTAGAGAAGGCCCTCTTGCTTCCTGAAGACATGCATGAGCTCCAGTCATTGCAAAAGCGCGAAGTGTTTCTATCACTCAAGAAGGACCTTGCTAAGGTATGCCTTTAACCATTTCTCTCCATATATCAAACTTTTAGCCACACATAACATATATGTTTTTGTAGGCGGTGCAGGCATCCTTCGTTGCTGAAGAATGGGTGGACCACGCTCTGTCCAAAACCCGTGAGGCAGAAACCAAATTGGAGCAATCCGAGAAGGCCCATGCCGATTCTGAGAGGACATAAAGAAGCCCTAGTTCACCTAGCCGAGGTGGAAAATGTACGCAAAAACATTGAATCAACTTTGGTAGGATTCGCGAGAAATAAGCTAAGGAGGCACGGCTTTCTCTGAAAAAAGCTAAGACTCAGTTAGCCTTGGCAATAGAAAAGACTAAGTAATAGCAGAAGCAGCTTGAAGGGAAGGATGCTGAGAAAGCAAGGGCTGAGCAGGTCGCCTATGATGCTGGCATGACCAAGACCGCTCAGAGCTTGACCGTAACTTCGGGACGTTGCTTGGGCCTTCTGTTTTGAAGTCTGGGGCGAAGCTTTGAATGCCGCAGGAGTGAATGTGGATTCCGAATTAAGGGAGGCAGATAAGGTTTATTATCCTCAAGCACTCCGTATTGCTCTTAGTTCTACCCCTATTCCTCCCAATCCAAGCTCCACCTCCTCAGTGCCCAAGCCTATTATGACTTCAACTTCTGTCTCTTCCTTCGAGAAGGAGAAAGAGCAGCAAAAGAAGAAGAAGAAAGAGAAGGCAAAAGATGTAACTAAATAAGTTCTTCTGTTTTTAGCACTTAGGGTAATTTTGTAGGGTAATGGGCTCTAGAAAGACATGTATTTTTGTAACTCCAACCTTTGAATGGAAACACATGCAAGTTTTGCTGGCATTCTTAACTTTCATTAATCATCAATTCTTTATTTTCACCATCAATATCCATTCTTCATAGATGAAAGTAGATAGCTTAGTAGATGAAAGCATATAGCATGTCATATTGCAAATCAAATTAGATTTACTTTTGCCTTACTTTCAGTTGTATTTGAATTATGTTTCACTAACACTAACTTACCCAAGGCCTTAAAACTAGCGGAATCATACACAATAACCTTCCAATAAAGAGTAACTTAACCAAGTCTTGTGACCCAAGGAGTCATTCAAGACCGTAGCTTTGTTCAATACTTAGCATATTTTGTGTAAGGGTTAATTTATTCAAAGCTTGTGACTTGAGGAGTCGAACAAGACCGTGGTTCTATCTAACACTTAACTAGTTTCACGCAATAATTAATTTACCTAAGGCCTGTGACCTAAGGAGTCGAACAAGACCAAGGTTCTGTTTAACACTAAAAAATTTCATATAAGGGTTAATTTACCCAAGACTTGTGACCTGAGGAGTCGAATAAGAGCGAGATTCTGTTTAACACTTAGACAATTTCACGCAAGGGTTAATTTACCCAAGGCTTGCGACCTGAGGAATCGAACAAGACTGAGGTTCTGTTTAACACTTAAACAGTTTCACATAAGGGTTAATTTACCCAAGGCTTGTGACCCGAGGAGTTGAACAAGACCAAGGTTCTGTTTAACACTTAGTAATTAGCTATAAGTCATTATGATTTAACTTGCAACTACAACAGTAAGTAAATGGAAGAGAAATGAACAAAAAAATCCATATCATTAATAATAATACCTACGTAGATTATTTACATACCACGGGTGAGGAACTACGTTTTCATCCAAATCTTCCAAGTAATAAGCCCCAATTCCTCCTACCAAAGTTATCCTGTACGAACCTTCCCAATTTGGACCTAGTTTTCCCCATGAAGAATTCCTTGCTATTCCCATAAGTTTTCTTAAAACTAGATCTCCTGGCGCCAATGGCCTTGCCTTAACTCTCTTATCATACCTCTGCTTGAGTTTTTGTTGGTAATATGCCATTCTGACCATGGCCACTTCTCTTCTTTCATCAATTAATTCTAAACTTGCAGAAAGTAAACGATCATTCTCCTCCACATTAAGCCTCTCAGTTCTCAAGGTTAGGAAACCTACTTCAAGAGGTGTAACTACTTCAGATCCATAAGTCATTGAAAAAAGAGTCTCTGCTGTTGACCTTCAGGGTGTGGTATGATATGTCCATAACACATGCGGTAGTTCATCCACCCATTTTCCTTTTACATCATCTAGCCTTTTTTTTTTTTTTTTTTTTTAAATCTTGGCACTATGGTCTTGTTAATTGCTTCAGCCTGACCAACCGGAGTAGAAAATATGTTTGTGATACTGAGCTCCCCACAATACCTTCTGAGGGCTTTGCTATCAAATTGGAGTCCATTATCCAAGATCAAGGTATGAGGAACTCCAAATCTGGTAACAATGTTCCTCCAAACAAACCTTTTCGCTTCTACATTTCTAATGTTGGACAAAGGCTTAGCTTCCACCCACTTTGTAAAATAATTAGTTCCAACTAAGAGCCACCTTCGGTTTCCTCTAACCCTTAAGAAAGGTCCAACTATGTCCAACCTCCATTGGGCAAAGGGCCATGGACTGGTAAGTGGATTTAAAACCCCTCCTGGTTGATGGATATTACGAGTGTATCTTTGACATTGATCACACTTACGAACGTATTCTTGTGCAGCCTTCTGCATACTCAACCACTAATACCTCTGGGTGAGAGCTCTATAGGATAAAGACATTCCCCCAGTGTGACTCCCATAGATACCTTTATGCAATTCCTCCAACAATGGTTCCATGGTGACTAGATGAATGCATAATAAATACGGGCCCAAATGGGAGCGTTTATACAACTTTTGCCCCTTAGAAAGCCAATACTGAGGGGCCTTCTTCCGTACCTTCTCAACTTCAGTTTTTTCTTCGGGCAGTAACCCTTCCTTTAAAAAAAATATCACAAGATCCATCTAGCTCAGACCTGCCTGTATACTATTTACTTAAACAAATGG
The DNA here is from genome assembly GCF_932294415.1 of Quercus robur. Taxonomy (NCBI): domain Eukaryota; kingdom Viridiplantae; phylum Streptophyta; class Magnoliopsida; order Fagales; family Fagaceae; genus Quercus; species Quercus robur. The sequence goes on from NC_065539.1 coordinate 49,959,298, forward strand.
TTGGTTATCACAGTTGGGAGCTATTAGATCTTCCACCGTTATAACTCGGGGTAGTCTCGACCCCAAAGAAGTAGCCAACATAGCCAACGAATCTCCATGGGAGTTCTGTCCTCTTGGGATTTTGCCTTAGGATAAAACTTTTAAAACTAGATGGGGCACGCTTAACTTTGAGGAGGTACCCCTACATTCTTTGATCCCTAGCCTCAAACTCTCTATTGATTTGCCCGACGACCAAGCGGGAGTCCAAATATATTTCTAGGACTTCCCCTCCTAGTTTGCCAACCATCGCAATCCTAGCTAGTAGTGTCTCGTACTTAGCTTCATTGTTCGTAGTTGGGAAACCCAACCGCAAAGACTTCTCCACCACAAACTTCTCGGGAGTCACTAGTACAATTCCAACTCCAGAACCTCTTTGGTTTACCGCTCCATCCGTATACACCTTCCAGGTTGAAGGAGGGGGGGGGGGCAAAAATCACCAAAGTGCATAGTCCTAACCCTTTAATCTCGCTGACGTCCTTGGTGAATTTTGTGATGAAGTCTGCTAATACCTATCCCTTTATGGCGGTACGGGGCATATATTTAACATCCAAAGCCCTAAGCATGGTTCCCCATTTTGCAATCTTTTTTGTGTAGTCTGATTTCCGTAGTAACGCTTGCAAAAGGAGTTGTGTGAGCACCAATACAGTGTGGACCTGGAAATAATGAGGGAGCTTCCTCGTGGCGTGTATGATGGCCAGCACTACCTTCTCCAAGGGTAAGTAACGGGTCTCGACTTCCTGTAAGGACTTACTTACATAGTATACGGGTTTCTTAATTCCATTCTCCATTCTAACCAAGACTAAGCTTACTGCATGATCTGTAACTGCAATGTACACATATAGTACCTCCTCTCTCTTGGGTCGAGACAAGATAGGTGGGCATGATAGATAATGCTTCAACTCTTCAAAGGTCGCTACATATTCTTCGGTCCATTCAAAATTCTTCCACTTGTGAAGGAGCTGGAAGAATGGTCTACATCGATTTGCCGACTGAGAAATGAACCTATTCAAAGCAGTCATCATCACTGTTAGCTTTTGCAATTCTTTGGGATTCTGAGGATGGTGCAAATATTTAATAGCCTTTATCTGGTTAGGGTTCACTTCTATTCCTCGGTGCATGACCATGTAACCCAAGAATTTTCCCGAGCTGACACCAAAAGAACATTTTGATGCATTCAGACGCAAACTATGTCTCCTGAGCACCGAAAATACTTCTTGCAAATCCCCCAAATGGTTCGAAGTTTGTTTACTTTTTACCACTATATCATCGATGTACGCCTCCACATTTCTTCCAATCTATGTTTCCAACATTCGTGTTACCATTCTTTGGCATGTGGACCCAGCATTCTTTAAACCAAAGGGCATTACCTGATAATGATAATTGCCTATGGGAGCTCGGAAAGTAGTCTTTTCTTGGTCGAACAACGCCAAGGGTATCTGGTATTACCCTTGAAAAGTATCCAAGAAGCTCATCCAAGGGTGTCCAACTGTCGCATCCACCAATTGGTTAATCCGAGGAACAAGGAAAGGATCTTTTGGACAGACTTTATTTAGGTCAGCGTAATCTACACACACACACCACTTCCCGCTCTTCTTCCTAACCACTACGGTATTAGCTAACCACTTGGGATAGAAGACCTCTTTGATCGCCCCCGTCTGTTTAAGTTTATTTACTTCTTCCTTGACTGCCTCAGGATGCCCCTTTGAAGAGCATCGAGGTGGCTGCTTCCTCGGTACTGGACCAGGATTCACATTCAATTGATGGAAAATAAACTTAGGATCAACTCCCGGCACATCATAATGTTGACACTCTATTTTGCAACTCGCATTTAACCTCACATGGAGGGTAAAAAGATAATTTCACCTTAGAAATATGCATCTTGATTCTGGTCATTAGATCTTTAATATCATTTCACCAAATGATCTTAATGTTGTAACGATCAAATCGACTGGTCAAAAACCCTAATCGGACCATCAGATTAAAAGTTATCATCAAATTAAGTTTTAATGGCCGAGATGCACTATCACAAATTGAGTTCGACTATATGTGATTATGAACAATTTATTCCAATTGGTTATAATTATAATCAATTTGAGATTAATGACGTGTCAAAAATTCATTGGCTAGGACTATATTTTATGGTAAGGTTGCACACACTTAATTAATTAGATAGTCAAACATTAATTATTCAATGAGTAATTTGTGCAATAATATTTTAATTAGGGTAAATTTGGAACTAATTAATTTTGAAATGGGAGTGATTGGAGCTTATTAATATTAATTGGAAACTAATTTGAGACCTATTAATGTTAATTGTGCTGAAATTATTTTCTAACAAATGACCTCTGCTCACAATTTCATTGATATCTCTCAGAATATTTTGAATCTGTGAATGAAGTTAATTTTTCCAGAATCTAGACATACGGGGCTTCAATTTGAGTGCAAGAATGAGACAATTCCGATCAAAATTGAGGACGATATAATTTTTTGAATTTCGCTCTACAGGTTGTTACAGTAGTTACAGGAAAACTGAATTTTGCTTGCTCCTTACTCCCACCGATCTCTGAATTTAATGCACCCGATTTCCCCAAAGGCTAAAATAAGGTCTAGGTTCATGATTTTTTGTTAACCCTCATTAAATGACCTTCCATTTATATTTTCTCCAACATTATTATATAACCCCCCCTCTCATCCATTCCAAGACAAAAACCCTCTCTCTTCTCATCTCTTGAGTTTTAGTGAAGTAGAGTAGTCTTGTCATATCTTGGTTTTCTTGACACTTAAGGTATTGAGTGAGACTCACTCTCCCTCTCCTAACTTTTCTTTTCCTCCACCCTTGGGACCTCCACCAAGAGTCTCATTCTCCTCCATATGGATCTTGCATGAAAGTATAATCTCTTTCCCTGACTTGTTTTTTTATGTTGCCATGATGTGAATTTAAGATTAAAGCATGATAGTAATTATTTAAATTCCTTTAAATATGTTTGAATATTCTTATGTGTTCTTTACATGTTTTTAGTTGTTCATCACATGTTCATGCATAACACTAGTTTTGATCTTAAATCCACATCAAAAACATGAAAAAGATGTTTGTTTAATAATTCTTTCAAATCCTTGAATCTAGAATAATCAAGAAATTTAAATTATACAATATTTAATAAAAAAGATAGTTATATCTCATTATCAATGTTGTAAGCTATATCTCTTTCAAAATTTTAGTCAAATAAATTTTTTTTTTGGATTTTTTGGATTTTTTTTTGGGGTAAAGGCTCAATATATTGTTGAAAGAACCAAAGTTTCACTACAAACTTAATGTAGCCTAAGACTACAACTTTCACTAAACAAATTAACATGAATACATATTTTGAAAATCTAACCGTTGAATTGTATGTTTTTTTTTATCTTTTTAAAACACATGTCAAGTTTCATGTCAATCGGATGTTATTTACTATTTGATCCATAAACTTATTTTTTGTGCATAATTTTAGACTACAAAAACTTGAAAATTAAACATTTGATTGATGATATAAGTTATTTATCTTTAATCTTCTTGAAGTCTTGCAAGCATAGAGGATATAAATAAAAAAAATTATATATATAATCTAATTATGGAATTGTTAAAATTCATATCCAATAAAAAAAAATATTGAGTGGAGTTGTAGCCTTAATCTATAGTCAAGTTTGTTGCTAAACTTTGTTTAAAGTTTAATTATATTGGACCTAAAAAAAATTTAGGGTGGTCACACATTTTTTTTAAGGTAAGAAAATCATAAATTTTTTTAATTTTATATATAATAATGGTTTTTTTTCCAGGCCAGGGTGGTCCTGTGACCACCTTGACTCTAACGTGGAGCCGCCAGTGATCACTATCTACACACATTCACTAGAATTTATTTTTCGATGCAAATAAAATGTTTAATAAATTGAATTAAGGTTTATCACATGCACACACATTAAATTCAACATCCAAATTGATTGATAACATATTGGATGATGTGATATGAATATTAGTCACCATAGTCTAGAAGACCAGTTTCATCGGGGAAGGTGGGTGTCTAGCACCTTCCTACCTTGTAACATAGAGCTTAGATCAAGGATTGATAGATCAATGCATATCCTTATAATTTTTCAATTTCTAGATTGTAGTTAGGAAACAAAGCCATGTACTTTATCTTAGATTGTATCTAGGACCAAAGCCATATAATTTCCTATGATTAATGTAAATTCAATATCAAATTAATAAAATGAAGAATTTTTCAATTTTGTTTTTCTTATTTATTCCAATAATTAAATAAGTGACGACTCCATTGTAAAATCCTTAATCTAAAGGGGAAAATAAAATCAGTTGAATCTCCATTTTGAGAGGCAAAAACATGACTTCATCCATTCACGTGGGTTTGGCCTAACATCCAAAAAAAAGGGCTGGAGGCGCAGTCTCTCACAATGGCGACTCCGTTAGGGATATTGAGGGTTAAGCGTTAATTAAGTTATGGTGGCCAGCCATGTCATTGTTTGTTTATTGCTTTTTGTATAAAATATGTCTAATATGTCATTATATTGCATGTCATGCATCATTTGCTTGAATGAAATTTGTTTTATTTGTGTGCTAGCCTGAAAACCTGGTAGTATTAGCCATGGATTGTGGTCTTCCTGAGACTCACATACCTAGCGGTGAACCTACCACCCACCGTGACAAGGATCATCATGGTTATGCCATGGTGGTTCATAGGGACAAACTATACCGTTCGGACCAACGTGGCATTCCTGGCGTCACAAGTTGGGAGGTACGATGTCCTAGCTTATGGGAACCTTTAACCTACTTTCTACCCATGTTGTAATGACCCATATAACCTACCTTTAGGCTGGTCCATGTAAATTGCATTGCGTTATGCATGCGTTTGGTCGTTGTTTGAACCATGATGAGCCCAAGTCCAACACTTGAGCCCATCATAATTGTTTGAACCTTGTATGCTATAAATGAACTCAAACCCAAAAGCCTATGATTGAACTCTACTTGGTATGAAAACCAAAAATTGTTTCTTGAATCATTCTAAGCCCAACACTTGAGCCCATCAAAGGTGTATACCCATGATCAACATCAAAGGCCAAAACTCACAAGATGCATGCCTTCCAAATGTATGGTCAAGCCATTTCAAGCAAATACCAAAAGATCATAAACAAGGTTTAAGCCTTCCAAGTGCAAGCCCAAGCCATTTCAAGCAAAGAACATTTCATCATAATCAAGGTTCAAGCATACCAAGTCTTAAGCATCCTAAATGGACCAAGAAGAAGCAAGTGGCCCATGTTAAGATTAAAGTTTGCTTGTTTATTCCATGTTTCTATGTTTCTTTGAATTCCAAAAATTCATGCAGCATTTGATGTACTTTGTTCATGTATATAATTTAAAAAAAAAAAATCCAAAAAAAAAATCAATATTCCCAAATCTTTCCAAAAAAAAAAAAAAAGGAAAAAGGAAAAATTTCAAATGAGAAAGTGTTTGGACTAGGGGCATTGGGCTCTTGAGTCATTTAAAAAAAAAAAATTCTTTAAACTAGGGGCATTGGACTTCCCAGTGACTTTTTTCAAATGGCGCACTTTTTTCTTTCAAAGATTTCAAGATTCTTTAAAGTCTTCTTTTCAAAATGGTACATGAGGATTCCTTGGACAAAACTTTTTCTAAATTGTGATGTTTAAAGGTTTGAACAATCAAGTTGTACTGAGAAAGGATAAATTTCATTTGATTCGTGTAAACACTTTTACTAAATTACTTTGAATAAAAGGAGAAATGGTCTTAAAAGGCAATCAAAGAAAATCAATCCATCAGAAAATTCAAAAAGCCCATGCATTCAATCCAAATCTCTGAAGTCTTTTGTTTCACAACATTAGAGCATTCATACTTTTTCTTTTAAGATGAATTTATTAAAAGAGTTCGAGTCACTGTACTTATAAGCAAGCATTGCTAGGGATAGGAGGTCGTCTTTGGTTAAACAAGAATATACCTTAATACCTAGAATGATCATTATCCATTGCTAGCCCATCTGAGCCTTTAAACACTTAGCCTCTTTTTCACATGAACCCATTAAAATATGAACCTAGGGTGGGAAAAATCAAAGTATGCATGCTTAAATCTCATGTTGAGAAGGAGTCGATCTTATAGCTTTGAAGTTAATTGATAAAGCTCTCCTAGAAGACATGAAAGATAAGTAGAGAATTCATTAAACTAAAGATAAGAGATCATCAAAGAAAAATAAAGTTTCACTCAATCAAGATATTAGGACATATGTGATTCAATTGTTAGGAACATATGTAACTATTTTATATAATTGGCTAATCCTTTGACAAAATACACTTTACTTGTATTTGGATAGATCTAGGATGTGTTTAATACTTCAAGAAATTGTGTTTCAAGATCAAGTGTTGAAGATATGCAAGTCTGTCTAAGATTCAAGTTGAACAAGTGCTGTTCATTAAAACTTGACAGCGAGTTTGACAACTAGCTATCCATCGAGCCAGCCCCGAGGCTCAACAGCACCTCGACAGATAGCTATTTGTCGAGCTTTATGAAAAACATAATTCAAGTTCTGTTTTGACTCTAATCCGTGATTATGTATTTAGGCCTTCTTTTCTTCTAACCCTAGACATATAAAATGATTATTTTAAGGGCTGTCAAAGTACACAAGTTGCACAAGTGTTGAGCAAAGTTTGTTCAAGCAATTTGTAATCGGAGTCAAAGTTTTGTCCTAGTTCATCATTCTTGTGAAGAAGTTGCTGTGTATGTGCACCGTAGGGTTTTGTGACCAAGTATCTTCTTGATCTTCATCATTGGGATGAACTGAAGAACTTTACAGCTAGCAACCTTCTTTAGTTGGTGATTGAAGTCGCATACTGGGATCCGTGCATTGGTTAGTCACGTACTTGGGAGCCGTGCATCAAAAGGGAAATTGTCACTATAGAACAAGTCCAGTTGGGTATTGGGATAAGGGTTCAATTGTAGGTTAGTATAAGGTACTGGAATTCCTTTACTTGTAACCGCTTGTTTTGATAATAGTGGAATTTCGGGAGTGGTGACTTGAAAATCACCGGTGGGGTTTTTGTCGTTAGGTTTTCTCCATTCGTAAACAAATCACCGTGTTATTTATTTTCCACTGCATATTTAGTTTATTGGTGATTTGTTTATGCTACCATGCGCTTTGCATTTTAATTTGATTAATTAATAAACTTGGCTAATTAATCAATTAATTTATCACAATGGGTCAATTCGTTTTTGGCCTATCAAGTGGTATCAGAGCGGGCACACTCTGATTTTGGTTTAATCTTTGCTGTGTTGATCCATTGACCCTTGTTGTCATGGCTGCAACCGGCTTGAAAAGATCTTTTAATTCAAATATATCTTGTTTTTCTAATCTTTGCTTGTTTAAGTGTTTCAGAAAATACAAGTCCAAAAGTTATTTGAATTCACTTGTGATGACCATTGTAAAAGATCTTAGTTTGCCTAAGAAAAAACTAGACTGTCTCAGAATGAAAATGTGCAAAGGAGTTCGTCTAAGAAGAGTGAAAATTAAGGGTTTAGCTCGTAAAAGGCACATAAGAGAAATCTCTGTTCCTACTGATTTGTCATCTAAGCACAAAGTGTGTTTTATGATGAAGTCCGCATTTAAAGTGATGGACACATGTTTGTGGTACCTTAACAGCGGTTGCTCAAGACACATGATTGGAGACCGATCTCTCTTCAAGGCTTTCGAGTCTAAGAAAGGTGGCAATGTCACTTTTGGTGATGGGAGCAAGTCACAGATTAAAGGAAAGGGAATCATCTCTCTACCTGGACTGCTAGACATTTTAAATGTTCCATATGTGGAAGGTTTGAGGGTGAACCTGTTGAGTATAAGTCAAATATGTAATCAAGACTTTATGGTGCTATTCTAAAAAAGAAAGTGTCTTGTCATGGATGAGTCTAGAAAGAAACTCATAAGTGATGTTCGCACTCTAGACAACTGTTATGGATTGGTTCCTGATGCTGATATTGTGTGCAATAGCATTCGTTTGCCAAACAAATATCTATGGCATCAACGGATGGGACATGCTAGTTACAAACATCTCTCTGTATCTAAGCATGAATCAGTCTTGGGAATACCAAAACTTAGTAGAATAAGCAATATAGTGTGTGGACCATGTCAGCTTAGGAAATAGATGAAAGCTAAGCATCTAGACACTCAGACATCAGCTACATCTAGATCATTGGAGCTTCTACATCTGGATCTGATGGGTCCAACTAGAACCGAATCTCTTGGTGGTAAGAGATACATCATGGTTGTGGTAGACGACTTCATTAGGTATACTTGGGTTATTCTTCTACGATCCAAGTCTGATACTCCTGAGCACATTAAAGTTTTGTGCACAAGACTGCAGAATGAAAATAGTCTGAAGATTGATTGAATTCGAAGTGACCATTGTAAAGAATTCGAAAACTCGTATATGGAGTCCTTTTGCACAAGATCATGTATATCTCAAGAATTCTCTACTTCTATTACTCCTCAGCAGAATGGTGTAGTAGAAAGGAAGAACAGGGTTATTTAGGAGATGGCCAAAGCCATGTTACACAACAAGGATGTGGCTAGAAACTTGTGAGGAGAAGTCGTTAACACTGCCTGTCATACGGTTAATAGAGTGTACTTCAGACCTAGTATCAAGAAAACTCCATATGAGTTATAGAAATGAAGAAAGCCTAATGCGAAGTATTTTAGAATCTTTGGAAGCACTTGTTTCATCCTCAAGGATAGAGAGAATGTGGGAAAGTTTGATTCCCGGAGTGATGAAGGTATATTTCTGGGCTACTCCTTCACAAGCAAGGCTTATCGGGTATACAACAAAAGAACCATGAAGGTAATAGAGACGGTGAATGTTGTTATTGATGAGTCTTCAGATTCCGGTTTTGAGAAAGATATTGAGGAATTCTCCAAAGAAATCCTTCCTCTTGAGCCTAAGGAAGTTGAAGAAATTATTGAACAAGAACCTGCATCTCCAAGTGCTCTTGATACTCCCAATGCTGTGGAAGATTCTGCAGATATACCTGCTTCACCAAATTCTGAATCTCATGAAGAGAAAGGACCTTCAACCAGGATTAAATTAAATCATCCTCCAGAAGTTATTGTGGGAAATATGAATGAACTCGCATTAAGGAAACGGACAGTTGATAAATGTGTTGCTAACTTTGTTTCTTATTCTTGTTATCTGTCACAGGTTGAACCCACAAAAGTTGAGGAAGCTCTTCAGGATGAAAGTTGGGTCGAAGCAATGCATGATGAATTTCTTCAGTTTCAAAGGAATGATGTTTGGACCTTAGTACCTAGACCGGAGGGCAAGCACATCATCGGCACAAAGTGGATATTCCGTAATAAGACTGATGAGGAGGGCAATGTGATTCGCAACAAGACTTGGCTTGTAGCTTAAAGATACTTACAAATGGAAGGAGTAGACTATGATGAGACATTTGCCCCAGTTGTACGTATGGAGTCCATCAAAATTCTCGCATTAGCATGTCAATTGAAGTTCAAACTTTACCAGATGGATGTAAAGACTGCTTTCTTGAATGGGCTACTTAAAGAAGATGTCTATGTGACTCAACCAAAAGGATTTATTGATCCACACTTTCCAGATCATGTGTTGTATCTCAAGAAGGCACTTTATGGCTTAAAGCAAGCCCCTAGAGCTTGGTATAATCAACTCACTCAATACTTGGTATCACATGGGTTCACAAGAGGAAAAACTGATTAGACTCTCTTCATAAAAAAGGAAGATGGCGAGTTGATAGTTGCTCAAGTCTATAGAGATGATATCATCTTTGGGTCAACTAAGGATGAATTTGCTCATGGCTTCTCAAAACTCATGCAAGCAGAGTTCGAGATGAGCATGATTGGAGAGCTGACTCACTTTCTTGGATTGCAGATTCGTCAACAAGATTCAGGTATATTCCTATCCCAATCTAAATATGCTAAGAATCTTGTGAAAAAATTTGGTTTGGAATCTGCTATTCTGTTAGAACCCCTATGAGCCCAAATGTTAAACTCACTGTGGACTTGTTAGGCAAAAGTGTAGATCCTTCTCTCTATAAAAGCATGATAGGTAGTCTTCTCTACCTTACTACTAGTAGACTTGACATTAGTTACAGTGTTGGAGTGTGTGCTAGATATCAGGCTAATCTCAAAGAATCCCATATAACTGCTTTAAAAAGAATCATAAAGTATGTCAAAACCACTGCTGAGTTCAGTGTGTGGTACAGCAAGGACACAAATGATGTCTTAGCTGGATATTCTAATGCTGATTGGGCTGGGAATGCTGATGATAGAAAGAGTACATTGAGGGGTTGTTTTTATGTGGGTAGCAATCTTGTCTCTTGGATGAGCAAAAAGCAAAACTCCATCTCATTATCCATTGTAGAAGCTGAGTACATCGTTGCCGGTAGCTGTTGCACCCAACTTCTATGGATGCAAAAACTCCTCTATGATTATGGTATTTGTTAAGAGCATCTCACCATCTATTGTGACAATACCAGTGCCATCAACATCTCTAAGAATCTAGTTTAACATTCTTGAACCAAACATATAGAGATTCGACATCACTTCATTAGGGAGCTTGTCGAAGATGGTATTCTTACTTTTGAGTTTATTCATATCGATGATCAGAAGGCTGACTTGTTCACCAAACCTCTTGACAGCAAACATTTTGAATTCCTTCGTCAAAACATTGGTGTTATCTCCATGGATTGATCTCTTTCTCTCCTTCTTCTTCCTTGTGCATTTGCGTCTAGTTTTTATACTTTGCATTGTTTAACATGTTTTTGTTGTTTTCAGTTTTGATTATTTTGTTTTAATATAAAAATTAAAAAAATAAAAAAAATACAAAAACAGTGTGTGTTCTATGTACATTGGTACTTGTTTACCTTGGATGACCATTGAAATAAAGTTTTCTAAACTTTGTATCTCTTGTAGTTTAGATGAGCATTTCTATGCACAACTAAGCAAGTGAGCTTTGTGGCTTTTGTTTGTGATGAGTAAGATTAAGTTATCTCTTGTACTTAACACTTGTATAACTTTTTTTGACGGGAAGGACTAGAAAATCCTAAGAGAAAGGCATAAATAATCATCTCACCACTGTTGCCCGCCAATCATAATATGACACTGTATGCTTCAGCATAGCAAAAGTGCAGTGTCAATGACATTTATGTGCTTCGACATAGCAAAATTAGAATGTCAAATGCTTACCATTATTGGGTATTTCTTTTCTCTCTCTTATATGCCCATGCATGATTTGCTTAAATAAAATATGCAAAGAAAATGAAAAGCAAAAAGATCAAAATGCTTTAAATATGGTTGCAAGCGTGTATTCTAGGAGATGTGGGAGTTATAGGATGTACCTCGAAGGTGATAGTCTCCATCAAATAGTTATGATTGTGTGTGAGTTAAAGTGATTTTCTCATATCTCAAATCGTCATAACATGTATACACTTATGCAATCTTGCGATATTTTTCACACACAACATGCAACATTCTTTGCTACTTTTGATACATGTGCATGTACAATGTGATTTAGCCATCACAAGGTTTTACATGTGTTAATGTATGCTCACTAAACTGTCTTAACTTGTTTTTGAAATATAAAATTGGTTAAACTTGTTTAGTATGTGTGTGTGTGTGTGTTTTTGGGATCATTGTGCTTAAAATTTTTGTTGAGAGATGATTTTGAGAGCTTAAAATGTTGCTTGGATCTTTGATTGAATTGCATGCTTGATTGCATTCATATCTGTGTTTTTCCCTTCTTGAAAAACAATTTTTAAGCAATCTAGACACCTCCTTGATACCTGGCTATCTGTCGAGCTCTTAAGGTCTTTTCTTATCGCAATCTCGACAGATCCTTGATAGCTAGAGGATCGAACGAGAAAGTTCCTGGATCTTCAATAGCTTCTCGACACCTGGTGGATCGATCAAGCCTCATCTCCTGTGTCTAATGTTTTTGTACCTCGACACTTTCTCGACACTTGTATCTATCGACGGCAAAATCCTCGACACCTGTCTCGACACCTGGCTCGACACCTCTATATGTCGAGAATTATTGAAGCGCTATATATTGGGTTGTCACAATCCGGTTCTCATTTTCTCAATCTCTCTCGATCTATCCACTCCTATTCTCCTCCCAAACACTTTCTTCTCCTTCTAAACCTTCAGCCCATGTGATTTTCGGCCTTTCCTTACTTCAAATCACTTGGTATGTGTTTTGTTTCTCTCATTCTTCATGCATTTAGACCTAGGTTTTGGGGTTTTTCAAAATTGATGAGTCATTGTTAAAATTTTGGGATGTGTTTATTATTAAATGAGTTTAAAATCTCATGCATTGCATTACATTAGCATAATAATAGTATTATCATGCATTTTAGATGTGTGCAATTGATTGTGTGCTAGTAGGATTGGATTGGGCTGAGCCCATGATGCAATTTCTTTTGCATGTCACATGTTCATGCATTCCCCATGCATACATACTCTCTTTTCAATATACTTGTCATATTTGAATTGCTTTAGGACTTTTCTAATTGTCTCTCTTTCTCTTCCTCTCTTTCTGTTTACGTTAGTCGTGTCTATGGCACCTAAGCGTAAGTTAGCTCCATCCCAGAACCCTTTGCGTTCTAGGGCATCGTCTTCTTCTGATCTTACTCCTTCTCATATTCGGTTTCGTGATGAGGATGCCCGAAAGGACTTCTTGGAGAACTTTTCTCGACGAGTTGTTCATTCGGAACGCCGAGTCATTTTGGCGGACTTCGCCAACACTGACCTTTCCACTGTCATTCACAATCAGGTATGGGAGTCACTGTGTGATGTCCAGGTCACCTATCCGACCGTGCTGATCCAGGAGTTTTACTCCAACATGCATGGTTTCGATTTTTCAGTACCTCTCTTTACTACTCGCGTTCGAGGTACGCGCATTGTAGTCACACCGTAGCTTGTTACGGATGTGCTTCATGTTCTGAAGATAGAGCATCTTGACTACCTCAGTTATGAGCGTCTACAGACTGAGTCCAAAGACGAGATGATTTCTGCTTTCTGTGAGCGTCCTGCAGATTGGGGTGATCATCAGTTCACACCATGTCGGCCTTTTGCTAAAGGTCCTAGATTCATGAACATGGTGATGACTTTTGTTTTGCACCCACTATCTTACTATAACTCTATCATAGAGCCTCATGCTCGATTTTTGTTGTCTTTATTAGAGCACCTCACTATAGATTTTTCTTCACATTTCATTCTTTTTATCTTAGGTGTGTATAGGGATATGACTACCCATGATAAGCTCATTTTCCTTTCGACTATCACGTGGATTCTATGCCATTTTTCTATTCCTTTTCCCTTTTCCGACCATTTTCTTGTCATGTGTGTCATAGACTATGCTACCGTTAAACGTAGCGAGGCGCAGTTTTGGTCTCGGCAGTCAGATTCAACAGCTCCTCCCTCCCGTTCTGCTCCGTCTCATTTTGCTCCTTCCACATCTGCTCCCTCTTCTTCTTCAAGTGATGTGACTCTAGGAGACATCATGGTGCAGTTGTAGTGCAAGGATGCTCGCCTTGATACACTCTCTACGGAGTTGTATCAGGTGAACGTTTGTGTTGGTCATATTGTACGGCGACAGGCGACCATGGGTTGTTTTGTTCCTGAGGCTTCTCCTCCACCACCTCCTCCAGTGGCTTCTGAGTCTGAGGATGATGATGATGATGATGATGGTGATGACGATGATGATTTGGATGATGATGATGAAGATGCTACCGATAAGATGTCTACTTAACCCTCTTACCTTTTGTCACTAGTGACAAAAAGGGGAAGTAGTTTTGGATATGAGAGTAGTCATTCTTAAGAGAAGAATTAGTATAGGACATTTTGTTAGGGGGAGTGTTGATTCTAAGGGATGTAGTGAGAATTACATATATCTTTTTCTTTTCTCTATTTTAGATACATTTATTCTTGTACATGGGTTTTGTGACCATTTTTGACATACATTGTACTTATCTTCTTTTTATATGTTGATGTATGTTTCTTTCACCTACCCTTACATGTATTGTTTCTTTTCTCTCTTTATGCACATGCTTCTTATTACGTATATGCAATCTATTATTTTTGTTTCACATAAAGATGCCTTGATGAGTTTTGTTTAAAAGTGTTTCAAAAATACAGGTTGTCAAAGTCTACTTGCCGTAAACTCTCTTCTTGCAAAGTTTTTCAAGAGTTTGTGTTAGGATAGATTTTATTGTATTCAACAAGTGAAAATGAGTTGAGTGATTTATGACTTCTCTCATATGTTCATTTGTTTGTTGTGGTTTTGTCACGGATTGCCAAAGGGGGAGATTGTTAGAATATATGTGATTCACTTGTTAGGAACATATGTCACTATTTTATGTAATTGACTTATCCTTTGACAAAACGCACTTGTATTTGGATAGATTTAGGATGTGTTTAATACTTCAAGAAACTATGTTTCAAGATCAAGTGTTGAAGATATGCAAGCCTGTCCAAGATTCAAGTTGAAGAAATGCTGTTCATTAAAGCTCGACAGCTAGCTATCCATCGAGCTTAAGAAGCTGTTCCAGCCCCGAGGCTCAATAGTTGCTCGACAGCACCTCGACAGACAGCTATCTGTTGAGCTTTATGAAAAACAGAATTCAAGTTTTGTTTTGACTCTAATTTGTGATTATGTGTTTGGGCTTTCATTTCTTCTAACCCTAGACATATAAAAGGATTATTTTAAGGGCTGTCAAAGTACATAAGTTGCACAAGTGTTGAGCAAAGTTTGTTCAAGCAATTTGTAACTGGAGACAAAGTTTTGCCCTAGTTCATCATTCTTGTGAAGAAGTTGCTGTGTATGTGCACCGTAGGGTTTTGTGACCAAGCATCTTCTTAATCTTCATCGTTGGGATGAACTGAAAAACTTTGCAGCCAACAACCTTCTTTAGTTGATGATTGAAGTCACGTACTGGGATCCGCGCATTGGTTAGTCATGTACTTGGGAGCCGTGCATCAAAAGGGAAATTGTCACTACAGAATAAGTTCAATTGGGTATTGGGGTAAGGGTTCAATTGTAGGTTTGTATAAGGTACTGGAATTTCTTTACTTGTAACCGCTTGTTTTGATAATAGTGGAATTTCGAGAATGGTGACCTGAAAATCACCCGGTGGGGTTTTTGCCATTAGGTTTTCCCCATTTGTAAACAAATCACCATGTTATTTATTTTCCACTACATATTTAGTTTATTGATGATTTGTTTGTGCTACCACGCGCTTTGCATTTTAATTTTATTAATTAATAAATTTGGTTAATTAATCAATTAATTTATCACAAGGGGTCAATTCGTTTTTGGCCTATCACAAAAAAAGATAAATGAAATTCCATCAATGTAAGAGAAAAAAAAAGTGTGCATCAAGTTTGAAGAGCCCAAAATTCATCATACCAAGAGGAATACAAGATTCATCTAAAAGAGAGTTCATCAAAAAAGGAAAAGATTCATCAAGCGCAGAAAGGTGCAAGTGCATCGAGGCAAGAAAGAAGTCTGGAGAGTGCATGAAAATGACTTGAGCTAAGAAAAACAAGGCAAAAGATCCCCAAAAGTTCATTCAATCAAGAGATGAAAGACAATTTAAAAAAAAAAAAAAAAAAAAAGCCCGCTAGGCTGAAAACCCAAATGGGTAGTCTAGGCAAAAGCTAGGGCCACAAAAAATTTAAAAAAAAAAAATTAAAAAGGAGGAAAAAGAAAAGAAAAGAAAGCCCACTAGGTTGAAAACCCAAAAGGGCAACCTAGGCAAAATTTAGGGCCAAAGAAAAGAAAAAAGGGGTAAATCCCACCAAGTTGGAAACTTGAAGATGTAACCTAAAAAGACGAGGATTTTACAAGGTGAAAGTTTAGAGGTATGATTCAAAAGGAATGATCATAAAAACAAATGTTGATACAAGTGACAATGAAGACTAGTGAGAAGATGGCAAGGGAGAAATGGGAAAACTCCTCTCGTACTTGATTTCTAAGTAATACATACTTTAGGGGGAATAATATAGGGGTTTTTGAGCCTTTTTATCCTTCATTTCATAACCTAAACCCGGCCTACATTACAACCTATGAATATGACCTCCTTGAAGTCTTGCTAATTGTAGGCACATCTTAAACTCTAATAATATTTTCTTTTGAATTAAAAAGGAAAAATGCTTAAAATTGTTAAGCCCCACTGGATGATAAGTCCAAGGAGAAAATTTTTCAAATTCTCAAATCCTCAAATGACTCAAGAGAACTTTCAAACTTGGGGCACTCTCCTTGTTTGCACCCAACAATGTGATTCCTAAATATTATCACATTTCATTTCTTGATTGCTTTTGGAGACTTAATCTAATGATATTCAAAAGAAAGAAGCAAATTTTGATTACATGAGTTTAATGATCTTGATCCTTCATAATCAAAGAGATTTGTTTGGTTCTTAAACACTATGAATTTCCAAAATGGTTGTTCAAAGGATCACATCTTGTTCAAAAAAAAAAAAAAAAAAAAAAAAAAAAAAGGAGAAATCTCATTTCAAAAAAAAAAAAAAAATCATTCTTTTCCAAAATCTAGTTCTCCTGAACTATGTCTTGACCTGATCCTCTATGAGAGAGGTACGTAGGCAACCTTTCTAAGGCCCGGTCTTAATCACCCTATTAACTTTAGGGCTTGAAATCAAAACAATGTGACAAAATTGTTTGGGTGCATGTTAGGCTAAGTCCATTTGTTTTTCATCGTGAATGCTTAAACTTGGGGGCATTGGCCTATTTATATTGTATGCGGATATGTATTTCTTGCATGAAAGCATGTTTTCATTTGAGGCATTGTTTGCGAAAAATAATCTGCAAGCGCACAGAATCGTAACAAGTAGTAAAGTGTTTTTAGAAAACGAATGTCGAACACAGGGATTAACTATGTTATTGAATACCAAAATTCACTAAATTAATTACTATTTGGAAAATTGAAAATAAAAGGAAGTTTTACTATCTAAATTTAATTAAACTATTTAATAAAAATAAATCTACGAATACAAAACGTAAAAATCTAAAAGCATAAAAAAAAAATGATAAGAATGGATCTAGAGCGGTTGATTTCGCCTAACAAATCCCACACAATTTATTCTTCCTAATTATTAAATTCCAATAATCTCCCGTTGATGATTAAAAATTCCTTAAGTATTCAATATCTTCTCTCGAATAATATCAAAAATATCTTCAACTAACAATTCCATATCTCTATGCGAATTTAATTAATTGGAGACTCATTATGTACTTTGAATTTTCTGAAAAATCACACTAATCGCGGTAAAGCATCTCTACTTTCGCTCAACTAATGGTGTTTAATTCTAGAACTAAAATAACAAATCACCTCTCGGTCTCATTGTCATTCAATTGATCAATCAATAATTCGTAAAAAGAAATATTAAGCATTAAGAATAAGAATTAAACACTCAATCATGGAAATATTAAAAATAAAATAACTCAGAATATAAATTGTGTGTTCATTGCTAGACTACATCAACGCTCTAGAAAATAAAATTTAGTTCATAATAAAATTGAAAAGAAAACAAATAAAACTTATGTCTTTCATCTGAATTGGTTAATCAACATGAAGCTCTCGCCTTTGTCCTCAGATCCTCCTCTTCAGAAAGACTCCCAAGAAAATTCTTCAAATGCGGCACCCCCTTTTCCTCTCAGGTTTCTCTCCTCTCTCTTTTTTCCCTAAAGAGCCTTTAAATAGGTCAAGGAATCCTATTCCCATTTGGAGAAAATCCCAGATTTTTAGGCTTCACTTAACCGACTATTTTGGCCCATTTAACTTCAGAATTCGGACTTTTGATAAACTACAAAGTTGTAGCCCTTTAAGTTAACTTTCCAGCCCAACTTGAATCATCTCGATTGGACATTTGAGCCCAAAGTTATGCTGAAAATACTAAGTGATGTGCAGGCTGGAATCCAAATCCGAATTGGACTTGAATTTAATTGGGTTGGTCTTCTCTTGAATTCATGCCTGGCTGGATGTAAGTTGACTTAATTCAATTGGCCTAGCCCCACTTTGCATGTAAAGCCCTTGTAGATTAATTTGAAATCTTCTCATTCCTTCAAAGCACAAATGAATTGATAAATATAAATATAAATATAAATAAAATCAAATCAAAAGAAATAAAGGAAAACTAGCAATTTTAATAAATAAGAGGATAATAAAAATCATGTAAAAATTACACTTATCAGGCATCAATCCATTTTTTTGCAAGCATGTCCACACTAAGGGTGATGTCCAAAAATGTTTTCATGATAACTGGTTTCTAACAAGCTAGAGAAAGAAAGCCATTTTGCAGGGACCAAGGACTACAGACCATAATCTTCTTTCATGTTCCCCAATGGTCGCAACATCAAATGAACTCAGTTTCAGTTTAAGCATGGAATATGCCCCAAACTAGGGGCATTGGGAACTAAGCAAGGACTTATCCAGCAATCCACATCAACTTCTAGCCAAAGTTATTCTCATTCAAATGATAGGTTTTTCAACCAAAAAAAAAAAAAAAAAAATCATCATGAATAAATCTTCATCACTTTTACTCCATCTTCATCTTCATCTTCTTCACTTTTTGATAATGAACAAGTCTTCATATCTCAAAAAAAAAAAAAAAGATTTTCAATTTTTCTATAAAAAAAAAAAGATTTCCATATCTTTCCAAAAAAAAAAAAAAAAAAAAGAGAGAAGAAAAGAAAAGAGAGAATTTTCAAAAAGCCTTGGGACTAGGGGCATTGGGCTTGTACTTCTTGGGTTGCTTTCGAAAAAAAAAATTTCATTAATCAAAATTTTCAATTCCTTCAAAAAATTCAAGATTTCCAAATTTTTCAAAAAACAAAAGGAGGGAATTTTCAAAAAAGCCTTGGGACTAGGGGCATTGGGCTCGTACTTCTTAGGTTTCTTTCAAAAAAAAAAAGGGAATTTTCAAAAAAGCCTTGGGACAAGGGGCATTAGGCTCATACTTCTTAGGTTTCTTTAAAAAAAAATGGGAATTTTCAAAAAAGCCTTGGGACTAGGGGCATTGAGCTCGTACTTCTTAGGTTACTTTCAATCAAAATTTTCAATTCCTTCAAAAAAAATTCAAGATTTTCAAATTTTTCAAAAAAAAAAAAAAAAATTCAAAAGTCCCAAAAAAAAATCTTCATTAAATTCTTCTTCAAGAACAGAAAGCTATGATCATTTTCCATATTCTCCAGTGGTGTAACATCAAGTCAATTGTCCACCTTTAGCATTCATTGAAGCATGGAATATGTCCTAAACTAGGGGCATTCACCAAGTATGCCGAATTCTTTTCAATGAAAAACTTTGTTACTAATTGAAAATATTTATTTTGCAGGTACTAGGGTAAAAGGCCCACACGCATCGGCATGAGCCAAACCCCAACAATCCTTGGTCCTTTGAAAACATGAGCCAAGATCCAGAACCTTTGGTCCTCTGAAAACATGAGTCAAAGCCCAAAACAAGAGCCAAGATCTAGAACCTTTGGTCATTTGAAAACATGAGCCAAAGCCTAAAAATCCTTAGTCCTATGAAAACATGAGCTAAGATCTAGAACCTTTGGTCCTCTGAAAACATGAGCCAAAGCCCAAAAATCCTTAGTCCTCTAAAAACATGAGCCAAGATTCAAAACTTTTGGTCCTCTGAAAACATGAGCCAAAGCCCAAAAACCCTTGGTCCTCTGAAAACATGAGCCAAAGCCCAAAAAATCCTTGATCCTCTGAAAACATGAGCCAAGATCCGGAACCTTTGGTTATTTGAAAACATGAGCCAAAACCCAAAAACTCTTGGTCCTCTGAAAACGTGAGCCAAGATCCAAAAGCTTTGGTCCTCTGAAAACATGAGCCAAAGCCCAAAAAATCCTTGGTCCCCATTTTGCAACCCGCATTTAACCTCACATGGAGGGTAAAAGGGTAATTTCACCTTGAAAATATGCATCTTGATTCTGATCATTAGATCCTTAATATCATTTCATCAAAATGATCTTAATGTTGTAACGATCAAATTGATTAGTCATAAGCCCTAATCGGACCATCAGATTGAAAGTTATCATCAAATCAAGTTTTAATAGCCGAGATGCACTATCACAATTGAGTCTAACTATATGTGATTATGAACAATTGATTCAAATTGGTTATAATTATAATCAATTTGAGATTAATGACGTGTCATAATTTGATTGGGTAGGACTACATTTTATGGTAAGGTTGTACACACTTAATTAATTAGATAGTCAAACATTAATTATTTAATGAATAATTTGTGCAATTATCTTTTAATTAGGATAAATTTGGAACTTATTAAGTCTGAAATGAGAGTGATTGGAGCCTATTAATGTTAATTGGAAACTAATTTGAGACCTATTAATGTTAATTATGCTGAAATTATTTTCTAACAAATGACCTCTGCTCACCATTTTGTTGATATCTCTCAGAATATTTTGAATCTGTGAATGAGGTTAATTTTCACAGAATCTAAACATCTGAGACTTCAATTTGATCACAAGAACGAGACAATTTCGATTAGAATTAAGGAATATATGATTTTTTGAATTTTGCTTTATAGTAGTTATGAGAAAACTGAATTTTGCTTGCTCCTCACTCTCACCAATCTCTGAATTTAATGCACCCAATTTCCCCAAAGGCAAAAATAAGGTCTAGGTTCATGATTCTTTGTCAACCCTCATTAAATGACATTTCATTCATATTTTCTCCACTACTACTATATAACCCCTTCATCTCCTACAATCCAAGATAAAAACCCCTCTCTCTTCTCTTCTCTTAAGTTTTAGTGAAGTAAAGTAGTCTTGTCATATCTTAGTCTTTTTGAGACTCAGGTATTGAATGAGTCTCAATACCCTCATTAAATGACATTTCATTCATATTTTCTCCACTACTACTATATAACCCCCTCATCTCCTACAATCCAAGATAAAAACCTCTTTCTCTTCTCTTCTCTTGAGTTTTAGTGAAGTAAAGTAGTCTTGTCATATCTTAGTCTTTTTGAGACTTAGGTATTGAGTGAGGCTCACTCTCCTTCTTCTAGCTTTTCTTTTCCTCCACCCTTAGGACCTCCACCAAGAGTTTCCTTCTCCACCGTATGGATCTTGCATGAAGGTATAATCCCTTTCCCTAACTTGTTTTTTTCTGTTGCTATGATGAGAATTTAAGGTTAAAGCATGATAGTAATTATTTAAATTCCTTTAAATATGTTTGAATGTTCTTATGTGTTTTTCACATGTTCTTCGTTGTTCATCACATGTTCATGCATAACACTAGTTTTGATCTTAAATCTACATCAAAAGCATGAAAAAAATGTTTGTTTAATAATTCTTTCAAATCATTAAATCTAGAGTATCACTATTCACACATATTCATTAGAATTTATTTTTCGATGCAAACAAAATGCTTAATAAATTGAATTAGGATTTATCACAAGCACACACATTAAATTCAACATACAAATTGATTGATAACATATTGGATGATGTGATATGAATATTGACCACCATAGTCTAGAAGATCAGTTTCACAGGGCAAGGTGAGTGCCTAACACATTTCCACCTTATAACATAACCTCCGAGCTTAGATCAAGGGTTGATAGATCAATGCATATCCTTATAATTTTCAATTTCTAGATTGTAACTGGGAAACAAAGTCATGTACTTTATCTTAGATTGTATCTAGGACCAAAGCCATGTAATTTCCTATGATCAATGTAAATTCAATTTTAAATTAATAAAATGAAGAATTTTTCAATTTTGGTTTTCTTATTTATTTCAATAATTAAATAAGTGGCGACTCCATTGTAAAACTCTTAATCTAAAGGGGAAAATATAATTAATCGAACCTTTATTTTAAGAGGCAATAACACAACTCTACTCATTCACGTAGGTTTAGCCCAACATCCAAAAAAAAAGGCTAGGGGCGTAGTCTCTCACACATAAGTACTCCATGCAAACACATCCATGTTGTCCTTTAAAAATGCCACCAGCTCTGTTTTCTCCCTAAGAGGTAACTGAGCACAGACCTGAAAGTATTTGTCTTCGTAATGACCAATCATAACCTTTTGTAATTCTTCAGATGGCAATTCCTTTATCTTGGACCCCAATTCCTCTTTGGGGTTAGTTAATTGCTATGAAGCCTGAGTTTCCCCTATTTTCGTTTCATCTAGTGAGTATTGACTAACAGCAGCTATCAAACACTGCCTAGCCATTGTCTGACTTCCATCAATCTCCCCAACTTGTCCTTGTGTGGGATATTTAACCTTCAAATGTAAGGTAGACAATATTGCTCCCATTAAATGAAGCCAAGGTCTTGCCAAAATTCCAGTATAAGGGGAATAGGCTTCTACCACAATAAAGTTAACCTGCACTTCCTCGTCTTCGGCTTGCACTGGTAGCTTAATCCTTCCTTGAGGGATTATCGTTCTGCCATCAAATCCTATTAGAGGTGAATCATATCTCTCCAGATCCTCGGGTTTAAGATTCAACTCTTTGTATAAATCTGGATACATAATCTCAGCCTTGCTCCCCTAATCCTCCAAAACTCTCTTCACATCATATCCCCTGATCCAAAGAGTTACTACAAGGGCATCCTCATGGGGATGGAATGTCCCTGACTTATCTTCCTCCGAGAAGCCTAAGACTAGCGATAGCTCTAATTTAGCCCTCTCTGATGCTTGGGCTAGATTTCCTTACTTTGAATTTGAAGCAACAGCCAAAATTTTGGAATGCAAATTTGCATAACTCCCAGATGCGGCAAAAATTATGTTAATCGTACCCAAGGATGGCCAAGGAGCACCATCCTTTTGAAACCCCGCCCCAGGTTGTCTTATCGGCCCTACGGGTTGATGTAAAAACTGTTTTAGCTTTCCGACCTTTACCAACTGACCCAAGTGATCGCGTAAAGTCTTACAATCCTTGGTTGTATGTCCCCTTTCCAGGTGGTAATGACAGTAGAGGCTTTGATTCCGCTTAGTCAGATCTCCCCCCTATCTTGTTAGGCCACCTAAAGTAAGGCTCATTTTTTTTTTCGAGGATTTGATAGACTGGCTCCTTAAACACTGAGTTGACCATCGGCGTGCTATCTCTCGGTGATTGGTTGGAAAAGTCGCTCTGTTGTCTATTTTGATTATATCCTCTTGCCTAAGGATCCCTTTTATCTGGAAACATTTTAGCCTTACCCTTTCCTTGTATCTAATCTTCTTCAACCCATTTATGCTCATCAATGTGGTCCATGAGTTGATGCATGCTATGAGTAGGCTTCATTGTCAGTGACTTCCATAGATCATGTTCTATTGGAAGCCCTACCTTAAAGGTTCTTATAGCCACATCTTCAAAATCCCCATCTATTTCATTAAATGTTTCCCAATACCTATCTGAGTAGGTCTTAAGAGTCTCCCCCTCTCTCATTGCCATGGATAGTAGAGAATCCAAGGACCTGGGAACTTGGCTACATGTTACAAACCTAGCTTCAAATGCTCAGGTCAACTCCTCAAAAGATTTTATTGAACCTTCTTCCAAAGCATTGAACTATCTCATAGCAACAAGGCCTAAATTGAAAGGAAATACCTTGCACATGACAGCCTTGTTTCTGGAATGAATGACCAACCTTTGGTTAAAATGGCTCACATGCTCCACAAGGTCAGTTCTACCATTATAAATGGTGAATGTGGGCTGCGTAAAGTGGTGGGGGTAACTTAGCTCTATCAATTCTCCTTACGAAGGGTGACTTCGAAATTTGACGAAGGGCTTTACTCATCGCGTCATTCCCTATAGTCCGAGGGAACAAATTTTCTCCCTGCTTCCCCTTTCCGCACTCCTTCCTACGCTCTTCAAACTTATCCTCCTCCGAAGATGCAGAGAAAGATTCATTGGTAGGGGTTCTGGATTTCTGCCGATATGATCTATCTTTCCTCTCGTCAGACCTCTCTCTTGATGGGGGTGTGAGATTTCTCCTGCTACGTTCCCTTCTACGCAATTTTTTATGCAGATGATCAATTTCCAGCCTCAAATTTCGCGTTTCCTGTTCGTGCGAAACGTAACTTCCTGACTTAGAGTAACTCCTTCTAGTGTACTCTGTATGTTGTATTTCTACTCTAACACTGGGTGTAGGATTGTTCTCCTTATCCCTCCGTCGTTCCAGATTAACAAAGTGATCCTTACGTTGAGAACCAACGGATTCCTCCTTGTTGCGCTCTGAGTTAGCCATGACTTAGGAAAACTACTTGTAATTTTCCATAGATGGTGCCAATTGTAAGGACTTATATTGGAAGCCCAAGCCCACTTAAATTAGTAGTGCCTTGCACTTCAACCCCAAGCCTAGACAATAGAATTGTTTTAGTATAGAGGTGGGAAGACAATTACAATAGAATGACTACCAAAGCTTAAGGTTGATGCAATGGTACACAAATAAGGAAGAGTGAATCAAGCAATTGTAGAAAAAAGTAGTCCTTGGTCATTTTCGAGGAAAAGTTCTTATATAAGTTTTACTTTGGTTTTGTCAAGCAATACACTATTCACTTTTCTATCTCTCACTCTCTTTTTTCCATTTTCTCCTCCCCCTCACCGACAGAGCTTCTTCCCCTTATATATCCCCCTTCTTGGCATCCTATCCCTCCACTTGTACGCCCCAAAGCTCTTCCCTGGATACTTGTCCCATCAAGATTCTGTTGAAGATGGTAGAAGGGGTTGCTAGCTGTGAAGCCACTGTTCAGGGGTCACTTCTTCATTAATGCAGTTGATAAGTTTGTTACAGAGCATTCAATGCAGTGGTGGGAGGATACCCTTTCAGGAAGCTTCCTCCCACCACACTAATCCTCTCCTAGAATGCTCTTTCTCCCATTCGAGCGCTCATCAGATTCTAATCACCTTCCCCACCTTCTTCTCAGGTCAAATGCGCTTTACAAATGAATGGGTGCAGGACTTCCCACTTCTTACTCTCCTCGGTCCTCGGACACCCCACAAAAAAATTTTAAAAAGTTTTGACATAACTTTTATGAGAAATATAAAAAGTCATTAATAATTTTTTTTTCTTTTCTCATCAAAATTTTCTAAAAATATTTCTTAAACCAATACCCTTTACAATTTGTCCAAAACTTTTAGAATACCTGACGATTCTTTTGGGATAAATGGTCCCTTCATAAAATCTCATATATAACGAGGTCTTAGAAATTATTAGACCAACCCATTATGGTTGATTTTATCATTTAATTGTATGATATTTGAGCAAGATATTTTATATTGGTCATGGTATTTTTGGAAACCAATCCTAGATTGGATAAATGTGCTTGATACCTTTTTACTTTGTAGTTTAACCCCCAAATTTAGTGATATGGGTCTTAAATTAAGTATTTCCTGTATAATTTCATTTATATATATATATATATATATATATATTTTTTTTTTTTCCTTCAATTATCACTATAAAATTGATATGTGTATTTAGATGACTTATCGATAGAGTGAATTTTTAGAAAGTTTTATCAATTTCTCTTCTTTAGATTAATTAAAGTAGCGACTCTATATAAGTTCCTAAATTAGGGATAAAAAATATTAACAATTGAAACTCCACCTTGAGATTTGCTATCGAGGGATTCATTCTTTGTAGACTTTATTGAGGCTCAAAAGGCCGGATTCGATCATGCTATAAACTAAGGTAATACTTGTGATGACACACAATAATAGAATGATACATATTTCTTGTTAGATTGAAAATTTTCAAGAATCACCTAACATTTCATTCTCACAAAAAAAAAAAAAAAAAAAAAAAAAAAAAAAACCCTAACATTTATGACAACTACGGTCTATGAAAGCATACACCATATATGCCCTAACGACACCTAAGATATGGAAATGTGAAATTGGATAAAGCTTAGTATAGAGGATGCAACGCATATCCATGTAATTAAACAAGTGAGCATATTGGTTTAAAAAAAAAACAAGTGAGCATGTTAGAAAGAGATAGGATTATTGTACGTAGAGGAGTTTGGATATGGAGCATTAGCTTGTGCAATAAATTTGGTTTATTTTAGTATAAGAACCTACTTTTTCTATTTTATATACTTACTTATCAAAACATCTCACATCAGATTATTTATTTTGCATTACATTACATCAATTTTTCTTGATTTTTTTAATTGTTTCTCTTGTTTCACACACAATAACTACCATCCATTCTCTTCCTTCAACCTCGAGATACATAAAGAAATAATGAAAAACTAAATGCAAAATAGATAGTGTCAGTATAAATTTACACAGTTACTGTAGCAACTTTGCAAATTTACACATTTTTAACTTGATTGAAATGTTAGTGATTTTGGAAATTAAATGTGTAAAATTGATACATTTTTTTTTTTTCTATTTTGCATTGATTGATTAATGCAAATGCTCATAACAGGAGAAACATCGAGTACCATAGAAACTAATTTTGGTGTCACATGGAATTTGAATGTTTACTTGGTCTGTAAAACACTAGTGAATGTTTAGACCCCCAATTTCAAAAATAGCAGCACAAGTTTATATTCAAACAATGTATGCACAGAATGATAAATATAAGCTATACCCAAACAATCAAACTACTCTAAGCCATAATTTAATCACAACATAATAGTAATTAAATGCAAAGAGTAAAGGATAGAGAGAAGTAAACACAAGATAACACTAGCACGTGTTATTGAAGAGGAAACCGAAGAACTCGGCGAAAAACCTATCCGCCGCTCTCCAAGCGGTGAAATGATCCACTAGAAAATCAATTGAGATACATGAATAGTAATAGACCCTCCAAGCCTAATCTACTCGACGCACCTAAATCCTCCAAGCTTCTTGCTCTAACAAGGTTAAGCCTAACCTTATCTTCTCTAGTTTACCGGATCCCGCAATAAGCCCATTGCATCAACCAAATGAATTGGTACTCTCTGAACTGCTTCCCAAGCACCAAATAATCTTCTCATTGATATGAATATGGTGAGATAAGGATTTGGCTAAAGCTCCTCTCAAGGGTATGTTAATGGAGAGGGTGAGAGTAGAGGAATTTGGAGAATCAAAAGTATAAGATTATGGATGAATCAATCTTGTTGTTCTCTAGGGTTTATCTCTCAAAATTCTCTCTAGAAACTTTTTACATTTCGTGGGTATAAGAGTATTTATAGTAGGGTATGAAAAGGAATGTGAAAAGTAATTTTTCTGCAAAACAGGGGGTTTTGGCAAGTGACTTGTGATTGAGATGAGTCGCGAGTTCCAATCGCCAAGTAATAAAATGGCTAGATTGTACTTTTTGTCTTATAGTGATCTAATTGTATTGACCTTTCAACTTCCTGCATGCTTCACACGTGTGACACTTTTGCTGAGTCATCACTTGCGAGTCAGTCACGAGTTCCAGTCGTGAGAATGCTCTTGAATGCACACACTTGATCAATTCTTCACACTTTCTCATACACAACCCTTATATTATTCCCACCTAAATATAGAGTTTCTAATTGTTGAATTACAAGCAAATTTGACATAAAATAAAGTCAATACATGGTTGAATAAATTCAACCTTACAGAATCTAGTGCTCCAAGTGAGAAAGGACGCTTTGGAGATATATTATATGCCCGCATGATTTTGGGCTTTTTCCGTACCTGATTATACAAGTCACACATCCATAATCAAGGTCTAACTAAAAAGGACATATATGGGCATCCTGTACCTCATTGTTTGCTTCCTCTAAAATGGCTTCGAAATTCTTGAACATTAAGACATGAAAAGAAGGGTGATGCTCAATTGATGCTTCAAATTTCAATCGTAGTAAGAAAATTTCGAGCACTAAAAGATCCCATAAATTGGTGACTTCTTGCCTAGGCAACTACAGGCTTCCAATCAGCAATCACATGGGCACTGCCATAAAGCCAGAGCCCACACAATACTTTCAACTGTTTGGGCCCTGCTCGCTTACTTCGTCTTCCTGGAATATTAGAGTATATCACTTTTAAGTTCAATTTTTTTTTTACTGAAATTTTGTTTTTGGCTGAATATCACTTTTAAGTTCAATTCTTATACATCCGACTTACTTTTTAATGGGCCAACATAAGTTCAATAGTATGGCCATGCTTGGCTTATTTAATTGATGTTTTTTCAATAGATTTTACTATGTTTGCATGGAATTCGTTAGACTTTTAGGTATAAAACTTTTCATAAGTCTGGCAATACAATAAAAATTCACAAATTTTTTTAACGATTGTTAATATGGTCTACTGTGATCGATACATAATAAATTAATAATATGAACAGTGTCAATAGTGGTTCTAAATGAGAGTGTTGTATCCAATAACAACAAATTATACTAACAATTGTGAAAAAATTATAAAATATGTTACCATTACTCAATGATTATCAAAAAAAAAAGAAAATGTCATTGATACTGAAAACTTTAACTGTATGCCTTTGAAATTTGAATGCATCTTTTTGTTGATTGCTTGAAAAGTTGTGAATATATAGAAAAACTAAAAAGTTAAAAGAAAAAGTTAATGGCAAACAGAATAACAGATCCACCCCCCATTACTTTTTTAGGCACCAAGTCCACGAGGATTTGTGGTAAAGACTTAAATAATAAAGAGCATTGTTAATTACATGTTGGTATGTATAGTGTGTACGTCACGTTAGCTGAAATTGTGAGTTTAAAAAAAATCAAAACATAATTTCAATTACATTATGAAATTGTGTTTTTAAGACTCGATTTCACAATTTCAAAATTATAATTAAAATTGTGTTTTAAATACACGATTTTCATAGCTGTGTATGAATGTATGCAACAAATATTAACCTAAGATTAATATGACATGACTGGTTATGAATGTATGCAACAATTATTAACCTAAGATTAATATGACATGACAAATCAGTTATCACTTTATTTGGCTGAATTTTTTTTTTCTTTTAAGAAAGTCTTAACACTAATAGTGTTTTTCTTTTCCCTTTTATAAAAACTTTTTTTTTTTTTTTTTTTGTTTTTGTTTTTGTTTTGTTTTTGTTTACAATAGTCACTTGCTTTGAGGGGAGGGGATCAGGTTCTGTTTTAAGCTTTGAGTCGAATCATTTGATTTGAGGCATGCATGGATTTAATATAATGATTATTCGCTTTAATGAATTGAACAATGTACGTCTTAGCAAGTAGCAACATTTTACCCAAAATAACAATTGCATATATCGCTTTATCGGAAGTTGTTAGTTGTTATAGTATAATATATTGAAACTAAAGTTTGACACCACTCTTTTTGCTAGAAAGTCGGTTAGAAATTCTTATATATTGTCAAGGAATTTTCTTATCTAGTAGTTTTAATTAGTGCTAAAGAATCTTCTTATCTCTTAAGTCTTTCCAATATTAGTCAATGCATCAAGTATAAGTAGTTAAATCAAGTACGATACTTTAAATTTTAAATATATATATATATATATATATATAGTGCACAAAACTAATTAAGTAATAGTTGAAAATTAGTAATTAAAGAAGGATATTATAATTTCAAGTATCAAAGGGTTCGATCAGAGTGACATATATACATCACTCCACTGGGATTCACTGAAGCTATATGCTCCTTGAGATTCTTGTTATGGGAGTAACAGGTTTTTGGTTAAATTCAAATTTACCAGTA
The DNA here is from genome assembly GCF_932294415.1 of Quercus robur. Classification (NCBI taxonomy): domain Eukaryota; kingdom Viridiplantae; phylum Streptophyta; class Magnoliopsida; order Fagales; family Fagaceae; genus Quercus; species Quercus robur. The sequence goes on from NC_065539.1 coordinate 49,989,050, forward strand.
TGAAGTCGAACTCCCAAGTTATTTGTTTTCAGCGTTTTGTGCTATTCATAGTTTGTACACATACATAATACTAACATATCAGTACATACATACGTTAATATGGACACAATATGATATTAAATACAGTAATATGAGAATTCTTGAAAAATTAGAATATGAATTTAAGACATGACATAATATGACTACATAAAGTTTTTTTATTATATATATATATATATATATATATTCATTAATTTTGAGTTTTTAAAATAAAACAACCATCAAAATCTTGCAAAATATAAAACTAAACAAATGATTTTTAAGAAAAAATAAAAGGGTTTTTTTTTTTTTCCAACGCACTTATTGTTATTTTATTTTTTCCGAGTGCTAGTATCCAACTCTGCATGTCCTATACTAAACCCAGGTCTCTCTCAACCAGTCCTACATTCATGCACGCCTGCACAAGGTTGCCAAATTTGTACATTAACTGCTAAATTGAACACTTTGACTATGTGCGAAACTACACCACATCAAGAAGAAAACAGACTTTCCCATTCCCAGATTGAAAGCAAAATAACACACACGTAGCAGTTTTTTTTTTTTTTTTTTTTTTTTTTTTTTTTTTTTTTTTTTTTTTTTTCCAACGCACTTATTGTTATTTTATTTTTTCCGAGTGCTAGTATCCAACTCTGCATGTCCTATACTAAACCCAGGTCTCTCTCAACCAGTCCTACATTCATGCACGCCTGCACAAGGTTGCCAAATTTGTACATTAACTGCTAAATTGAACACTTTGACTATGTGCGAAACTACACCACATCTAGAAGAAAACAGACTTTCCCATTCCCAGATTGAAAGCAAAATAACACACACGTAGCAGTCAACATGATCAACACCAAAACAAATGAATAGTTTCCACAAAACTACGCGTTCAAACTTCAAAGGAGTACAAGGAACTTGCCAAGTAAAAACAAAAGAGTACAATAAGGACGGGTTAACTTAATTGAGATTATTTGGAATAAGGTTGAAGTGGCGGTTAATTCTAGCCTGACCAAGACATCTTTGGCAGCTCTGGCTCTTTGCCTTACACTGCTATTCTTTCATTTTGCAATACACGTGCAACTGTTTTGGTTGTATGTGAAACTTTATGATTTCTCTGATATCTTGCGGACGAAAAGCATTTGGTCAAATGCCAATCCTTTCGGCCATTTTCATGGCTTGTGACCTGCTTCGAATGAGGACTAAGTCTCACCATATAAGGCTTCATTTAAAAGATAAGGTACTAAAATTTGTTTTCAACAAAATCCACTTGGGCATAAAACAAATGATATAATTATAAGACACTAAGATTAAATGTCGTTTTAATTAGACGCAAACTCTAAATAAATATAAAATTTCTTAAATTTACAAAGAAGATGGATTAAGATTCGTTTGATAATAGATTTATTTTCCAAAAAAAATTCTAAATATATTCTAGTTCATACAATAACATTTAGAATTTCAGTTTGCTTAGAAACCTCTTAAAAAGGGGTAAAGTAAAAGTTTGATAGAAATAATATTTTTTGTGATTTCCTATATCTGTAGTTCGAATCTCAATTTCCCTTCATCATCATCTACATCAAAAAAAGATATTCTTAAAAACACTTAAAATTAAGGAAATAAAACCTTAACTCCTAAAGTATGAAAATTAAAAACACTATGAAGAAATGAAAAAACAATAAAAATTAACCCCTATATTAATTTAGCCCTACATAATAATATCCTTCAACTTGTCTGAAACTCGATATCATTTATTTTTTTTGGAGATTTAAATCTTCTATTTTAAATGAAAAAATTGTTTCTCTACTAAAAATTTTTTTATATAATCAAATAACCCCTCTAGATCAATAAGTAACTAATTAAAGGAATTTTCCTTATAGATTAAAACAACAATACAAGTTTACAATTCTTTCTTAAGATTTATAATCTCCTTACTAACAGTATGAAAAAGGTGCTTATCAATAGTATACCTGCTATGAGCACGAGGTGAAACTAGGAATTTTTAATTTTTTAGGGGACGATGAGTTATGGTATTGATACATTATATATATATAAATATTAGAATAAGCCATAATTCATAAATATATTACATATATTACATAATTAATTATCAATTTTGTTGTATATATATTGACTATTTTTTTTATAGGACTTATCATTTTTCAAACTCTAATGAGTATGCAAGATTTGTCTAGTTTAATATTCTATAGGTACCAATATATATATATATGTATGTATGTATATATATTATCTCTTAATGATAATTATGCTCGATAATGATATTTCTTAGAATAAAGTTTAACTATTTTCATGTATTTCTCGAGTGAAATTTTTAAAAATTTCTTTTTTAATATAAATTATAAAATTGATATAAGCTTGATGAGTAGGTCACAGATTTCATGGAGTCCACAAGTTATATTCTCACCATTAGCTTGAATTATGTCATAATACTTATTTACCAAGTAAAACCAATTCTATGCACATGCTATTAAAATATATTATAATAAGACCCTAATTCAACTATATGAATGTTGTAAAACAAATAAAATCAAGAAAATAAAACCCTAACTCTTTAAAATCCAAAAATTACATAAAAATATAAAAGATTAATAAACATATGTATAAGTTAACCCCATATTTGATCCCACATAAAGCTTAATAAAATTCCTTCAACTAAACTGCAAGCAACTCTTTCAATCAGCATGTCACATATATGACGAAAAACGAAATTTAAAGTTTAAATGGACCATATTGGCACAACCATCTACATGGCGTATATATGACTCAAAACTGGCACCATATGAAATTAAAGAGGGAGATGGGGACCCGATAACCTGTTATTGGCACGTTCTACATATAGACAAATGAATCTCTTTCTTTCACTGGTAATTTGCAAGATGACTCGATCGTTTCATTATGTTTTGTGTTGCATCTGCAATTTAGTTAAATACGACTGCAAGCATGTAAATTTTAAATTAGAAACTGCTCGATTGATGTTATAAGCAGCATAAAAACATTAAACTTGGAGTTAGAATATTAACATAAGGAATAAAATAGTCTGACCAAATACTAGAACACAACTTATATAAAGAAATAGGATTCTCTTTCCAATGGAGAGTATCGATCTTTCTCCAGCTCTAAATATAAAATATAGTAATGACAGAGAACCAAGAAGTTTTTGTTTCACACATCAAGTAATTCATGTAAAAAAACTTTACCAAAAGAAAATTTTAACCTAAAAAAAAATCTAGAACGACTTGGTAAGGTATTTTTTGAGGCTAGCTTACATGCAGCACATTCATTGACATGACGTGCATATGAGAACTACAACACGTACACCACTGTAGAATGACCTGTCCTTATATGATAGTACTCGACTAAGACCCATGATTCTATGAGGGAATTTTAATTTGCAGGTTCTCAAAATTTATGAATTGATCAACGAGGTTGATCATGATTAAGATTGTGATTGATAGCTCCTCTTATCTTTATATTGTCTTTTTTATTTTTGTACCTGACGTCTTTGCGAGCAAAAAAGATTCTGTGCTGAAAGTATGAAATTGCAGGTAACCCGTGCAAATTTTTGCAATGATCATCAACAACTTGATCATCATTAAGATAGTGATTGATAGCTCACTCCTTGAACTTTATATTGTTTTCACTTAGAAAGAACAATTAGATGATAAGTTCGCTAAAGGGTTTCTAGCCAGGAAACGTTCTAGTCAAAGGAAGCTCATTCTGTCTCAGTCAACCTTTGCTTTTCTTGCAACCGAAAGGATATATAAACGACAGAGAACAAAAAGGAGGACAAATACTAGTCTTTCATTTTCTCTTGTGGCTAGCATCTTGTCTCATTTCACAATTGTGACTGAGATAAAGAATGTTCAGAAAAGTGTATTTTTGGTTTGTATCATAATGTGTTTATAGGTCTTAATAATTACAAAGTTTTTCCCTCCACCATCAAAATCTATCAATATGACATGTAAAAATGGATGGATTGTTCCTCCAATTTACGATGTTGCAACTTAAAATACTATTAACACAAACTTTTACTCACATGACCTATTTAATATATAGTCATGTAAATTGTTTAAACGATTTAATAAATTATGTAATTTAATATCATGTAATGATTTGGAAGAAAACTTTGAACCGTATAAAATATATATAAAACTATAATTGAGTCAACCTTATCAACTAGATTGACCTGGCTCAACTTTATCAACTATAAGATTCCAATTTTTGTCTTAATTAGGTTCAGATCGTTATTATTAATTATCTTAAATTTGCTTGATGGGTGGGCTCATTATGCGTATGTGATGATTGAGCAAAGTTAGTTTAGCTCGGTTTAGTTTAGCTCGGTTTTCAACTAATAATAACTGAAGCTTACGCTAGGAATGAACTTAATTCAATCTTATGGTAGAGCTCGATTCTCTTGATTGCTCATAAGTGATCAACCCTCATGTTCATCTTAAAACATGAAAAGTGTTCTGATAGTATAACCCAGAATGGCACTTATATACAAAATGCAGTTAACCAAGAATTTAAAAGTTTTACTTGTCTAAGTCTGACTTGATGATTAAAAGGTAAATATGAGGTAGTGAGCACTTCTTAATTACAAATGATATATCTTCCTTTTCTAGGTTCTAAGGATAACGTTGAGCTTCTTTTCTAGGTTGTAAGGATAATATATTGAGGGTGAAATGTAGGATAGAATTTAATGGCACTGTACACCATACATCTACCATATGGGAATAACTTTCTTGATAAGTCGGCTATCACATACACAAAGCTGGCTATATATGATTGAACTTCAATTCCCTTTCAATTATGGAGCTATTATGGCCGACTTTGTTTTTGTATTGACTCCTTTTCAGTGTGACACATCGCCCACTAGGCAACTATTATGTGTTAGGATTTAAATTTACAATATTCATTGACAATGTAATATGAAAAAAAGTAATAATGTATTGAAGATGAAGTGCAAGTTGGTAGATGCTGAAAGAAGTGTGAGGGCTTGCTCGAGCGAAACACTAAGATCATGAAACAATAATCCAACTTGTTAGCTCGAGCGAGAGATGCTTTTCCGAGTGTATTTTGAAACAGTCTGTGTAACCTTATATAATATCATGAGAGACTTTTCTTTGACATATCTTTGATCAAGAAGATGAGAAACCATGCTTTACTAAATTCACTAAGAATTTCAAGTCTTGCACCTGTGCATGCAGTATGATTCTAGAGTTTTGGAGTGAAGTGGACATGTCATTTGTAAAGGGTTTCATATAAATTAAGTCCTTAAGTTCTAGAGTTGATGTGGTGGCATCAAGGAGTTGTTTGCTGGGTTAGTAGAGTTTAATCAGAAAGGTTTTGTGAGTAGTTTGAATAATTTTTTTTTTGTTTTGTTTTGTTTTGTTTTGTTTTTTTTTTTTTTTTTTTTTTTTTTTTTTTTATAATGAATTTGGAGAGAATCCCTTCAAACTATTTCTCTATATCTTTTCATTGAATATGAATTTTGAAATTCTATTATTTGGATGGTATGTTCTTAGTTTATCCTTTATGCTTGCAAAAGTTTAAGGAAATCAAATATCAATAATTATACCATTATACAAATGTTTAAATTTCAAGTTTTTGTGATTTAAATTTATGCATAAAAAATAAGTTTATTGATTGAATAGTAAATAACATCCGATTTGAATGAAATTTTACATGCGTGTTAAAAACATAAAGAATATGGAATTCAACTATTAGATTTTCAAAATTAACATTTAATAAAAGGATATAATGAGAGTTTGAAGGATTTCTCCATAAATTAGTTTGAAGAAAAACATTTTTCATTCCAAAATCTCTTACTACTACTCAATGTGTTTTCAGCAAAAGCAGAACCATAGGGTCAAGGACTAAAGGGGCAAGAGAAAAACTTTAAAGCCTACTAGTTATATTTTTTTTTGCCCCTTTCCCTCTTTTCTGATTTATTTATTTATTTCCTTTATATAATCTTTTTAGTTATATCATAATAGATAAATAATATTTCATTTTATATTTTAAATTTCCATTAAAAAGAATAAAAATCTTTCCTATATTATCAATGTATTATAAAGATTCTAAATGTATAAAAGGAAAAAATGATGAAGAAAATATAAATAAAATATTGTAACCGAAAAGATCAAAAAAAAAAAAAAAAATACAGAACTTTATTATTACCTTTCAAAAAAAGATTTAAAAAAATGATAAAAGAAGCTAAGTACTTCTTAATATAATACTTTCTTCTTTTTCATGAAAATTTGTCTAGAAATAATAAAATTTAAGAATACTTACATGATAAACTTCAAAATTTAATATTGCTTTCTAGTTAAATTATGAAGTTTTAGGTGCATATATGTTCACAATATGGTTTTAATTTTTTTTTTTCTACAATTTGATCATTTATGAGTATATATAAACCCAAATATCAAAATTCAAATGAGCTTTACTGTTTGTCTAACCGCTAAAAATCCCTTCAATATGAGTCCTAAGTAGAATTTTTACATTAAAGAAATCACAAATAAAAACTTATTTATGTGTTAAAAAAAAACTCTAACAGATATAACAATATATATATATATATATATGTATGTATATACACACACATAATATTTTCTTATATTAAAATATCGCTTAATATTCACATGAATACTTTTTTTTTAAATAAAAAAAAATTGGTTTCTAAGACCTCCCTTCGAGTCATCTTTAAGAGATTCTTCACTATAAAATCTTGGACTGTGTGGGACAACACACTTGAGAAAATAGTTAGGTTCTCTAAAAACTCTGGATACCCTCATTTCTCTAAAAAAAAAAAAAAAAAAAGGTGAAGCAAGAAATTTAAGGAATTAAGCTAATGCTACGCTTTAAGAAAATGTTCCTTTGCACATGTGAGCTTTGGAGTACTATAAAACAATGCAATACATCTAAACAATATTTTTGATTGAATATCTGTCCTCATTCATGAACCTTACAATTTAATAAAGTTTTGCATGTGAAACACTGGCTGTACAACGAATTAAGTTGGTAGTCTCTTGATTTGATTTGTAAACTTTGGAATGTCGATCCATGTCCATATCCATATGTGTGATTAGAATTAAATATTCACTTATGTATATATTTATTTTCTTCTGTTGGCTGACTCAAACAAACTATCGAAATATATCAGAAAGGAAAAACAAAGGAACGGGGAAGTACACAGGGCCGGTCAATGCTGTGTTGGTTAATATGACACTTTTTTTATTTTTCGGAGAAATACTATTTTAGTTCTTAAAAAAGTTCGTTTTTCATCTTTAAACTTTAACAAATTCGTTTTTCGTCCCTAAATTATAGAAAAATTTGTTTTTTATCTCTAAACTATTGAAAATTTTTTACTTTCGTTCTTAAATTTTTAAAAAGTTCTTTTCTCATTCCTAAACTATTGAAAAAGTTTTTTTTTTCATCCCTATTTTTGTCTCTAAACTATTAAAAAAAAATGTTTACAAAATTTAAGGATAAAAAAAGAACTTTTCAAAGTTTAGAGATGAAAAACAAATATCTGATAAAGTTTAGGGATCAAAATAGTATTTTACCTTTTATTTTTTCAATGGAAACATTTAGGATTTGAATCTCCTTTTTCTACTTAATTTGTATAAAATAAAAAAGGGAGGCAAAAATAAAGACATACAAAACTAAAGAAACACTGAGATGAACTTCCATGTCCATCACATAATTTTGGGAAATTCTTCTAGAAATTAATCAAATTATTGGAAAGTAATGGTCAATGTTGTATTGTGCCCATGAATGCTTAATTACTAAGCTATTTAACTTATCCCCTACACTAATATGCGAAATATATACATTGTCGTGCTTTCCCTTTTTCACTTTCACACATGTTCACACTTAGGTTATGTTTGGATTAGGCTGAAAATCCACTGCGTCTGCGTTTTTTTTTTTTTTTCATGCGTTTGTGAGACTTGCGGCTACTGTTTATGTACTGTTTAATGAACAGTAACCGCAAAGTTTGACTTTTTTCACTTCTTTCAGCCAATCAGTGCACATCGTGTACTGTTCATGGATCCACAAATTTCACTTTTCAGCAACTTTTTCATTAAAAATGGATCCCACGATACTATTTACACATTTAAAAATTATTTTGCTACAGTGTTTTTCAGTTTTCAGTTTTCAGCTGTATCCAAACGGACCCTTAGCCTCGTTTGAAAATCACAGCCATGCATATATTGTTCTGGTACTTTATAATAATCGGCAATCCTCCAATCTTAAACATTTATTTGTTTAAAGTTAAGACTACTATCAAATATTTTCACAATCACTTCCTGTGCTTGCTTTACGTTGAGATATGTATACGCAAGCCTTTTTATGTACGTGTACAAATCAAGCCTATGTTGTATCTATTGTAGGGAAAAGAATCATTTCCATTTAAATAGGTTTTCATGGTTTAAATTATATATTATAAATTTAACATGTACCAAATACTATTTCCATTTCATATATAAGAAAATAGGGGCATGAGATGTGGCTAGTAGTTCTCATTTCTCTTCACATGATATTTGATAGGAGTTAAAACGGTTCGAGTAGTAGCATTTCAACAAATGTATTGTGCCTGCGATGATAGCCCTATTAAGACCCCAATTGTATTTTCATAATCATTTCGTGTGCTGGCTTTATGTTGAGATATGTACACTCATGTCTTTTATGTATGTGTACAAACCAAACTTTTGTGTGTATCTAGTGTATGGAAAAGAATCATTTCCAATTAAATAAAGAATCATTTCCAATTAAATAGGTTTATTCCATAGTTTAAATTATATAATATAAAATCTAAAATGTACCAAATACTATTTCCATTTCATATATAAGAAAATAGGGCATGAAGTGTGGCTTGGTGGTAGTAGTTTTTATATCGCTTTATATGATGCTTGGCAGAAGTTGAACAATTCGAATAGTGACGTTTTAATAAATGTGTTGTGTCCACGATAATAGACCTATTAATACTCCAATAATATATATATATATATATATATAATATTATTCGTTACCGTCACGTGACTTATAACCTAATTTTTTTTATTCAAGAAAAAAGAAAAAAAAGAAAAGAAATATCTGCGTGGATAGATACATCATGTTGTGTCATTACTCTCACCGTGAAAAATTGTGAGGTGTCAGATACCCTATAAAGAAGCTTTTAGAAAATCAATATACTCCTGTCATTCCTCAATGGGATGCAAAGCCAAGGCTAAGCCTCTTCTGTAAAAGTTGTTTTGATAATTAATTTTATATCTATTATTTTTAAGAGCTACTCCTATTAAGGTAAAGCTTAAAAATGAAAAGATATTTTTTTTTTCTAATGTGGGTCAGGCTCCTTTTTAAAACGTGGGGGGGTGAGTGGGTATAAAGGCAACCCCATATTATATAAGTTGGAAACTTGAACTTGGAATCATGTGGGCATGAAAATGACTATAGGGTTCCTCTAGATTGGCCCTACCAATTAAAATTGCCCTTTCCTTTTTGTCCCATTTCTAAGATTCCCACAACCTCAGCACCCAAAAAAAATCGAGCAAAGAATGAACAGGTAGCTAGAAAATGTTCAATCAGAACCGTTGGTTCCCACATCAACTGTCAATCAAAGCATATTCATTTCCATCAAATCAAAGGTGTTTTTTTTTTTTTTTTTTTTTTTTTTTTTTTCTAGGGTCCCAAATTGAAATTGTAGCTTGTTCTTAATTTGATGGTGATTAATGGTGAATAACAAAGCTTGCAAAATAAACTCAAAGAAGCACTAAAGGGACACCTTTATATATTCTCAATCATAGAAGTAATAATAATCATGGTAAGAAAATTACAAGATTGTCAAAAGTTGGCATACACACATGACACACCCCATGTAAATAAAAGGACCAAAATGCCACTCTCGGCTCAGGTACAACAACAAGTGGGGCCAACTGGGTTTATTGGACTATATACTCGCAGATTGGACCCCACCGGTGAAACCAAAGCCTACTTTTTTTTTCTTTTTTTTTTTTTTTTTTTTTTTTTTTTTTTTTTTTTTTGAGAATCAACCAAAGCCTACTTTGTATCATGATTGATGCAGGCGCACAATATAGTACGGAACCCCTAAAAGGAGGTTTTTTTTTTTTTTTCTTTAATTTTTTTTATAAAGTATAGCTTGTCCGCACGGATCCCTAAAATGCTCCCAACTGTACGGCCGCCAATTCCCAAATGTTAAGTACTTAGAAACGACCTGACAGCAACTACCCTCTAAGCACCAAGCCGTAATTTTTCTTCTTTTGTTTCTTATCCACTTTTAATTCTTACCATAAACCAAAAAATTAAAAATAAAAATTAGAAAGAGGGTGTGTTACCAGCTTGCCACGTGGCATCATCGGAGCGGAGATGGGCAGATTTCGTGGGTCCCACACAACATTCCTTATTAGCGACATGCTGTAGCCACAGTGGCCATAGGGATAGGCGCACCAATCATAGCAGCGGTAGCAACTGCAACTTCGTGGGAAACAATGTTAGGCACACAATCTTCGTATAGGAATTTTCGTACTATATTTAAGCTAGGTTCTGCCACGTGTCTATTCCATGTCTCATCGGCCTCCTTGCCACGATTTAGGAATACCCCAGTAGCGTCGAGCCGATGCATATCCCATTCCCATTGGTCATGAAGTTGTTGAATCTTTTGCAATTGACGCCAAGCTAACATACATGTGTTCTCCTTGATTTTTGAAATGGCTACCTTAAGAAGCCGATCTCGGGTTTTTTCGTCAGCTCTAACTCCAAAGCGTAGATATTGGTCCAATTCAGGTACCCCAATTGCACGTCGTATTCCACGCGAGTAATCAGCTTCTGGATCAAACAATCTCCTCACCTCCTCCACCAATCCGGCTTCAACCATCTTGTCTACTCGTTCGGACACAAATGAATGAAGCACAGGCAACGACACATCTACCCATAAAAAGCAACACTCGTATTTCATTCGAAATTCAGCATGATGATTCACTAATGCGGAAATATAAGAATTGGATCCACCAGCAATTATAGGAAGCCGATCACGAGATGTAATTGATTCCATAACTGACAAAGCTTGGTGGCAGAAATCTTCAGCGCTGAAATTGGAGTTGGGGTCAATTGTGCCTAGTAAATGGTGGGGTACACCACGACACTCTTCCTCAGTAACTTTGTTTGTGACTATGTCAAGGCCTTTGTAAACTTGCATTTTGTCAGAATTTACAATCTCGGCATGGAAACGAGTTGCCAAGTCAATGGCAAGCCTTGACTTGCCGGTACCAGTTGCTCCTACTACAATCACAACCTTATCTCGACGAAACAGAGGTGCCATGTTGAGACCCCCAGGTAGACCACCAGGGAAATTCACTAGGGGCGGTACTTGTTTACAGGCAGACATATAGATTCTCATATTAATCATATTCATACCTGTCAAGATGACCAACAAAAGAAGAATATATTAATTAATTATACTAGATAACAGTAATTGTTATCATAAAATGAAAATGAAAAACTTGATGAGAGAGAGAGAGAGAGAGAGAGAGGAGGGAGAGAGAGTTTATGCAGAACATGAAGAGAACTCAGACTAACTAGGTCTATATTCAGTCTATAATTATCCACACAAAAAAACGCATTTAATACAAACCATACAAAATTCAAAATACCCCACACGATTTTTAGGACCACCAATCCTTACCTTTGATATATCAAAACGCGGCGAACTGTGTAGAAAATTGGCTTACAATTTCTCTTTGTATACACAAAAAGCACAAAGAAAAAGAGAGGAGAAGGAAGGCAGAGCGAGAGAGCTTGCCAAAAAGGAAAGGTTGGAATAAAGGGTTGTGAAAGATAAGAAGCAAAAACCAGTGTGGGAAATGGGTCTTTTTTTGTAGGCTTGAAAAGATCTTTGGCCTGTACCAACAAAAGGTATATAAGAATTTTTATCTTCAATATTTACACTTGGGAAAAAGAATTGTACGATAAAAGAGCAATTGTATGAACAAGTAATAGAGAACTTGTGGGATTTTCAGAATTTATGACATAAGATGATGCATTTCCAGCTCGATGACCTTCTAACACAAGCATGAGAGGCCTTGGAATTTTTGGTGAGGACTGATGGGAAAACACTAATACAAGTATACAACTGGTTGTACTGGTCTCAATTTGCCTCAGTGCCTGGATTCTTTCTTAGACTTGATATTTATATCCATGCTTGCTTGCGTCCCTTATATAATGGGGAAATGATTCTTTACAGTAATTTAAATGTATATCCCACATCACCGCATTTAAAACTTCAACTGACGCGATACTTTGTACACTCTTAAAATTTAAAAATTAATTTCTTTACGGTGAAAAAGACTCTCTCAATTTCTAGTAAAATTTATACTTTTCACTGTCACTTGGTAGGTACATAATTTTTGTTGGACTGAACTAATCATAGTCTTAAACGTATTAAAGGTGAAATTAGCATGATCTTTTTCTTTATGAGGAGCAATTATGGAGAATGATAATGCTATGAGTTACCAGATTCTCTTCTTCCACGTGTTGCCGTTTGATCTTGGTCACTTGGCAATTTCGTAAAGCCCCTATTACTCAGTGCCCTATGGTGCTTAGCTATGATTAGGTCAAAGAGTTAATTTGGGCTTCAATTTTAAATAACTAATAAAGGACCATATATATATATAATTTTTTTTTTGGACCACCTAGAATATCATGGTTCTATGAAGGCCTCTTACTAGGAGGGCCACCCTATAGTCCTATACATATATATTCATGGAAAGTTTATGACTTAAGGGGTCGCCATTTATATAATTAAGGAGGTACATGTCTATGAAAATTTGGCTAAACAAGAATTAGTCAACAGAAAGTAGGAAGTAGTGGTTCATATAGGATTCCCTAGAGCTCTATTTGTTTATTTAGGAACAACTTTTTCTTTATTTGGGTCTTATAGAAGTTAGAACTTATCCCTTAAACAAATGAAAGAACCAACATCATCGACAATTTGGGTGGAAATTGGAAAAGTTGTTTTTGGAAAGTGCGGAAAAAAAGGATTTCCTTTTAGGCGGTTTGATACCTAAATAATAATTTATGTGGCAAAGACAAGCTAATAACAGCCTTTTATGGGATACAATTTCATTTTTTAAGTCCCATATTTTGATGTTAATGACTAATTTCTCATCCCCAGTCACTTCATTGTTATTGTGGAAGGAATTTTGAGTTCACATTGTGCCATTGGTGAAACAAACAACAATTGAAAATAATGAAACATTTCTATATTCGAATTTTATAGAGTAAACAAAAATCTATTTGTTTGCTATATTGAACTTTGAGTAATGGAATATTGTCAAATTGAGTAATTGGATTCTTTCTATCTTTATTTAGTGTATTTTACATTACCTAAAAAAGAGTAATTCTAGAGTTACAAACTATATTTTACAAAAAATTGTTGTGGTATAATCCATGTTAACTTTTAAAAAAATTGAAATACATATTAGATTAGAAAAAAAAAAAAAATCATTAGATCTTAAAAAGAAATAAATTTGAAAAACCTTCTAATGACCATCTATCTCCCTCCAATTTTTCTACCTTATCTTCCTCTTTGCTTTCGCTCACTATTGGGCATGATAGCCCTTTCTCTTTTGGTGGCTTCACTCACCTATCAGTTATTTTAATTTAGCCTCTAGGTTGCCCCCTCCAGAATCTGACCACAAGGTTGCAACTCATTTGATCTCATACTCAATGAGCTACACCCAATTACTTGGAGTGGTAGTTGGCTCTGATACCAAATATTACAAACTCATGGGTAGAACTCACGCTTGAAGACCGGTTTGCAAGGCGAAGATGCCTAAAAGCTTATAAACACATGATTAAACTTACACTTAATCCATTTGTGACACTAGGATCATAACAATTTCTCTTCTAATGGTTATAGACAATTTAATCTTCCCTGCTTTCTTGGTCTTATTAATCATAGCTATTGACACCCAAGACACCCTTTTGCTTGTTTTTTCTATTTTTGTCATTTTCATTCCCTCTTTATCACTGCACTACAGCACTTGGCTAGTGTGGTTTCTATGTTGAAACCAGTTTATTGGTTTTCTGCCATGAAGAAGAGCTATGAGTTGCTAACAGGAAAAAAGACCTTTGTGCTTGTTTTTGTGCATTTGGGCCATTTGGCCATTTGCAATTGTGGGGTTATTGGTGAGGTGTTTGGGTGATTGGGTCTGTGGTGGTGATAAATTTGGTTTCTTTTTGAGAATTGTAAGGAAAACCTAAGATATGGTAAAGAAGAAAAGGATAAACTGGACAAAAACTATTTGTCTCCAATGAATGGAGAGGATTCAGACCACAATGGGGTAGGGGATAGAGCTGGATGGTCGATATAATGTTTTTTAGATTTGATTTTTCTTTAAGACCTTGTAATGAAATTTTAAATTTAAAAAAAAATTGACATAGATTATGCCATATTAAATATTTTTTTTTTTAACTTTTGTAAAATAATTTGTAACTCTAGCATTATTCTAAAAAAAAGAGGCAAAGTAATATATATTTTTTTTATCTTGCCTCTTTTAATTTAAAATCAAAATTTGAATTTAACTTGCCTCTTCTTCTTCTTCCTTTTTTTTATTTTATTTTTTTAGGTAGAATTTACCTTGCCTCTTAAGGCTTAAGGTCTTCAGTCATTTAAAGCTCTTCAACATACTATTTCAAATAAAAAAGATCCTTATTTTGTATATAAAAAATATATCACTTTAACGATCACCTCATTCCCTGAGAAAAAGACTAACTTTAACATGAGATATAAAGTTTTGAACAATCATAAAATATGAATCAGAATGTTGAAATGGACAAAAAAGACAATCTAGAAGATTGACATTGTAGTAAAGTTTTTTTTTTTTTTTTTTTTTTTTTTTCCCTCCTTAAACCAGGTAATTATAAAATAATCTGGAACTATCACAAATGCATATTTTCCTCTCTTACATAATATCTTACATAATAATAGATCTTACTAATTAAATTTATAATGAAACTGGGGAGCCCATAATTCATGTGAGAACGGGGAGTATATATTTATTTTAGCCCCAGAATATTCTATAATTATCCCTGTTAACCAAACTAGTGGTACTCTTTCTCATTGGTTCATGCCTTATAAGGTAGAAAGAGGGAAGTCATCTTTTCAATGTGGGATTAAGAATTCAAGCCAAGGCAAAGGCAAAAGCAAGGCAATCAAGCCAAATAGCCAAAGCCAAAGGCAAAAATTCTTGGTACCTACAATCCCCTTAAACCAATATGATGATAAATGGTATAGCAACAGTGAGTCTCAGTGGGATTTGGGGATTAAATGATAAAATAGTTTATAATTCCGTTCATAATAATTACATATAAACAATCGCAATTAACACACACACACACATCATATAATACTTAGTAACGGACCGTACATATTAATAGTATTACATAAATAACTTATAAATTTGAATTATTTTTAGTTACATAATAAAATGGCTCATAAAAGTAAAATCATTCGAACCCTCTATGCTTCTAATTTTTTATAAAGCTAGATATATGATTAGGTTTTTGATGAATTATTTATATTAGACTCCTCATTTTTTATATTAAATTATCTTACTTGGCATAAAAATTTAAAAACTTAGATGAGACACCTAGTCCAAAATTAAACTCTAATTGAAATCTAATTTGAAATGTAACTGAATTTTCTTTCAGTTTTGGTTAGCAAGGATTGCTATAAATTCCATTGAACAACCTTTCAAGAATCTTTGGGCCTCTTCTTTTCTTTCTTTTTTGCCTTTTTTTTTTTTTTTTTTTATTCCTTCCCCCCTCTTTCCTCATATTGTCCTTTTTTGCTTCATAGGACGGCAAGCATTTTAGCATAAGTAACAAAAACAAAGGCAGCCGAAAGTTATATACTACGGGTCCTAAAGTTATAAAAAAGGTATTTGTCAATATAGTATCATCATATTTGGTAGTTAACTAGTTATTTTAAGCTTTAATTAGACCTTTTTCTTCATACTTTGACCTTCATCAAAGTCATATTTATAACTTATTCCCCATCTTTAAAAAAAAAAAAATCCTTCAAACTTTGGTTCTTTTATGGCCAATACAACTTCAATAAGTTTCTAGACATTGAAAAAAAGAAAAAATTTCTAGACATAACTTTTTTCACAAATATTTTCACAACGGCTAAGGTGATCAATTATCAATGACATATAATATAAGAGCATCCACATCAGTTGGTGGATACTCTTCTATAATACAAAAACTTCCTCATTTTACACATTTTGCCAAAAAACCTCCCACACCAGCTCATGTAAAACTATGTAAAGTCTTCTAAAAATTTCAATGAGCTACAGTAACCGTGCATATATACACGGTTACTGTAGCTCGTCTATACATTAGTATAATAATTTCTAATTTCACTCCTTTTTTTTTTTTCTCTCTCTTCTCCATCTGCACAACCAACGCCCTCATCATCTGCTTCTTCCTCTGATACACACACTCCCACAGACAAAATCAAAAATCAACCACAAAATCAACAACAAAATCACCCAGAGACACCACAAAACCAAACACACCCACACACGAACACACCAACGGAGACAGAGAGAGTGGATCGGCGCTTGTGGCAGATCGGCGTGATTGGATCAAAGTGCTTGGATCGGCATTCTTCTCACCGTGCTTGGATCGGAGATAGAGAGAGTGGATCGGCGCTTGTGGCAGATCGGCGTGCCTAGATTGGAGTGCTTGGATCAGCATTCTTCTCGCCGTGCTTGGATTGGAGTTCTTCTCGCTGTGCTTGGATCGGAGACAGAGAGAGTGGATCGGCGCTTATGGAAAATCGGCGTGCTTGGATCGGAGTGCTTGGATCGGCGTTCTTCTCGGCGCCATGCTCCCTGCTTGGATCAAAATTTCAAAAAGTTTGGAATAGAGAGGAGTGAAAATGTTGGAATAGAGAGGAGTTTTAGAGAAGACTCTAGAACAGAGTCTTGTAAGTGGAGAGAGAGAGAGAGAGAGGCTCGTGAGTGGAGAGAGAGGGTTTGAGATAAAATAATAATAAGAAAAGTAAGAAAATGATTATTTAAATAAAACAGATGATAGAATAGATAAACTGATGTGGGTGTTTTGTAAAAATGGGTGTGTAAAATAGAAAAAGTAGATTTTTAGTGTAAAAATGGGTGTGTATAATACACGAACTAATGTGGTTGCTCTAATGGTGTTAATTAGGGGTGCCCATGGATTTGCTAGACCTGATTCACACAATTAATCTGACCGGGCCAAACTTGACCCAATCTGATTTGGTGGCTGTGGCGGTCGACGATGGATGGTAGGTCGAGTGGCACACAAGTTCCCTTCTCCAAAACCTGATCCACCATATCCGACTGATGAGGAACTCAAAATTTGGTGAGATCTTTGCCATGCAAGTCTCTGGCAAGATCTCAGCAGATCTCCACTAAATTTTCACAGTTTTGAGAATTGTATTGCCTCTCTTCATTGTTAGTCGTTTGTTGCCCGTGCTAACCGATCTGTCGCCACTCTTGGAGAGCTTGATCCATCTAATCCACTACACCTTGTTGGTTGACGTTAGGTTGTAGTTTTCTCCACCCAATCTATTTGGGTTGGGCACACACCCAACCCAGACTAACTCGTGGACACCCCTAGTATTAATGGAAGAATATATATGAGAATCAATAACTTTTTTTTAAAGTAAAAAACAAGAATAATAATATTATTAAAGATATCAAGAACCAATAAGAAAGGGAGAAACACCACCTCCAACTGAAGTGGATAAAACATGACTAAGGATGGAGAAAATGGGAATCCTTATTCTAAGATTACAAAAAATTGCCTAACTAGCAATCGCTTGGATGAGGGTTTTACTCGATCTCGCAATATGTGTGACTTTTCAAGAAGAGAAAGATTTTAAAAGCATTAAAATATCTATTTTTGTTGAGTATACACATGTAAGTAAAGTTACACGTTGACTAATAATGAGAAAAATAAGTTGTTAATATAACATAGTTAGATCCAAACTCATAAGTTTAAAACTTTTGGTCAAATGGTATCTATATATATTATATCAACTATTCGGTTGGAATTTCTCTAAAGTTTTTAAGCCAAAAAACCTTCCAAACAAAGACACATGCTTCTAGTGCTCAAATTGAGAACCAAGCATTTAGAGTTTCAGGCAAATACCAAACTATTTGAGCCACATAATTGAAGATATACACAAATGCTCAACTCAACAAACTCCAAAGCCTTGTGACAAGACGTACTAGTGTGCGCTTAGGAAGCACTGAAAATTATAAGTTATTTTACTATTCAACTTATTTTTGCTACTATTCATAGGTCCTACTGTACTTTTTGGTATTATTTATAGACTCCACTGTACTATTTCAACCAATTTTTACCTTTATTTACAGTACTTTCAGTAATAAGTTTTCAGTTTAACCAAATACGCGATATCCAAACAAATCTCTAAGAGTCTAAACTCTCACCGGAGAAGAAAACATGACAAAGGTCATCATTGAGATATCATATACCCATTTGATATATATGTGGGGGTCCTTTTTCTTCTTTAATGAGCACTATCATTGATAGTTTAAGCATGCGCACGTACAGTTTGTAAGCTTGAGTGGAACATAATCAGAATGAGTAGTTCTGCAAATCATTTTTCAAGGTCAATTAGGGTCCTCATTATTATGCTGTGGAGCTCACAATGTACTAATAAGCGTTGTCCTTAAGATATTATAACAGTTGCTTTGTATAAACTTTCGATATATTTAGTCAATTCATTAATCTGTTCTAAAAAGATGAACTTGTCACATCAGTAGAAGTATATGTTATCTTCGTTCTTTTCTTTAATAAACAATCATGGTTAGCCAAAAAAAAAGAGAGAAGGGATACACTTATCATTGAAAAATCAACTCAGAGATAGATTCTGGGGACGGTTGGATATAGAAATAGAGACCATATATATATAAAAAAGTGCGACAAATTTGATATGCTAAACATTTGTATTTTTCTTAGGCAACTATACGTATCAAGGTTTTCAGACCCGGACCGTTCATTGAACCGTTAAAGGGAGAGGTTCAAGGTTTTTGAGGTCGAACCGAGGTCGAACCGGGGTCGAACCGAGGTCGAACCGGGGTCGAACCGTGATGACGTCATAATTAATTAAATAATTAATTAAAGCCTAAATATAGATATTAAATTTATAAAACTAGCAAAATTGACAATATATCTATATATTTGAGGGAAATTTAATGATTTTCAAGCATATATTTAATAATTAAATAAGAAAGTTAATAAAATAAAATAATAACCATGAAAACATTAAAATTTATGATTAATTTTTGAAGTAAAGTTTAATATCTTTGAAGGATTTTAATTATAATTTTTTTATTCCTTGTAAGAGATAGATAATTCAATTTAGTAGAATAAAATTGTAAAAAAAAAAAAATGCTAAGGGGTTGGACCGCACGGTTCTCACCGGTTCGTACGGTCCAACCCCGGTTTTAGCGGGTCACGGAATTAACAAAAAATCCGGTTCTTTATGCTTAAAAAACCGGTTTTCATCCCGGTTCCCGGTTTTCACGGTCCGACCTCCCGGTCCGGTCCGGTTCTGAAAACTATGATACGTATTACTACTGTATTAGCTTAAGTATATTTTGTTTAAAATAAATTATCTTTTGGTAGTTAAAAATGTGCTTTGACTTTTTCCCTCTTGCTCTATTTTACTGCCATTTTTACGTAGAAGACTTAGGTCAACATGGTGTTTCTCTTTTCACCATGTAGTCATAAACTCATAATCATTTCTTCTCTCATTGAGCACCACCTTGAATTTTTGTTTCAACTTTTTTTTGGTGGAGTTCCTTGAGAACTTAAAGTCACTCTAAAAAGCAATATATTGCTAAGCACAGGAACACAATTTTCCTGTGAATTTAGTCAATATACTAAAACTGAAGAAAGTGGCTGACAAGACAAATTGCAAATTTAGTCATTTTACATGTGTGTGTGGGCTTAATCATCCAGCAAAAGGGGAGGAAAGTAAAACCATGAATCCACATAAATCTTTTATAGTGTAGTAAAATCATGAGTTTTACATTGCACGAAAAAAATACTTTAGCACTCAAATCAAGTGGACATGATACCAACTGAATAATCATTAGGAATTATATTATTTAACATTATCTAAAGTACCAACTTGTAGCATAATTTATGTTGAAGATTGTACAAAAAGAATATTATCAAATTAAAACTATGGCTGCAAGCTCGATGAAAAATGGAAGTCAAGAGCATAAGAGATTGCACATATATAGCAATATTTTTTTTCTCATCACTATGATGAGCTTTAGTGTGCGTGGGGACACAAAGTTGCTTTCTATAAATCAAATTTCAAATGGAAGTGGCACTAAATATAATGAGAAGAGATATAAAAAGCACGCCACAATCATAATTTTCTCTCTTAGCCAAAACCCCTCCCTTTTAATTTCCATGAATATTCAAACTCACTTGATACAAACCAATCATTCCATAAACTTTCTATGTGAGCGTGAAGCAATTCTTGATCAGCATTTGCTTTAGGTGCTTATATTAAAAGATTGATTTGATTGTGTCCCTCACATCACATAATTGCAAGTGTGTACACGTGCGCAGAGAGAGAAAGAGCCTCTAAATTTAACCACAAAAGGATTAGCTTCCCACATATCCACATAAAGCCATATATCATATATGTCATTTTGATTTAACGTTTGATATAGTTTTCATCTTTTGAGGAATCACACTCCTTCCACAAAAAAGACTCAAGAGGCAATCATGAGCAAGTCAATAATGGGGTTCACAATTTTTTCTTACTTTTTAAAAAATAGAATCCATAAACTACATTAAATAATCTTAAAGGAACCCGTGCAAAAACCCCATATCATATTAATTAATATTATGATAGTACTCGGCATTTCTAAGGGGCATACTCACCTCCATTTTAATTTAATGAAAGGTCTGTTTTTCACTTGAGCCCACCTTCTAATTTTCATATTTCAAATTACCCCACTTCCATTTATTGCATTCATCTAAAAATTCCAATTGAATGAACTTAATTTTGAAATTGTTAATGACCCTATTGCAATTGTCGTCATTTTTATGCAGATTCGCGGAGACTCTTGCTAAGTGCCATTTCGATGTTAATTTTTTTTATTTGTTGAAAGCTTATTTACTGATAATTGGTTAAAGTATTATTAGACTTAAAAAAAAAATAAGTGAAAGAATTTTAAAAAATCAAATAATACAAAGCTTTACCAAAGCAACAAGTATATAGGTCGTCACAAACTTGCACTCGAAAAAAAGGAAAATGGTACGAGTGATTCGAGAGTGTGTCAAGTATAAGTCTAATTAGGTTGTCAACGCCATAGTCACTAGTGAAGTCTTATTCATGGAGTCATTGTGATTTGACAATTAAATGATTAATGTATAGTACTAGACTCTTTAATTTGGACTGCGTTTGTTTCATCATTTCAAAACATTGAAAATTCTAAAATCAAGTTTGGTTTTCATTTGATTAATAATTTCACCAGCCATTGACCCACAAAAGGCTTCCTTAACAAATCAAATAATGGAGGGAAGTGGTTTCGTGGCAAATTTTGCGACCCTGAGTAGCATTTCTAGTAAGTAGGACAAAGAAAATAATATGCTCAAAATGTCTGACAGTTCCATCCAAAAAGGAGTATTCTACCCAAACCAAGTTTTATGATTAGTGTTATGCAATATTAACAGCATTTTAAAGTTGAGTAATATTAGAAATACAAAATTTTCACATTTTTTTTCCATAATTGTTGATATGATGATTTGTGTTGATATATTGGAGCAGTTACCCTTGTTAAAGCTACTTTGATGCTAAATTAAAGATGTTCAAATATCATGTTAAACATATGTTTTGATACCATATTAAAGATGCTTTGATACTTTATAGATTTTTCTGTAAATGTAGGTTGATAGATCAAACTGCACAACCCTTGTTTTGTTCTTATATTACTCTTTACACTTCCGCGTCAACAATATTTTCAATATCTCCCCCAATTTGTTAAACATGCTATCACAGCATCCTTTGCATGGTATTAGAGCATCTTGAATGTTCATAATAATAATAAAAAAGAAAAAAAGAAAAAAAAAAGAGCATCTCGATTCTTGAACAACTTTCATTTTGACGTATTCCTTACCCCACTTTTAGTATATACGAATCACACTAGATATATTAGTAATTACGAAAAATGATGTGCCCTTCAACTCATTTTCTAAAGTTTTGAGATTGTTCTCTCTTGTAATAAGTGCTTAAAATTGTTGCAACTTGTAATATATATGTGACAGCCATCACATTGAGCCCTGCAATATGTGATCCCAAATGCTTAAAATGGTTGCAACTTGTAATATATACGTGACAGCCATCACATTGAGCCCTGCAATATGTGATCCCAAATGACGCGGATGAACCATCTAATTTTAATAGGACTACTTATGATTATTAATTTAAGTGATCCTCCAGTAGGCTCTAACTATATTTAATTCGTCTCACCTTTACAACGATTGAACTTGGATCACTCATTGACTAATGAAGTTTTACTAAAGGATAACCAGACTTGAACAAGGATTTGGCCATCAACAGATGGCATATTTGGCCTATCAGATTACAAACAAGACCCAAAATAAAGCATTATAATTTAAAAGATCAGTGAAGCATAGCCAGTAAAGTAGGAATAAGTTTTTGTTTGGGTGACTAGGATTATTCCAACTTGCCTGGCTCTTGTAAATAATAACTAAGTCAAAGAATGAAGGACCATATTTAGCAAATTTTATATACTCTGAATGTTTTTTTTTTTTTTTTTTTTTCATTTTATTTTATTTTTATATATCCGTTCTCATCCAAAAATGGTAGGTTGCACAGACAAAGTCTATCTTTTAACTGTTCCTAAAAAAAAAAAAAAAAGTCTGTCTTTTAACCTACTACTAACATTTATACCTATAAAATGGGTGGTCAACCTGAACCAGAGAGCCAAAACCATTAACAAGAGGAAAGAAGTAAGTTGAAACTATTCTCATCATGATATCTACGAAGGTTATTGGCATTGAGACTGTTATCATTAGTGGCTTGAATAGTGCACGTGAGAGTGCATAGTCCTTGTCTTGGAAGGATTTGTAAACCAAGTCCTAGTTATATTAGGACTTGTATTGCCGACTTTGTGATTTTCTCTCAAATAATATACCCTTGCCGACTTAATTAAGCAAATCTACTTCTAGATGGAGTTTGTATTGTACTCCACGACAAAAGGCCCACATCTCTGCTATATATATACTAGTTATGCGGCTATTGTTGATGAGTTATGAGTGCCGCAATATTCGAATAGGTTTTTTATATTCTCTGGTATTTTGTATAGAGGTCTAAGGCGTGACTTTGTTCTAAAGAATTTCAGGTTTCTTTAGTCATGTGCTTTTGGTGATTGAGAGCTCTTTTGGGTGTATTTGGAGTTTGGGTTTTGTGAGAGTGTTTTGGTACCACCTTTGTAATCTCTTTCTTTTGTTAGTGAAACTTTCTCCTGGACGCCGCCCATGGACGTAGGCCAAAAACCGAACCACGTAAATCTTTGTGTTACCATGTGATTGTTTCTTTTGTCTTTCTATTTCTATTCTGCATAAGCCCACTATTATTTGGATACACACACAAAAAATTGATATTCAAGCTTCTGCTATTCTCAACAAATTGGTATTAAAGCTTTCGCTTTTACAATAGAGACTCAGCTCTAAGAAAATTATCATCACATGTTCTATAAATATGCCATTTTAACACATCAAAAAGACTACTTTATTATTTTAACACACTATTTTACAATTCACCGTACATCACATCTTTTATTCTTCAATTCTATACATTAAAATAGTATATACAAATATTAAAATAACATTAAAAAACTAGCAATATAAAAAATACAAAATGTGTGGCAGTGAATGTGTGGCTAAAAGTGTAGATAAAGAGATATTTTATTTGAGATGAGAGAGAACGATGAATAAAAAATAATAAAAACCAAATGTCATTTTCATCCGTACCATGCCAAAGATGAGATTGTATTGTAGCATGTCTCAAAATTTTTTGGCATTTAACACATCTCATGATGGTTTGTTTTTGGTGTACCAAATGCCAAATATTTGGCATTTGGCACATCTGATGGGAATGCTCTTACAACAAATAGAGTGGGATTGGTAAAGCTTCTAGGTTTGAAATCTCATCAGGATTAATGGATATAAAAATAAATAAACAAATAAATGAAACACACGATAACTTCATGTTTTAACTTTTAAGGGTACACCACATCCACAGGGATGGTATCTCTACTTTTCCCTTCCATTTAAACCAACAGAATTAAGGGTTTGGTTGATTCTTTCTAAGGACTAATCAAAATTAACCAGCCCTAATCCCATGCATGCATATTTATCAAAATTAATTAACCAGCCCTAATCCCACAATTTTTATCAATACTTTGATCTTAGCTCATAAAAATATCATTAATCCTTAACTTCCATGATGTTCCATTATGGTGTAGAATTCAACCCAAGATTAATTATGGAATTTTTAAATTTATATGAAATAACTATATTACCCTTGAGCCTAATTTTTCTTTTAAAAACAAGATTTTTCATGGTTGCAAAATTGTGTGGCTATAGATCAATAGATGCTCCTCATTAGTGGAACTTACACAAATAAGTGAACACCATTCAAGGGTCAATCGACGATTTGGAAACTTTTTTAATGTTCAAGGGGAAGTTCAAGTTTAGCTAATGATTCTAGATTTGGAACTTCTTAGCCATTCAAGGGGAAGCTCAAGCTTGGCTGATGATTTTGAAACTTCATAGCCATTCAAAGAGAAGATTAATCTCAATTGATGATTTTAGAACTTCTTAGTTGTTCAAGGGGTTTGAAGTTCAAGAGGAGCCAATAATTTTAAAATTTCATAGCCATTCAAGGGGGATTTTGGATTGAGTTGGTATTCTTGGGTTGTGAGAATGGATTTTAACCCAGTTGGATGTAATTGTAGGGAAAAAAAAATATCTGTTGAGTTTTCAACTTTTGTTGGATGTGAATTCTATATTGAAAGTTTAACCTCAAAAGGTTTAATTACAAGAAATATTTCTGTATTAATTTCGAACATTTTTGGGTGTATTGAATTTATGCAATGCTAACCTCAAAAGGTGTAATTTCAAAAAACTTAAATTTGTGGTGCATTTTTGCACCATTGTTGGGATGAATTGAGTTTTGGGACTTGAATTTGTTGTGAGCAAGATTTATGCTAGAGGATTTGTTTTTTTTTTTAAGCCTACTCTTTCTCGGCATTTTATTTTGGACTTGTTTTCTCCTCTTTTGGGCTTGAAAAGCTTTTTGGGTCCTTTAAAATTAATTATTGGGCTTTTTAGTGTTTATGAAGAGGAAAGAAGCCCAAACTCATTTTCTTTATAGTAGTGGGCTAAGGGAGGGAATTTTTTCCAACCCAAACTCTTCTTATTCTTCTTCCATTTTTACTGCCCAAACCCAAAGGGTAGGCCTGCTTTCTTTTTCTCAACTCCAACCCCAAAATTTCTTGGTCCAAATTTTAGCCTAAGGAGAGATTAAGACATATGTGACCTTTTGATTTTCCAAATTTTACCAAAGGCACATTTTGATTTCGTTAAGTGCAATCACGTACAACATGCCTAACTCAAAGTCAAAGTAATTATTGTGCATAGTAATGCTTCTCCTCTTTATTAGATAACATATCTCATTTAAAGGGGGCCAAAAAAAAAAAAAAAAAAACCCTTTATTATAATTGTCTATTATTTATATTGCATGGGAGAAGAAAATTACAACTTCTAGAATCGTCTTTGTTGACTGAACACATGACACTGCTCTTTTTTTTTTAATATAACATTACAAACAGATCAAAAGCCACAGAAAATTAAGCAACACAGCACATGCAGAAGATAGAAAAGAAAAGAAAAGCCAATTTTAAACGAATAGTTATATATACATACATAAAATAAGAAAGAAGCAGCCACTGCGATACGCTCTTCTTCTTCTTTACGATGTGCAATTAATGACAATGTGAAGACCCACATTGCCATGGGTTGCCACTTTAAGATCGTTTTCTTCTGCGGTTTGAATTTTGTTAACATGAAAATTACGTGAAGCCTGTCTTGCTCATTGGTCTAGGGTGCGAAATTGGGGTTAGGTCAAAGAGTGAATTTGGGCTTGGACTTTAATATATATTACTTTCAGATAGGATCACACGTCAATCACGATTTATCATTTCTATAGTTATAAATTTTTTGCCGACTAAGAATTATCAAATTATTTAAAAAGTTGGGGTTAGGTCAAAGAGTGAATTTGGGATTGGACTTTAATATATATTACTTTCACATAGGATCACACGTTAATCACGATTTATCATTTCAATAATTAAAAATATTTTGCCGACTAAGAATTATCGAATTATTTAAAATGGCTGGCTACAAATTAAGGATATAACTTATTTACAGCACAGACAAGAGGGTGAAGCCAAAGGGGAGGGGGGGAGCGAAGGCATTTGCCCCCGAGCCACCAAAAAAATTAACACTCCTCTTTATTTATACTTTAAATTAAAAAAAAAAATTACATTTCCTTATGTTTTTTTTCATATATTTATTTTATATGTCAATATTCAATGAAAAAAATAATTTTTTTCTTCATGTTTTATCAATATTTCTAAGGTTTCAAAAGTTATAAAAGGAAAACAAATATAGGAAAAAAGAAAAAGAAAAGTAAATAAGCAAAAGTTTTAATTGAAAATATTTTTATTTTTATTTCTTTTACATTTCAAAAGTATTAAGAGTTCAAATTAGTTATGTAATAAGTTATTATTTTTAATAAAATGGGTATGTAAGTAATAAAATTAAAATATAATGATAAAATAGGATCCGTAATTTGATATTTGATGTTGTTTTAAGTTAACTCTAAAGTTTTATATGCACAAGACATGTGGTTAAGACTGTTATAAAAATCGACATATGTTTTACTTCAGGTTTATCTAAGTACTAAAAATAACATGAGAATTATTATCAGTAAAATTTTGACCATGAAAAAAAAAAGTACAATACAATTATATATATATATATATATATAGAGAGAGAGAGAGAGAGAGAGGTTGAAGTTACACCTAGTGTAATTCTAAACAATATTACACTACCTAATAACTTATTATTGAATTTATATTTTAAAAAATCAACCGTTGGATTACATTATTTTCATATATTTTCCATGCTTACAAAATTTTAAGATGATTAGAGATCAATAGTCATGTTATCAATAAATTATTTAAATTTAAGTTTTTGTAGTTTAAAATAATGCATAAAAGATAAGTTTATAAATCGAATGATAAATTATATCCATTTGACATAGAAATTAGCATGCATGTTGAAAACATATAGAATATGGAGACTATGTTTGGATAGTGCTGAAAAGCACTTGCATCTGTGTTTCACTTTTTTTTTTTTTTTTTTTGAGAAAAGCATTTCACGTTTTCAGATGTGGGACCCATGGCTACAGTGCAGGAAGAGAAAGCAAAATTATGCTTTTCCAGTGGGTTCCATGCATTGTTCACGGGACCCGTAAGTACTTTATTAAAAAAAAAACTTTAAAACTGAGTCCCACAATACTATTCACAAATTTAAAAATTATTTTACTACAGTGTTTTCAGTTTTCAACAATAAACAGTATCCAAATAGACTCGTAATCCAACGGTTGGTTTTTTAAAATATGAATTCAATAATAAGTTATTGGGTGGTGTAACATTGCTTAGAGTTACACCAAGTATAACTTAAACTCAACCCATATATATATATATATATATATATATATACACACATAACAAACAAACAAAATATTTATCTTTCATGAGGTTAGTTATTAATTTGTTCCCTTAAAGTTAAATCTTGACTTAGCCAATGGGTGCACTACATTAGATTTTTCGATTAAATTCAAATGCATAACTTTATTGAATTTAATTGCCATGGAAAATATAATATTTTTTTATATTTTATTAGCCAATGCAATCATATATGTTTGCATTTAATTTGAATCTTTAATGTGTATTGTACCTAAATCTTATCATGTTACAAATATAAGGGAGGGATAGGCATGGAACAACATTTTGGTCATTAATCATTAGCCTATGTTATCATAAAAACTTATCTTTGTAGCTCGGACTTGTCCATTTATATATATATATATATATATATATATAATACAATAGTTACAATGGGGAAGAGAGAATTTGAATATTGGATGTCTCCATTGGAAATATTAAGGATACGTTTGGTAGACTATAATAGACACTAAAATGTGTTAGGTTCTAAAGACTTAGGATTTTATGTATTTAGAACTCTAATATATATTGTTGGTAAACCATGATCAAAACAATATGTTTAGTCGTGTTTAAACTTGCTCAAAGTTGGTTCATTTATGTAAAGTTTGAATAAAATGTTGCAGAAGTTATTTAAACTTCTCGGCCTAATTCGATCGATCGAAGTTTAGGCTCGATCAATCGAAAATCGGGTCAGAGGCGTTTTCTGCATAATTCCAACTCAGGCCTAGTTTTGTTTTAAAACGTTTAGGATTTTCTAATTTGCCCTAGGTATAAAAGGCAAACCCTAGCCACGTTTTAGTATTGCTTATATTGCTGTTTGTGTAAATCTCTTGTGAGATCTGTGAGGAGTTTTCCTTTACACAAGCTTAGGATTATCAAGAAGGAGATTCGTTCAAGAGCTTGATGATCATTCAGTTGCTGACATAAGAACTTAAAGAAACACAAGCGGGGATGTTTGTACTTGCTGGAGAATCCAAGAAAGAAGGAGTCCGTAGATTCGGAGTTTGCACGTGGTCGTGCCAGTAAGTTCTACTGGTGGGTAGCAATAAGAAGTCAAGCGTGGGGGCTTGTAAGTCTTATTGTATGAATTTCAATTCTTTCAAGATAGTGGATTCAGGTTTACCTTGAGGATAGCTAGGTTAAATCCTTCCCAAGTTTTTACTGGTTTGGTTTCTTGGGTGATCATATCTTTGTGCTATTTATCTTTCCACTGCTATGCATGATATGATTGTTTGATTGTGATAACCTAGATTTGGAATTTGGACTAAGTAACAACTTGGCTAATTACCTAGGTTAATCCAATTGTGTTTTTAAGGGGTCTAAAAACTATCAAAATGTAATAGTTATTCATATGATTTAACTATTCAGTAGTTTGATTATATTTTTATTACAAAGTTACAATGGGGAAGAGAGAATTTGAATATTGGATGTCTCCATTGGAAATATTAAGGATACGTTTGGTAGACTGTAATAAACACTGAAATGTAATAGTTATTCATATGATTTAACTATTCAGTAGTTTAGTTATATTTTTATTATAAGGAGTACTCATTCCTTATAGATAATTATTTTTTAAAATGAGGAATAACTATTTATTTATAAAATTGTTATAATAGCTATCCCTTAGTAGGTATATTAATTTCTAAAATTAATATATTTCCAAGTAAACAAACTTTCCATAGGTACATAATAATTATAAAAATAAAAATTCATAAAAAATAACTAATCTCTCTTTCAAATTTAATATATATATATATATTAGGAAGTATAATTCTATGAATAAGATATTTTCTAAAATATATCTTAAGTTTGATTTAAAATGCTTTCATTCTATTATCTTCAGGGTTCCATTATTGTGCTGTCACCAAATAAAATAATAGTAATAAGTATTACATTACAACATCTTGTATTCCTTGTAATAACCTTTCTTATTCCTATATAATTACTATTACAGTCTATCAAATATATCCTAAGAGTCATTAACTAGTTGAATTATAAGGCTTTTTAGCTGTCCATAGCATTATAGGAGTATTCTCTTTTCCTTTCCAAGTTTCCATCTCTTCTTTCCAATTGGCATGCATTATGACAAACTTGGTATTGTCATACCTAATATATATATATTGTAGGGTGTCTGAGGGCTAAAGAAGACAGAATATGAAGCATCACACGCGATCCCACCCATGGAAGTGTATCCGGCCCGAGGACTTTATTGACCCAAGAATGGAAGGAGATGCGGGATAGCATTTTGTGAGAACCCAATTAGAAGAGAAAGGAACATGGGAAGGGGCTAGGTCGGTGGGAGGGAGCTTCCTGTAAAGGTGCACCTTCCCGCTCCACATTGAATGCACTGCAACAATCTTATCAGCTGTATTAATGAAGAAATGACACCTGAACAGTAATTTCACAGCTAGTAGCCCCTTCTACCACCTTCAAGAGAACTCTGATGGGACAAGTGCTTTGAGAAAAGTCCTGAGGCATACAGGTAGAGGGCTAGGATGCAAGGAAGAATGATATATAAGGGAGGGAAACCTCCCAATTAAGGAGATGAACATGATTATTGAAGAAAGAGATAAACTAGAAAGTAAACAGTGCATTGCCTGGTATAGAACTTTTATTAATCATATATAAAAACTAGACTTCGAACCTGCCTAAGAAGAGCATTATTCTCAATTATTACGTGAATTGATCCTCTTTGTTACTTTGGGCTCTTCGGCTGAAGACTTTAACTTAGCTTATAATTATACTTGAACCGTTTTCCCACTCTCTATAGAAATTCTATTGTTTGGGCCTGGTTTGGAGGATAAGGCACTACTGTTTTAAGTGGTCTTAGGCCACCAACTTCTGAGTACCTACATATATATATATATATATATATATTTCCCTTTATGTAAAACTGTAGTATTATGATTAATTTGCACAAAACTATATTAAAGTTCAAATGGAGTTGTCCATAACAAACGGACTAAAGGTTAGAAAACCCAATTACCTCTCATAATAAAAAAAGTCAATAAATTAAAAAGATGGGCTATCATAGAACACAATTTGCGCTATTGCTGATCATATACGCTCTTTGCCAAAAAATTCAGCACATTGGTTTCATAGTTCATAAATCATAATTGATGATTGACATTTCTGGAGCCCTTTCTCCCATTATGAAGTATTAAAGTCAGATCAAGATTAATTAAATTAATCATCACTGTGTCGTGTTTTCACAACCATTTTTTTCTTTTTTGTGGGGGGGGGGGGGGGGGGTGGTCGTTTGCTTTATTTATTCTATAAATTAAAATCCCATTCTCATGCAATTTGTGAGACATAAAAAAGACAAATATTACAAATACACATCCTTTCCTTTCTTGATGAAGCAAAATATGTTGTTTGGGAAAACTCTCTCAATTTCCAACATTGTAAAGGCTGTGATTCTCGCCTTCTTTATTTTTAGCGTCAAGCCTCTTGAAGCTGCAAGGCCTTTGGATGTCATGAAGTCAAAACTTGCAGCAATCAAGGTGTCAATTACTCAAAAACGAGCACAGGTTCCACCTTCTTCCCCAAGTCCATGTACTTACATACCTGGACACAAAAGTTGCCGTAATTGAAGAAACTGAAATTTAGCTTTAGATCCTCTCCATTTGAAATGAATTCATTTCATGGTTTATATTAAATAAAATAATATAAATATGTATCAAGCACCATATTATTTAAAATTTTAGATAGTGTGGCACTTAATACATTTTTAGATTTAAAAAATAAAATTGTAACCATGAAAGGAAAGGATCTTATTCTATGGTGATGTTGCCTAGTTGTTAGTCACGTGTATTTGTAATTGTAAGAATAAAATTGTTATGTAGTAAGAAAAAGCAAAATTACTGTATTTGCCAAATGTTTGTTTTTTAATGTTATCTCTTCGTATATATATATAGTGTCAAAGCTTGGTTGCACTTGCTAGATTTACCAAAAAAACTGCTATAATATTGGTACGAGGTTGTGTGATAACTGACAACTGATTACGTTCTCGTTTCGTAAGTTTTATGAAAATTTGAAATCCAGAGATACCTTTTGCCTTTTACACAAACTATCCACCTGCCATTTGCAAGAAAGCATGCACTCCCTTTTTCTTCGAGCATGCAAACATTATTGGTAGTTGGTACGAGGTTATGCGATAAATGTTTTCTTTTTTAATTTATATATATGTGTGCGCGTGTGTGTTTTCTTTGTTAATTTTTATATATAGACTAGAGAGGAATAATATCTTACTAGGAACAGCCTTTCAATACAAGATCCAATTACATCTTTTTGCATCTACTTGATTTGCAGGAGTTGCAATTAAAAAGTTTCCAAGTTGTTTCTTTTGGTTTGGGATTTGGATCATTTTTTAGATCTCCCTAAAGAATTGAGTTTCATGAGGGAATAAACATAAACATTCAACATAGGCATGAATGAATTAATTAGTCCTTGTCTCCTTGGGAGGAGCTCTCCACATGCACCACTAACCCAGGCAAGTTATGTTTCCCATTCTTAACGGAATCATCATTTCCATTAGATATGCATGTGTACGTTCGGATTGGGATAATTATGTGACACTTCTTGTGAGCAAAAAGTGTTGAAGGTTCAGTTGATGTAGTTTATGAGGTTAATGCCCCCTGTAATTACTTAGTATGTGTAGTTTCCCGTCTCACACACAGTTTGGTGTGTGTGTGTGAGACGGGAGACTATACATACATCTGGGAAATAGTCAAGGCTCAAGTGTTTAATGAATTCTAGACACAAGTTTGCTAGAAAAAGGAAGAGTAAACATGTGTTCAAAGCAGAAAATCGGACCCAAATATGAAAAATATAAGATGACAATTGCCAAGGATGTCATTCTGCAAGATATGATTTAATATTTGAGTGGTCTGATGAGCGTCAGGAGCCTGGTTTCCTGTTGCTGTTAGATAGATCAGAGGGTTCACAGCTTCCATGAAGAGTTTTTCATTTGGGAATGGTCTGTTAGTTGTTACACCCAACAAGAGAGGATCATGGAGCATTAGTAGTGTAGCGTTTGTTTGGCATGTTTCCAATGCATGGGCCTTCTTTTCTATCATATTTCCACTTCCGTAATTTCTCCTGATCATGTAGTCAATGATGAATTTTGCATAGAAAAAGATTTTAAGTAATTGGAGAATACCATGAGGGCCAATTAACTGAATCTGTAAAGGACCTGTTAATTAAGATCCTTGGATGAGTCTATTGTCTAGTTTCACTGGGCTAAAAGGCAATGACAAACAATTTTATTGGACCTACTCCCCGGTGTTACCACTTACCTTGTGGCAGGGCCAACCTCCTAGACAACCCTCAAAATAAAAGTCAATAGACATCCAAGTGATCCAACTCATCAATTAAAACCCTAAACAATTTTGTAAGCAAAATTGTCGCGTATGCCTAATAATCATTAGCAATATAATTAATTTTCCTAACAACTTGAAACTTTAATTTTCGTAAATTACTCTCTCACATGGTAGATTATAATATTAAGTAAAATTACAATAATATATTTAATAAATTAGATTCTATTGTTTTACAATTTAAAAGTTGTTTTATTGTTTTCATATTATAATTTTTAGTGGATTAGCTAATATCAGTTGTGAAAGAGATGTTAAGAAAACCTCTATATATATATATATATATATATATGGAGAGAGAGAGAATTAATTAATATTTATATATTAATAAACTCTACTTAAATTTATCGTCTTATATTCAAAATCATGGTTGAATTGACCAATAAAGATAGTTTTTATTTTTAGATAATATTTAAGTACAGTTACTTAAGTATAGTAGATTAAGTTTTCTAAATTTAAGCACATAATTGCATTCATCAATAAAATATTTAAAAAATATTATTTTTTCCAAAAAAAATTAAAATTCAATAAAATTAGTCAATCAGAGATGCAAAAGATCCCAATGGTATATATTTTGTCCAAACAGATCGAAGCTTTGAAAGAACTACAAAACGGAAATTAGTCGATCAAAGAACACCGATGTGGTACCAAAACTCCTATTGTCCCTTTCCATTTGGGGCAGGTCTCGTCCAACTACCCTGGTCTATTTCTCCACGGCCGCCCACTGTTAATCACCTATCGTCTGATGGACGATTGTCCAAAACAAGTCACACTTTGGACGCAGCAATGTTGAAAGAGCGATACCCATCATCGATCATTGCACTTTGAACTACCATACCTCAACGTTTTGTTAAGTTTCTGTCAATCATTTTCGCCTCAATATTAAAGGCACATTTTCATCTCTTAAATTGCAGTTGCACGTAAAAGAGTAGGTACTTAGAAACGGTGGCTGGGTTCAGTGCGACTGATTCAAAGTCAAATTAACTATATCTGCGTAGTAATGCTCCCCTCCTCTTTACAGTTTACATAACAAGTCTCATTCAAACAATAAATAAATAAATAAAACTGGTAAGAGCTTAGAGCAGAAAATAGAACTTCTAGAATCGTTTTTGTTTTTTACTTAATAATGCATGGCACAATTTCTTTTAAAGCTACTACATGCTCTTCTTACCATTATGGTAAGCCCAAGCTATTATATGCATAAAAGAAAGGAGCCACTTTTATGATTATGTTTATATATGAAATTATAAATTAAAAAAAAAAGGATATATATAGTAAGATTCTAATAGAGTGTGTAAATATATAATATAATTTTAATTTAATTAAAAAATAAATATTAAAATAATGAAGTGTAAAATTGTGATGTGTCACAAAAACTTGTATGTATATATATATGTGTGTGTGTATATATATATATATATATATATATATATATATTGGTTAATTGGAATAGATTCGAAGAAAGAACGAGAGAATTATTGGCACTGCTAGAGCGTAACTTGACACAATAAACTTATATAGTAGTATAGTACTGTATTTTGATGCCAACTAAAAATCAAAAGTCTTTGGCTTTATATAAATGGTAGATTATATATATACGGAACCACTTTGAATATTATGGTTTCTAGGTTGGGCACATAATTGTTTACAACAATAGTAGAAATTAACTACAAATAACAAAATAAATTTCACACTTGTTAAGGTGGAAGATCATGATTAGTGTAGTGATAAATTCATATGAGGCCACAATCAATTTTATTTCTATTGTACACCACTTATAATCTCATACCCTAATAAGTTTGAAATTTAGCATGCGTTTGGATTGAGCTTATCAGCCTTGCATCTGCGTTTTGTTTTTGTTTTTTTTTTTTTTTTTTTGAGAGAAGCATGTTTCTGAGTAACCAGTGGGTCCCGTGTACTGTTCACAAGACCTACAAATATTTTTTTTAACAAAATTTTCATTAAAATGAGTCTCACAGCACTATTCACACATTTAAAAATTATTTTACTACAGTAGTTTCAATTTTTAATTTTCAGTAAAATAAGCGGTATCTAAACAGACCCTTATTGTGAATTTTATTATAGCTTTAGACTTGCTGAATTAATTTAAAAAGGGCTTGTTATGCTAACAAATATGGGGCAGGGACATGCATGGAACAACGTTGTGGTCGTTAACTTGATGGTCATAAAGACACATCTTCATCTCTTCTTTCCAATTTTCATGCATTATGATAAAGCTTGGAGGATTGTATAATTAGTAAGTACCCACAAAAAAGATGTAATAGTACGCATATCGTAGAATTACATTACATACACCATTCGGTCAAAAATTCGGCACACTGGTTATTTCATACTTTATAATTAATATGATTGACATTCCTTAAAACCCTTTTCTCATTATGTGATGCATAGCGTCAGAGTCAGATTGAAAAAAAAAAAAAAAAAAAAAA
Source organism: Quercus robur (assembly GCF_932294415.1). Lineage (NCBI taxonomy): Eukaryota > Viridiplantae > Streptophyta > Magnoliopsida > Fagales > Fagaceae > Quercus > Quercus robur. The sequence continues at coordinate 50,024,855 of NC_065539.1, forward strand.
AAAAGGCAGCCATTGTGACGTTTTTAACAACCTTTGGGTGGGGTTGCTTTATTATTTCTATAAAAAACCCAATTTCTCGTGCATTTGTGAAACATGAAAAATACACATTTGGAAACACACATCCTCTCCTGATGAAGCAAAACATGGTTTTTGGGAGAGCTCTCCCCAACATTGTAAAGGCGGTGATTCTGGCATTCTTGATTTTTAGCATCAAATTCAAGCCTCTTGAAGCTGCGAGGCCTTTGAATGTGATCATGAAGTCAAAACATGGGGCAACCAAGGTGTCAATCCCATATGATCGAGCACTAGTTCCACCTTCAAGCCCTGATCCATGTACTTACATACCTGCACAATGTTTGCCATATTTGAAGAAAACGGAGCTTTACCTGTGGTGATATATATAGGGGGAGCTGCCAACTTATTAATTAGTCACGTTTATTTTTAATTGCAAGAATAAAATTGTTTTTTAATATAATTTACTAGTACAACAAAGGATGAGAAATTTGAATCATAATTCTCTTAATAAAGAAGAGTATATGCTATGCTACTGAACTACAAAATTCTTGACAAGAATAAAATTGTTTTTTTTTTTTTTTGAGAGAGTTTTTAACTTATGGCGTCCGCTCCTGATGATAGCTCTATATCATCAGACCAAGACACCAATCAATTTTTGGTGTAGGCGGGGATTGAACCCCAGATCTCTTATACAACCATCAGAGACTTTACCAGTTGAGCTAACTGGAACCCACAGAATAAAATTGTTATGTAGTAAGAAAATGCAAAGCACCCGTATTTTCCAAATGATTATATTATACCTAAAAATTGCTTTCTCTTCATAACAATAATTTTATTGCACATATATAATAATGGTTAGCATTGTCCAACCTACCTGTGGAACTGATCAGGCCAACCTAAAAACCGCCCAATCTAATGCCTATGATGGTCGGCAGTGGTTTTCGACCCCTAGAAATTGATTCTAGTCGGTCAGTTGGCAGGTTGTTGCATCAAAACCTGATTTCAACCAACCCAATCGATCTCCACCCACCAAAAGTCATCATTATTCGCAATTTGAGGCATTCTTTAGTCAAATCAATCGAGATATCGTATAGATTCGATGAGATCTCATCAAATTTGGTGGAATTTTGGCCAAATCCTATAAAATTTTGGCTAAATCTCCTCCTCCCTGACTCTGACCGAGACCGACCTCCACCCGATGCATATCTAACCAGTCTGACTTGACTTGGTCGGGGGCAAATCTAGAAGTTCTTCACCCAATTTGGTTGAGTCGATTGTAGTTAGGGAACAACTCAGCCTAGACCGACCCATGGACACCTCTAATAATGGTACGAGGTTATGCAAGTACAGAGCTATGGTGGGACTAAGGGGTGGTGCTCCCTAGTCCGAATAATTTTTAATAAATTATAATTATTATTTATTAAAAGAAAAATTTTTAAGAGTTTAGCCCAAAAAAAAAGTATTTGTTCCCCGCCCCCACCCTCCCCCCCCCCCAAAAAAAAAAAAAAAAAAAAAAAAAAAAAAAACAAACCTAATCATTTAAGGAAGTTTTTTTTTTTTTTTTTTTTTTTTAAAGAGTTCAAATTGTAATATCCAATTAAAATAATAAGATTACAAGTAGATTATCCAAATTATATAAAATCTTTATTCAAATTCAGTCTTTTTGTTAAATATTTAGTGGTTCTAATGCAATTATATTTAACGCATCTAGCTAAAGAAACTTTATTGTCAATTCTAATATGGATATGAGTAATAAAATATTTTCTAAGAAGTTTTAGGTTTTGTCAACCAAGTTCCAAGAATGAACTTTTCACCTAGTGTATTCATAATGTTCTTGAGTAAAATATTTTATCTTCAACTTATTTTTACTTTTTCTTATTTTCTAGTATGTAAGTTGTTGATCTTTGGGATAGGAAAGAGTGAAATATTACATGACATCTCAATTGAAAAGAAAATTGAGTTTCTTTTTTTTTTTTTTTTTTTTTGAAAGTAAATGGAATGGTAGTTTTCTAAAATGATTCTTGATTGATGTATTGTTTTGTTATTTGTTAGTCAAATAGTTGTTATATAAGTTAGGCATCTAGTGTCTTCCACAAGTTTCTTAGTATTATGAGAGTTAAATGAAGTTATTTTTTAGAAATAAAAATTTAAATGTTTAAGAGGTCAAAGGTTTCATTAAAGTAAAAATTATCACATAACACATGATTAAAACTAAAAATATATACTACAGATACCAAATAAATGCTTAATTTAAATTTAAAGATAAAAATCTATACTACATATACCAAATAAATGCTCAATTTAAATTTAAGAATTTATATAAACTCATACATCTTTCAATTACTCAATTATATACCATCGTATTCAATCTTATTCTAAAGATAATATATAAACAAAATCTAAGGTCTTAATAATCAAGAAATGAAATTGAGCTTAGATTTTTTTTTTCGAAATTTTAGTTTAGTTATCTTTTATAATATGGAAAAATATGTACTCATTGTTTCAAGTAAAATATATATCAAATCACATCAAAAAAAAAAAAAAAGTAAAATATCAAATGCATATATATCTATGTGTGAGAGAGAGAGAGAGAGAGAATTTAGTTTTATACCATGTTCATTTGGGAAAAAAAATTGCCTTTTGATTTTTATCGTAGTCTTTTTATAAAACATTTAATAGAAATAAAATTTTATTTAAAAGCATATTATTATCTTTTTGTTACACATTTAACATAAAAATTACTAAAAACTATATCTTTTATGCCATATTTAGCAAATAAGCCATTAAAACATTATGGAACACCGAACACCGGACACACAATTTCTACTTGGTCATAGAGATCAGCCCTCCTAGAAAGGATTTTTTGGGTCCATCCCATGAGTTTATGTGACATCTTTTATTCTTTTTCCCTATTCTTATGAAAACTTGTAAAAACCGCTAAAGCCTTTTACAAAAAAACAACTAGCTGCCAATTGTGTGAAAGCATGCACCAACTTTTTTTCCCTTTTCCCACATATAAACATGGTTTTTCCCCTCTGAACCCAAATTCTGAGTGTCCTTCCTTTCATTCTCATGCTCTTTTAATATGATTAATTAAGGGTCCGTTTGGATACAGCTGAAAACTGAAAACAGAAACTGAAAACTGAAAAACACTGTAGCAAAATCATTTTTAAATGTGTGAATAGTACCGTGAGACCCATTTTTAATGAAAAAGTTGTTGAAAAGTGAAATTTGTGGGTCCGTGAACAATGCACCACGTGCACTAATTTGTTGAAAAAGAGTGAGCAAAGTCAAACTTTGCGGCTACTGTTCATGAACAGTAGCTGTAAGTCTCACAAACGCGTGCAAAAAAAAAAAAAAAAAACGCCAGACGCAAACGCTGGGTTTTTCAACCCAATCCAAACGTAACCTAAATGTTGTCTTGATAATTTTTTGTCTATAATTTTTCTTGAAATCATTCATTTCATCTGTATTAACCCTGGTAGGAGTTGATTTTTTTTTTTTTTTTTAATAATTTTATAAGTTGGTGCACTGTCAAAACAACAAAAAGGAATATATATATATATATATATATATAATTATTGAGCCATCCATTTCTTGGTGCAAGGCTTAACATCTATACAAAACTCAACATCTTTTTGCATCTACCTTGCAGGACTTATATGGGTTTGGGTTTTGGATCATTTAGGTCATCTTGAAGATTGAAGAATTGATGAATTTCATGAGTGAATAACATAAACATAAATATATGGGGATATGAATCAGTCCTTTCCTCCTTGGGAGGACCTTCTCATCACCAGTACTCACCGGGCCAATTTCTATTTCCATTCTTAAAAGGATCTGTTAACTAGGTTGGCAAATCGTACGTGAACAAAACATGTTTTGTAAGTTGTTTTAGTATTTTATTTTAGAAGAAAAGACAGCTACCAGGTACTGCTATTAATTGCCTTCAATTTGTGACTTCCATACTTTTCGAAGAGGGTAATAAGCTACGTGTGGGTCAAGTAATCAGATTAGGGAGATTTAATCTCAAGTATCACTACAAAAAAAAGGGGTCTATAGCCGTGTTTCAAAAACGCGGCTATAGGCTAGAGCCGCGTTTACAAACCCAACCCTAAACAACGCAGCAATAGGCCTATAGCCGCATTTTTGTAACCGCGGCCAAAGGTCAGACCTATAGTTGCCTTTAGAAACACGGGTATAGGCTGAGACCTATAGCCGCGTTTTTAAAAAATGCGGCTACAGACCAGTTTTGAGCCGCGTTTATAACTGTGGTTATAGCTTCGGACCTATAGCCGCGTTTTTAAAAACACGGCTATAGGTTTTTTTTTTTTTAATTCTGGGTGTTTTTTTTCCCCAGAAAATTCAAAATTCAAAAAAAAAATTCAAAATTAAACACAAATCCAAAAAATTCAAAATCAAACACAAACCCAGAAAATTCAAAATCAAACACAAACCCAGAAAATTCAAAATCAAACACAACATACTCACAATATAAACACACCCAGAAAATTCAAAATTAAACACAACATACTCACAATACAAACACACCCAAAAAATTCAAAATACGCGGGCTATCCACTTCATTCAAAATTTTCAGCATCTCCCCCATTTTCTTACTAACTAAACATAATAATAATAAAAAAATAGATCTATAGACAAATCAGTGTTCTTGAGATGAAGAAAAATAAAAATAAGAAGAAGAAGTATGTAGCTGCAAAGAAACAAAGAGAAGAAGGAAAAAAAAAAGTTGTGCTGGAGTGAAGAAGGAAAAAAAAGAAAGAAAAAAAAAAGAAAGAAAGAAGAACTTGGTGTGACTTGCAGAAGAAAGGAGCAAAAAAAGAAGAAAAAAAAGAAAAAGGAAAAAAAGAAGAAGAAGCAGTAGCTCCAAAGAATCAAAGGAAAAAAAAAAAAGAGTTACCCAAATGTGAAAAATGAAGAAAAAAAAGAAAGAAAGAAGAAACTGGAGAGTAGTTACGGTGGAGTGAAGAATGAAGAAAGAAGAAAGAAAGAAAGAAAGAGTATAGAAAGAAAAGATGAAAGTGGGGGTAGGTGGAGATGTAGGTAGGAAAGGGGTGGTAAAAAAAATTTTGGGTGTTACATATAGCTGCGTTTTTGAAAAATGCAGCTATAGACCACCATTTCAAAAAAAAAATTATATAGCTGAACCTATAGCCGCATTTTTAAAAACGCAGCTATAGGTTAGCTATAGCCATGTTTATAAAAAACGCAGCTACAGGTCACCCTTAAAAAAAATTTATTCGACTGGACCTATAATCGCGTTTTTCAAAAACGCGGCTATAAAAAAAGAGGCTTTTATATATATATATATATAAAGTTTTTTAACACAATCTTTAGAACCAAACAGAAAATAGCTCATCATTTCTTCTCATTCAAATTCCATATAGCCTAGTTTTATATCTCGAAACTCAAATTCCCATTAAAAAGATATAGAAGAAGAAGAGAATCATGTTCATAATTTACAAATTTTACCAACTTAAATAATCAAAAAAGAAATAACAAAAAAAAATTGGTAGAAAAAAATAACGAAATTTGCAATTTAGCATTTAGGTTTTTGAGTTCTTTAATTAATTGAGCCAGTTTGCAATGTGTGTGTCTATATATATATAAAGTTCTCCAACACAATCTCTTGAACCAAAAAGAAAATAGCCCATCATTTCTTCTCATTCAAATTCCATATAGCTTGGTTTTATCTCTCAAAACTCAAATGCCCATTAAAAAGATATAGAAGAAGAAGAGAATCATGTTCATAATTCACAAATTTTGCCAACATAAATAATAATAAAAAATAACAAAAAAAATTGGTAGAAAAAATAACGAAATTTGCAATTATGTTTTAGAGTTCTTTAATTAATTGAGCCAGTTTTCATTTTTCTGGAGGGAGATTCTTTGAAAACACTTTTTAAAACTAGTTTCTTTGATGGGAATTATGGGGAAAAAAAATCTACGGTTTCTCTTAATGATATGTTGTTTTATCATGTTTTTGGTCCCTAGTGGATTAGGGAGTGCCAATATTTTTATTATTATTATTATTCTTTTTTTTTTTTTTTTTTGAGAATATGGGGGTGCCAATTTCAAATTGGGGAGTTAGGTACAAATTTATTAGACCCAAATATTTTATAAATTTTTTCTAGGGAGGTCATGGCCCCATTAAATCTCCTATATTTTTTGTTACATTAAGTATGTGTTTGGATCCACGATTTGATCCACGTTTTGTGGTTATGTTTGGAAAATGCTGGGACCTAGCACGCTACACGCTGAGGAAATGCAAGCTGAAAGCTGAGGAAACGCAAGTTGAAGAGAGCTGAAACGCAAGCAATACGCACCGTTTCATTAATCCAAACGCGTGTTTCAGTACTGTTCATGGACACCAATCTCATAGAGACGCATCGTTTCATTAAAACGGTCAAGGCTCTTGCGCGTACTATTCATGATAGTTTGTAAGTTATGTGAACAACGGTGCGCTCAACTCTGATGAACACGGTGCGCAGCTCTGTTCATTGCACAAGCATTAGTTGGAGAATTTTAAGATCAAAACAGTGCGCAGCTCTCAACGGCTCTTTTCATTCTCTTCTCCTGGGATCTTTTCTCTCAACTACTATGGCAGAATTCCTTCAAGGCTCTTCAATGAGAAGTCCGAATCGTCTTTAATGAGCTGCACCTACCCACCAACCACAAAACCATCAAAATAGAGCACACACAGTACAAGCAAACCCATTACGCAGAACTCTCTGAAATGATCCCCTCTGTTCTTCATCAGTAGCAGCTCACCTTCTCTCTGCTTGGGACATCGTTGCCGCCACTATGGGTCTCTACATTCACGGGTAAATTGTGTCTAACTTCTCATGCTCTCTGATCTGTTGGTGTATTAATGTATTGTTTTTCATGAGGCTTCATCAATCTGTGGTTTTTTGTATTCAACGTTTGTGTGTGGTTTTTATGTTCAACGTTTGTGTGTGGTTTTTTACAATTTTCCATGACACTAGTATGTGGGTTTCTTGATCCTTCGTGTAATACCATTGTGTCTCTTCCTACCTCTGTTGTATTTTGATATATGTGAGTTTACTTTGCATTTTTCATGTGGGCATTCTAACTGAAAAATGATATGCACATGAACTGTTTGTTGAAATGTCTCAATGAGTATAGAAGGAAGTTGTAGCAAAAATGATTAAGGAGAAATCAAAGGACTGTGGTAGTAATGATCCGAGAGCTGACTGGAAAGACCCTAAGGAACTACAAGCTTTTTGTGAGTTCTGTGTTGTTCAAGTCATAGATGGCAAGAGGAAAGGAGGATTTTTGACCAAAACTGGGGTTGATGCAGTGATTAAGCAGTTGGGTGCCATGGGAAAAGTGGTGACTCACCTGCAGATTAAAAACAAATGGGATTATCTGAAAAAAGGGTGGAGGCAGTATAACGAGTGTTTTGACAATAACACTGGGTTGGGTTATGATGCTGGAACTGGGATGTTTGAGGCCAGTGATGAGTGGTGGACCCGAAAGATGGCGGTTAGTTCACTTTACATAATTGTGAAAATCTTTACTGTCTACAACTTTATAATATTGTGTTCTAACTACTGGTTGTCCACATGTAGGCATGTCCCAATGCAAAAACCTTTAAAAATAAAGGTTTGCCGAATCGTGACTTCCTAAACATCATGTTTGGAGGCACGGTTGCATCGGGGAAAAATGCATTCTGCACGAGCGGTCAAATACCAAAGGAAACCACCGAAGGGTCTGGGGACTCTGTTGATAACACAGACTTTGTTGACCCCTAATGTGAACCCTTTCTGAATGTTGACGCAATGGAGGTTGAAGGTCCATCATTGTCGAGGGCAGGACCAGCAGTGACTAAGGGGAAAGGCTTGGCAACCAGTGTCCACCTTTTTAAGCCAATTTGCAAGAAATCAAGAAAAAAGCATTCAGTTGCGCAAGAGATGTCCGACTCTTTGAAGAGCATCTCAGATGTTATTGTTGAGAGTAGAAGTGTAAGTACATGTATGGATATTGCTTCCACAGCAACTACTCAGGTTAAAGCAATTCTGGATATGGTGTTGAGTCTTCCCGAGGTGCACTCGGGTCATTACCTTCACTTGTTCAGCACCCTCTACTTCATGGAAAAAGAGTGGGGTAGGCACATGTTTGCTGCACTTGGCGATGACAATGACGTCCAACTGAAGTGGCTAGAAAAAGAGTACCAAAGGCACCCTGAATTTCATTTTTAGTGAAGGAAAGGGGATTGTCTTGATAGGAACATGGGCTTGGTGTAGTAATCGGATTTTTAGTGTTGTACCTGTTGCACTATTTTTTTCTTTTTTTTTATTGGTAGAAACTAAAGCTTACCATGGGTGTGTATGTAAGATAATTCTCATCATTCCTATGTCAACTTCTTGGTATATTTATATATGTTTTCCCAATGCCTCTTTTAGCTGACTTTTTTGTATTTTTTATGGTTATGCACTGTTATTTGTGGTAAAATTTGATGATGCTCATTTATGATTGGAAAGAAGAAGCCATGGGATATATATAATTGTTGAAGCATGTTCTGTGTGCTTTGGTTGTTTTTTGGTTCTGTCAATAAGTCTGCTGCAACATTTTGTTCATTAAGGATGCCTATTTTTTCTGCCCTTGCTTTGTTTGTGAGATCTTTGAGGTAATTTTCTCAATAAGCTGTTTGGATCCTAAGAAACTGAAAATATGTTTTGTTTTTAGTTTTTTTTTTTTTTTTGAATCACGTGTTCGATATTTCTCTTAGGTTGATATTACTGGATCTGTATATATCAGGAAAAAGATGTTAATTTTTTATGTATTTGTATGCGAAATGTTTTAGAGCTTATAGAAAGCTTTGGATGTAGGTAATAAATTTTGATGCTTTAGTTAATATATTGTCTCTCGTTGAAATGAATGTGTTTGTGCATTGAATATTTGAATGCGTGTATGTGGTTCACTACAAGAAGTATTTCAACTGCAGGAGCTAGATACTAAAGAAACGCATGATGTAACTGTCATTCCATTGAAAGAATTGCATTTGGATCGCGTACCCAAATTGAAATGTGTATGGAATAAAGACCCCCAAGGAATTTTTAATTTTCCAATCCTTATTGGCTCAGGCCCCTTATTGTTTGTTCTACAAAAAGGATCATGTAATATTTGGAACTTGCAAACTTTTGTGGTGATGGGGATGACTGTGTGTTATTTGTTCCCTGATTATATCAAATTCTTTACTCTCTCTTATCTTGAAGCTGTATGAGTGGGTGGGAGGAGCTTACTGGATTCTTCTTTTTGCATTACAGATTGATTAGTTAGAGCAGTTATCATTTGCGAAATGACCATTTATATTTCCTTTGTTTTATATGGTATTTTGATATCAGTTCAATTTTGTTGTTTTATAAAATTTATAATAATAAATATGTTTAGGAAACGGTTGGTGTCTTGTTCTATCACGATCAAGTCTTTGGATCTCCTTTGCAGGCTGAAGTTACCATTTCAAAGCTAACAGAGGAGAGGAGTTCAAGCATTCAGATATAAGAGCCTAACAAAGAGAAACTTGTAACTTCTTGAACTCCATTCTTTTCTTATAGTTTCTTTTGGTATGCTTAAAGTCGGTGAGTTCTGCCATAAGCATTGCAATGCTTCTTTTTTCCCCCTCCTAGTGCAACGGGATTTATCAACTTATATGTTCACTATCTGCATATCAGTGAGTATTAAGTTTATTAAAAAGTTTTAGGTCCTGCCCCTTTCTGTAGAGACCAGCAGCTCACTTGTCCCCAATTTCTTTTTAGCATCCATGAATTCCTCCTTTGCTTTTCCAAAAAAAAGAAGAAGGATGGTATAGCTTTGAGTACTTTTAAATTTTTAATAGCACCTCTAAGAAAAATGACTCAGATGAAAGGAAAATATATTTTTGACCCAGCTGGAGAACTTTTCTTCTAGAACTGCCTTTAATTTATCTTTCTCATGGTGCTGAGTTTGTGATTCTGAGAAACTCATTACTTTGTCTGTGGGAGAAGATCCTATTATTATGCATACAAGGTTTTTGTATTAGGATGTATAGTGTATCTCTATGAAATATTAACAGATGGCGTGGCTTTGCTAAATGTGAGCTTCATTTGCAACCACTGTGGTGTGCCTTTTCAAGTAACTAAAGAGCAGGTGGTACCTTTAATTCAAAAACAACAAAAGAGAGAGTCAATATTGTACTGGTCTGTTTCATAACATTATATATAGCATAGTATTACATATTAAACTATACAAATTGAACTCCAGGGCTGCGCGTTTGACTGATTGTAGCCATTTATTAGCCAACTTTTTCTATGATGTGCAAATGCTTCACTTACCCCCCTTAATGACTATCTTATCGCTTTACTTTGTATTAAACATGCCATTACTTCTTTAATGAGGCATTTGCGTTTTTCTTTCTCCATATCTTGCAAGCAGAATTGAGCAGAAGAGGACAGATCAGAGGAGACTCTCAAGAGTCGGATTTCCTCTTCTATTTGTTTGTATGGTAGCCATCACCAATGTTGTGCTTGGTTACCTTTTAGACCCTCTAACACTTTAGAAAGCATCAACACTATATGATTAATTCCTAGCTAGTTAATTAAAGATATAGGTATAAGAATCTCTTCCTAATTATAAATTTTCACTTATATTTTAGTCAGTATGTTCTTTCTAGCCAATTTACTCTTAATGGAATATAACTTACATAATAAAAGTGTGTTGTGTCTGTGAGTATACTAGTTTCTTTTAATTTTCACTCTGGCTACCAAAATTTTATTGAGCGGCTAGGCATGGTTTTTGAATTCATTATCAGCTCTTTACTCAACACCACCTTTCACTAGCCATAACGAATTGATAGGCCATTGGTTGGGTCAATTTCTATTCAGTTTGAAGTTTGTGCTTCCAAAAACTAGAAAGGAGCATGAGGCTTATAAATAACGGACACACAGAAACACTTTTAGGAAAAAAAAAAACACTTTTCTAAAGTCAGCAAACAACAACTAGACCAAACTCAAGCCTTTTCTCTGGCTGTAAACTGTAAGTGATATCAAAACTCAAAACAAAAAGCCTTTATTTTCAAGTTCTGTTATCACTTCTCATGTTTCTTCATCTGGGTTTCTCTTTATTGGAAATCTCTCTATGCCCTTTCTTGCTTTTATTTTTTTATTTGTTTTTTTCATCTTTCATAAGCATTACAATCTTTCATTTGATTTATTTTCTTGCTAAATAATCATATTTTGATAGGTTTAGGGACAAGGAAATGGGGTACATGTGTATTTTCCTTGCTTTTTAAGTGGGAAACACAGACAAGAAAAAAAGGGGTTTGTGTATTGATTGTGGAAAGTTGGTTGGGGATTTTGGGCATCTGGGTTTTTTCAGAATAGTATAAAAGTTTGATTTTTTAATTTTTTAATTTTTTTTGTGGTGGGTTTTGATGAAAGTGAGGGATTTTGTAGGTTTTTAATGAGGGCATAAAGCTTCATGTGGGTTTTTATGTTGGGTTTTTGAGACTGATATATAAAATTTTTTGGTTTTTGACTTTCAAATGAGAAAGGGTTTTTGGCCCCCCTTTTTGTTCTGGGTTTTCTAGTGTGGCATTATTGTTGGACAGGGTTTGTGAAGGTTTTGGTAAATAAAATTAACTTGAGATTAATTTGTAATGTCCTTCCACCATCCAAGTTAATTTCCAAAATATTAGATTAACCTCAAATTCAGATGCTGGTTAGTGCTCACAGATTTTGTTTTTGTTGTAATTAAGGATATGCACTGCAAATGATTTCATAGTTTAGTATTGATTGCAGAATTTTGATATTTGGGGTGCAGATTGCAAATGCCCATTTAGATGTAATTGACCCACAATTTCAAAAGTATACCATGCTTTATTTTCCAATAATGCACTCTAAGGCATCAGCTTGGTTTTCCTTTTCCACTTTAAAAGTCATCTCTGTCTGTTGCTTTGACAATTAAAGCCTGTGAATTTGACACTCAACTTTTGAATGCCTCCACTACTATTCACTTGCTCTCAGAAACTAGTCACTTTCTTCCCAAAAATTAAAAAAACAATAACATTTCCAAAACAGAACCTATAAAACTACCAAAGAATAACACACTGTAAAAAAGAACTAATTAACACTTCCAAAGTTGATATATAATTCTTTTAGTATAGTTCCACCTTGTGCTTATGGTTTAGCAGTTTAATCAACTGGTTTTAATGTCTATTATTTGTTCTATAACCAGTGCTTATACTATTTTCTGTTTATTATTTCTTCTTGGTTTTCTAGCATTTGATATCTTAACACTTTCAAGGCTTTGAATTTTAAGCTCGACTTCATACAGGTCATTGTTCAATAGCTGTAAAGCAATCTGAAGTTATACAAAACGATGGATTTGCTAAACGACTCATTTGATTTCCAGCAGTGAGTTTCTATACTTTCCCCTTTAGATGTGAATCTACAATTTTTAGAAATCTTGGATGAAATAGTGAAAGCATATGCTTAGGATTATTAATTTATTGGTACCATCATAGTTTGAGCCTAATACTAATATTCAATAAAATGTAACAATTTGTTTTTAGCCTACATATTATAGTATCACATTCGTATTTGTACATGCAATTAAAGTCGGTAACATATGCAGGGACGCAGACTTCTACCTAAACGACTCATTTGATTTCCAACAGTGAGTTTCTATACTTTCCCCTCTAGATGTGAATCTACAATTTTTAGAAATCTTGGATGAAATAGTGAAAGCATATGCTTAGGATTATTAATTTATTGGTATCATCATAGTTTGAGCCTAATACTAATATTCAATAAAATGTAACAATTTGTTTTTAGCCTACATATTATAGTATCACATTCGTATTTGTACATGCAATTAAAGTCGGTAACATATGCAAGGACGCAAACTTCTACCTGAGCGACAACATTGTACTCGTAGCATATCTAGCCGTGTGTGCATATCTAGCTTACGTGGAGACCTATATGACCAAAGCAAATTGCATACGAATATACAAACAAGGTATGAATGGATACAGTACATATTAACTGGAAATGAGAAGAAATGTCGAAGACAGTTTAGAATGTCAAGCCATGTGTTTGGACAATTGTGTAATACACTGCGCCAGTATGGATATAACGGTATCAGAAGAGTTTGTTTGGAAGAGTCTCTGGCAATGACATTGGTGGTACTTGGTCATGCTGAGGGTAACAAAATGGTGCAAGATAGATTTCAGCACTCGGGTGAGACAGTGCATCGACACGTGGCTACGGTAGTTACATTGTTAGCCAACGTTATGGCAGCGGACATTATCAAGCTTGCTGATCGTACATTTCGGGACGTGCCAGAACATATTCAGCATTCATATCGATATTAGCCACATTTCAAGGTACTTTGTGAATTTGGTATCTTGACTTGATTTTATTCAAATTATCTTTATTTTCCAATATCACGTATTTCATTTCACATGGTATTTTTGTGGCAACGGTTAGGGTTGCATTGGTGCGATTGATGGAGTCCACGTCCCCGTGGTCATACCAGTTGATGAACAACACCCGTACTATGGTAGGAAGGGGATCACCACAACAAATTGCATGTGTGCATGTGACTTTGACATGAAGTTTACATTCGCATGTGTTGAATGGGAAGGGTCAGTGCATGACACGAGGATTTTTTTAAGTTGCCTCAATAATGAGAGTTACAACTTCCTAAAAGCTCCAGCTGGCTTGTAAATATGCAGTTTAATTACAGTATTAAAGTATGCATTAATATAGTGAAAATCTTAATGTAATAAACGTGTTCATTTGTAGGAAAGTATTATCTGGTTGATTCAGAGTACCCTATGAGGAAAGGGTTCCTTACACCATTTAATTATCTCCATTCATCATTCCGTTCGGTCATAGAACGAACTTTTGGAGTTTGGAAGAGTAAATGGAAAATTTTGAGAAATATGTCAGCCTTTTGTATACGCACTCAAGGTCGCATCATTGTTGCTACAATGGTTATTCGCAATTTCGTTAGAGCACATGAGATAAATAATGACGTTGAACGTTCCAGATCTACAGGGGGCACATCTGGACATAGTGAGAGAGGTCATTACAATGGCACATGCAATCTCAATGTTGGACGAACCTGAGATGAAACAGGTTCATGACAATATCACAACATCGATATGTGCAGACGATAACTGATTATGGTGACCATTATTTTTGGAGCTGAAGCAAGTTAGTGTGGTTGAAAATACCATTAACATTATGGAAATTATTTTGTGGGAACTTTAACTGATGGTTCACAAACTTCAATAATGTAATACCATTTATTATTGTATTGTTAGTAAGCAGAACTGAGGGCTTTAAAAACTTGATTGTAATACCTTTGATTTATGCATTTTTATATATTCATTACATGTGAAACTCATGGTAAGCTTTAGTTTCTACCAATAAAAAAAAAAAAAAAAAATAGTGCAACAAGTACAACACTGAAAATCCAATTACTACACCAAGCCTGTGTTCCTATCGAGACAATCCCCTTTCCTTCACTAAAAATGAAATTCAAGGTGCCTTTGGTACTCTTTTTCTAGCCACTTCAGTTGGACGTCCTTGTCATCGCCAAGTGCCGCACACATGTGCCTACCCCACTCTTTTTCCATGAAGTAGAAGGTGCTGAACAGATGAAGGTAATGACCCGAGTGCACCCAAGGAAGACTCAACACCATGTCCAGAATTGCTTTAACCTGACTAGTTGCTGTGGAAGCAATATCCATACGTGTACTTACACTTCTACTCTCAACAATAACATCTGAGATGCTCTTCAAAGAGTCGGACATCTCTTGCGCAATTGAACGCTTTTTTCTTGATTTCTTGCAAATTGGCTTGAAAAGGTGGACACTGGTTGCCAAGTCTTTCCCCTTAGTCACTGCCAGTCTTGCCCTCGATGATAATGGACCTTCAACCTCCATTGCGTCAACATTCACAAAGGGTTCACATTGGGGGTCAACAAAGTTCGTGCTATCAACGGAGTCCCCAGACCCTTCGGTGGTTTCCTTTGGTATTTGACCGCTCATGCAAAACGCATTTTTCCCCGATGCAACCGTGCCTCCAAACATGATGTTCAGGAAGTCACAATTCGGCAAACCTTTATTTTTAAAGGTTTTTGCATTAGGACATGCCTACATATGAACAACCAGTAATTAGAACACAATAATATAAAGTTGTAGACAGTAAAGATTTTCACAATTATGTAAAGTGAACTAACCGCAATCTTTCGGGTCCACCACTCATCACTGGCCTCAAACATCCCCAGTTCTAGCATCATAACCCAACCCAGTGTCATTGTCAAAACACTCGTTATACTACTTCCACCCTTTTTTCAGATGATTCCATTTGTTTTTAATCTACAGGTGAGTCACCACTTTTCCCATGGCACCCAACTGCTCAATCACTGCATCAACCCCAGTTTTGGTCAAAAATCCTCCTTTCCTCTTGCTGTCTATAACTTGAGCAGCACAGAACTCACAAAAAGCTTGTAGTTCCTTAGGTTCTTTCCAGTCAGCTCTCGGATCATTACTACCATCGTCTTTCGATTTCTTCTTAACCATTTTTGTTACAACTTCCTTCTATACTCATTGAGGCATTTCAACAAACAGCTCATGTGCATATCATTTTTCAATTAGGATGCCCACATGAAAAATGAAAAGTAAACTCACATATATCCAAATACAACATAGGTAGGAAGAGACACAATGGTATTACACAAAGGATCAAGAAATCCACATACTAGTGTCATGGAAAATTGTAAAGAACCACACACAAACGTTGAACACAAAAAACCACAGATTGATGAAGCTTCATGGAAAATAATACATTAATACACCAACAGATCAGAGAGCATGAGAAGTTAGACACAACTTACTGGTGAATGCAGAGACCCACAGTGGCGGCAATGATGTCCCAAGCAGAGAAAAGGTGAGCTACTACTGATGAAGAACAGAGGGGATCTTTTCAGAGAGTTCCGCGTAATGGGTTTGCTTGTACCGTGTGTGCTCTGTTTTGATGGTTTTGTGGTTGTTGGGTAGGTGCAACTCATTGAAGATGATTCGGACTTCTCATTGAAGAGCCTTGAAGGCATTCTGCCATGGTGGTTGAGAGAAAAGATCCCAGAAGAAGAGAATGAAAAGAGCCGTTGAGAGTTGCGCACCATTTTGATCTCAAAATTCTCCAACTAATGCTTGTGCAATGAACAAAGCTGCGTAGTATTTTCATCAGAGTTGAGCACACCGTTGTTCACATAACTTGCAAACTAGCATGAACAGCGCAAGAGCCTTGACCATTTTAATGAAACGGTGCGTCTCTATGAGATTGGTGTCCAAGAACAGTACTAAAACACGTGTTTGGATTAATGAAACGGTGCGTACTACTTGCATTTGAGCTCTTTTCAGCTTGCGTTTCCTCAGCTTTCAGCTTGCGTTTCCTCAGCGTATAGCGTGCCAAGCATTTTCGAAACATAAATGCAAAACATGGGTCAAATCGTAGATCCTAAACACATACTAAATCGATAGAAAAGTAAGATTGAAATTTCCAACTGGGCTTTGACTATATTATTAGCTACTTAAAAGCTCAGTCCAATGAAACTAGTTCTGAAGGGGAAAAAGGGTATGAAAACGTGTCTTTCATTTGCTACGGTTACTGATTCTACTGAAATCCACAGTCTTTGGGCCATTTTTATATCAACCTTAGCCCATTCCTTATTTAAAGTTGGGCTAGGACTACAAATGTTCTACACCTTTAATAAATTAACAAGTCCTCAATTTTTCTATGTGATTAGTTGGGCCAACTGGGAATTTCACTTTTTTAATAGTGGCGAATTTGGGTTTGGTCAATCTATAGTATCACTAAAAGCCTTCGGCCTAAATTTTAGACGCATGTATTATACTATGAACGATGGTATTAAGTAAAGAGAAAACATTCTATCAGGCTGTGGCGTAAAACCAGTGTTTTACGCCAGCCAATAGATGTTTGCCACATCAGAGTTCACTTAAAGAAACAATATGAACTCAAAAATAAAAAAGAGTTCACGCTCACAGCTTCCTCTGCTTCCTTCACGCCATTCCTCCGCTTCCTTCACGCCGAACCTCCACCACCGCCCCACAGATCGCCGGAGCAGAACGAGGAGAAGAAGAAAGAGTTCTCTCCGTGCCCTCTGCTTCCTCCTCTGGGGCTGTACCGTCCTTTGCTTGCCCAAACCTCCACCACACCACACACTGGAGCTCACTGCCACAGAGTTCGCCGGAGCTGTGCATGGAGCTTGGAAACAAACCGGAGCCACCGTGAGCCACGATGCAAAGGTTTGTTTTTCATGATTTTCCCTTTTCCTCAATTTGGATTTCGAATTATTGATGGGTTTTTCTGTTTTCTGGGTTTATGGGTTCAGTACAGTTGTGTTTGGGATTTTGGGTTTTGGAATTGGAGTTTAAGGGTTCTGGGTATTGCTAGTTTTGTGCTAATATTGCTCATTACTAATAGCTTGAGGTTTTGTGCTAATTTTGGGTTTTGTGCTAATATTATTAGTCTTTGAATTGTTATTGCTGGGTGTGATTTTGAGAAGAGAAAACATTATTGATGGGTTTTTCTGGGTTTATGGGTTTATCAAACCTGTGGATGTTTGAGGAGGACAGGGAATATTGGGATGTTTCTGTGTATGTTCCTGGTTTTTGGATTCCTAAACCTGTTGATTTCTCCCACTCATTGGGTGATCACTTGTCCAAGAATTTAGTGGAGTGCCTATCTGCTCTGAGAACTCGTATCGTTATAGAAAAAACTTGATATTGCTTTACTAATTGTGAGACCTCACTTATTGAAACATTGGATAATTTTGTTGTTTGTAGGAGGTTCAACCTTAGCTGATCTTCAGCGGGCTCTGGAAGATTACTTGCCTGTTCTTTTAGGACTAGTTAAAGATGGAAAAGCGTGTATTAGTGCCACTATGATTTGAATGTTTTAACTATTTTGGATAATTCATAATAGTGGCGCTTATCTGTTATTTGCAGGAAGCCATCTACAATACAAGGTACAATTTGTATGGGCAAATCAGGAGGATGACGCGGAGGTGGGAGTATAGGACTAATCTATCAATTTTCAAATTTCTGTTCTGCCTTTGATTTCTAGTTGTCATTACATCCCTCCTTCGTTTAGTGGAATTGATGTTTTTATATGGATCAATACTTTTGTAGGAAACCGGCATGTCTAATGCTTGGTATGAGGTGTTGTCAGTTTTGCACTTGATGGCAATGCTTTTGAAACATTCCATGATCAATTGAAGCACCATGTATCTTGAACTCAACTTAGGCTAATGCAGCAATGGAGTGCTTGTTTTTTTTCCATCTTTTTGGTCAGATGGTGGAGAAACTGTCAAAAATGGAGCTAGAACAATGGGCCACTACGTCTAATCTGGAATGCAAGAATAAATCTTGACATAAAAACTGCTAAGAATATGAAGTTTTGGTGCTCTGCCAGGAAAATAGTAGCTCTATCAAAGATGGCCTTCTCGGTTGTAACTGAATTTTTTCAAAGTAGAACCTGTTACAAGCATTCCATGATGTATTGAAGCCCTATCTTGTTGTCAATAGGCTAATTTTAAGTATCATTGAAACATTGAATGTATTTTATAATTTTGACTCCTAGAGTAGTTTCATTGTTCATTTACAAAAACTTTTACAAGGATTTAGAGTACAAACCAAGAAGAATGTAATAAAATTTAGTTTTTATTTATTTTTTATATATTAGTTTTACTACTAAACTGTAATTGATTGTGTGCCTTTATATTTCTAATTTCTTGTAATGTTTCAAATTGAACAATTTTGATGTTGCCCATACAGTCATGAATTGATGCAAGAGTTTTATCCAATAATGAACAAAACTTTATTGAAATGTATACTTTGATTACAAGGCTATTAGAACAAGAGCCCTAATTAAATACATAGTCATGGGCAATGATTTATTTCCCTCAATAGGAACCTAAAACTTGCATTCACAAATTCTGTAAGGATGCAAGTTGAGGCCGAAGTGTAATGAATAAGATAATACCTAAGCAAAATCTTCCATTCAAAACAATTTTTGAATCATACAAGTGGCTGCTAAAGGTAAATGTTGAAGTTTATGTATCCAAAAGAAAAATATATTTCTACAATACTTCTTAATGGTAGAACTTATGCGAGAACAACAAAATACAACCCAATCATAACCCAAGACGTAATCAAAGCAATCCTAAACTTGTGCACTTTCTCCTCAGCAATTCAGGCTGCGACTCTATACTTCTCAGATCTGCGCTTGGCTATCCGTTCCCGCTCTAATGCTTCTGTTTCCATTTGTCGTGCATTGTTCCTCTCAATTTTGGCTGCTTTTGCCTCGGCTGCCAGTCTCGTAAACCTTTCCCACACAATATTGATGAACTTGATGTGCTCAACTCGCAGTTCTTTGTAGCACCTTTCTTCAAGATACTTCGCAATCTGTTTAAAAAAGTACCAAAAATATTCAGCACTGGGCTCACTAATTTCAATGAAAGTCACTTTTATTGGGAGACACAAGTAGAACAACAAATTTAGAGACCATACCTTTGGGATCCGAACCAGGTTTTTTACAGCATATTCACATAACGTAACAATTTTTCTTTCATTTGGAGGGCCATCTTGCCACATATTTTGTTCATTTTTCTAGTTATTGATAGGTGGAAATAGTAAAATAGACTAAATTTCCAGGCAAAAGATCTATTAAGAAACACTTCGAGTAGCTAAGTATCAAACTCATAATACTTAAACTCAATTTAATTTCCTATATAACTAAGATAGAGTAGGACTAAAGACTCAAGCTTTCTTTGACCAAACAAAAAAGGAAAAACTTGTGGAAAGAAGGATAATGAAAGACAAAATATAGACACATTTATGTCACTCAAGGATGAGACAACGCACATATTTGCTTCAAAGACTAGCATCATTCTTAAGCATATTAACCAGTTTCAGATCCTATTCCGAGATCCAATGATCCAATCAGAGGGCTAGCATTCCAAAACAAACAAATGGTAGCGAAGGTCAAGGCCAGCTTTTCTTTAAAGAAAAGCCATTCCAAGGGTGATACGCGAAAAAGACATGCATAATCTTTGCTTCAAAGAAGGAAGCATATTGTCCTAGTCATGGGAATATAATGGCACTACAACTAACTTTTGTTAAATAAGAGCATAAGCCACAGTGACACTAGTACTACAAAATCTAATAGTCACATTGACAACCACTAGTTAGATTTAATCTTAATCAAGGCTTAGCTACCTTGGATGTCTGTAAGCTCAACCACACCATAGACATAGCACCTTATAGGCTTATATTACACTATCAGAAATTAAACCATAGGAATACTAAAAAATTAACACATTTAAGCAACAGATCAGAAAAAGATACTCACAAGAGACTTTAGAAAGATTTCTGCAAGCAATTTTTTGTATCGCTTAACGGGTTGTCGAGAGCTTGATCTCAAAGCAGGACAACAAACACACATGCTGGGAAAATCTTTCTGGAGATTAACCCCATTTTCCTACAATTTTTTTTAAGACAAACAAAAACATAAGGAAAAACATAGTCAAAAACCCCAAGCAAAATAGATAAAAATGTTACCAAAACAAAGCACAGCAAAGATTAACCCACTAGTCCAGCAGAAAAGCTTAGTGGAACACAAAACAAAGATAAATTAGCACATTCCCAGAAACTGCAAGTTTTCTTTTTTATTAACAAAAAAGAGAAAAAGGAAACAACCCAACAAGAAAAGCAAAAAACAAATGAAGTTCGCAGCCATTGGGGCTGTAAAGGACAAACATTGAGCTACTCATTTCCAGAGATATAAATTGTAAACCCCCAAAAAAGGCCAAAACAAGAATGAAGAAAAGAGAGGTAAAATCACCAGCACAAAATAAATGAATTAACCAAAACATCTGAAGCTACACAAGAACATGAGAACAAACATGAATCATACATATTCCAAAGTTACACAAGCTAAAAGTCTTTTTAGAAGCACCCAGAACCAAATGTGAAGCACTTAACAGAGAAAATTCATAACTTTCCTAGTTTAAAAACCCAACTAGAAAAGCCCAAATAAAAACTGATCAAAAAAAAATCTTATCTTTAGCAAAACCTAGAAGACCCATTGGAGTGAAAAGCATAGAGAAAACAAGAACTACACGTACTCTAGCACTGTAGAGACAGATCTGGCGGTTTGAAACTACAAAACTCCAACTGGATTTTTGTTCAAAGGTTTTAACTTTCATCATTAGGACTAATAATAACCCTTTGAATACAAATTACAAGGATTTAAGCATTTTGATACAATAGACAAAAAATGCAGGCAATATAAAAACTGAATTTTAATTAAAACTCATAAAATTCCAGACTTAGAACTAATAATAAGCATAATTCTGCAACCATTACATTTCCCATTACCAAAAACACACACACAAAGCCGCTAAATAGATTCTTTGACAATGAATTTCAGAATAACTACCTTAGGGAAATAGTTGGCTGGAATAGCCGGAGTAGCGTGTTCAAGAACCACTCCAAGAACAGTCGGACTTCAACAGAGACAAACAACAAGCAGTTGATTGACACCATCTACTGCTTTTAGAAGAATTCAGAGCATAGTGTGGGTTTCAGAGAATAGTGTGGGCGGTAGTGGGGAAAGAGATTTGTGGGTTTCAGGGTAATCCGATAGACCAAGCCCGCTCTTGTCAAAATTGGCGAGGCGGAGCAATGGCTGTGCTGGAGGCACAGTTGGGGTTGAGAGGAGCGTCAGGGAGAGGGAGGCAGAGAGAGAAAAACCCCTGGTGGAAGTGAGAGAGTGAGAGAAAAATAACAGAGGAGAGAGTTCGGGCAAGCAGGAGATGACGTGGCAGCCTCCTATTAGCTGGCGTAAAACACTGGTTTTACGCCACAGCCTGACCGAATGTTTACTCGTAAGTAAAATGCTAACGAATGCCTTTAGGGTATTGGTTAACAATTTTTTAAAAATATATTTTATGGGAAAAAAAATTAATATTTTGACAATTTTTTTAATTTCTCATAAAAGTTGTGTTAAAATTTTTTTAAAATAAATTGTTAACTATTACCTAATGGCACTTGTTAGCATTTTCCTAAATTAATATACGCATTGGGATTGACCATACAAATTGCATGCATGTATCAAAGGAAACATGAAAATATTTCACTTTCTATTTATGAGTAGACGATGACATATTGGTGGAGCTCGAATAGGAATTGTGGCCAAACCTTTAGCTAAATTTGTCGGTGGAATATTAGGAACCTTGTTTAATGGAAGTGTTTCACTTCTGCTGGGAGTCTGGGACTCAGCTACCCTGAGGCCAGGTTTTACATGTGATGAATGACTCAGTGTCTTGGAATGCTCTTCTTTTTCTTTTTCTATTTTTTTTTTTCCTTTAATTATAAGGGTAAATTCCAATAAACTATCCTGAGATTTGGATTAATACGAACTAGGTGCAAGATTTTTAAAAATTAACAAACTTAGTCCTTAAAGATAATTTGGTCCCTAGCTCTGTTTATCACCGTTACTTTATTCTCCCATTCTGTTCTCTACTCTTTCTCATCTCAGACTCAAACACCTCTCTTCAATGTTGTTTCTATTGGTTTGGGCCTTGGATCATTTAGATCACCGAAGAATTTAGTTTCATGAGGGAATAAGCTAAACATAAAATATGGGCATGCATATTTGTGTCCTTGAGAGAGAGAGCATATAAGATAACATTTGCCAAGAATAATGCTTCAACTGAGTGATCTAATGGAACTCACCGTGTGAATAGTCCGGATTCTGGTTGATGTTAGGTAGAGCAGTGGGATCACAGCTACCATAAATAGTTTGCATTTGGGAATGGTTTGTTACAACCAAAAAAAGAGAGAAGGGAGCATTGGGAGTGCAGGTATTTAGCATATTTCCTAGCTAGACTGAGGGATTTGTATCATATTTTCACTTCCTCCATCCCTCCTAATGGGCTTCAAAGTTGGTTCGAATATTCAACTTTATTAATTAAAATAAAATTAATTAGACATAAGTAATCAATTACACCTCAAATCCTGATGATTTTTGGTTGCGAATCCAAACTTTTGAAAGAAGAAATCCCCCAACACATACAAGTGTATATAATGCCCTTAAATTTGCACCATTAACTCCTTAAAATATTCAATTATTTTTTTTCCATCTATTTTCAGTACACTACGTACTGCCCCTGTGCACAAATGTCCTAACCATTGACTTACATTACATGCTTAGCATTGAAACGGCATGGCTTTTGACTTGTTTGAGGTGAACACAACATCGACAATAAAAGTTTGACGCCAACGGGATAAAATTGAGAGGAAAACAAAAAACAAAAACAATAGAAAAATGAACCAGTGATCTATTGTGGGCCCGGGATGAATGTAATTGAGGAAGAACCTCTAGTAGCAGGCCCGATTAAAGTTTTCCCCTGGGCTTAGACTATATTAGCTACTTAAAAGCCCGGTCCAAATAAGCCAGTTCTCATTTAGAGTTGGGCTAGGACTACGCATGTTCTATAACTTTAATAAATTAACAAAGCCTCAATTTTTCTGTGTGATTAGTTTGGCCTACTGGGAATTCCACTTTAGGATTCGACATTCAAGTCGGTCCAATAATTTCTCTAGCATCAATTTATGACCTTGAGAAGCAAAAAACAAATATCGGCAAGTTCTATATATGCAGAGGATTCATATCTGAGATGAAATGGTACTACAAAAACTTTTTTGATAGTGGCGAATTAATTTGGGTTTGGTCAATCTGCAATGTCACTTAAGCCTTTGGGCCGATTGCCCTGCCAATACAGTCTTTTTAGACGCATGCCAGGCCAAAATGGCCCATTAGCATTAATTTTTGAAATATTTAGCAACAGAGCACTGTTTCGGAAATAATTAGGGAAATACCACTTTTTCTGGTACTCGAGCTTGGTGAGCTCGAGTACCATGTTTTTTTAATCCACTGTCGCCCCATATTCAAGGAGTCCTATAGTGGCGTTTTTAAGCCCTATAGTGACGTTTCCGGGCCCTATAGCGGCGTTTTTAAGCCCCCATACCTAAGGGGCCCTATAGTGACGTTTTCGGGCCCTATAGCGGCGTTTTCCTGCAAAAATTTTTTTATAAGTCCCCATAACTGGTTAAGGGGCCCTATAGTGGCGTTTTTTTAAGCCCTATAGTGACGTTTTTGGGCCCTATAGCGGCGTTTTCCTGCAAAATTTTTTTATAAGTCCCCATAACAGGTTCAGGGGCCCTATAGTGGCGTTTTTAAGCCCTATAGTGACGTTTTCGGGCCCTATAGCGGCGTTTTTTTTTTTGAGAAGATGTTTGACCAATGAAAAGATGGTACTCGAGCTCACTATGCTCAAGTACCAGAAAAAGTGGTATTTCCCTAATTATTTCCGAAACAGTGCTCTGTTGCTAAATATTTCAAAAATTAATGCTAATGGGCCATTTTGGCCCGCATGCCATGCTATGAATGATACGGTACAACAATGAAAATATCAAATTACCTTTTGCATATTCGAAAATCATGCTACAAACATATTGTTTCGTCACACTGAGCCTAGTGCTCTAGTGGTGAGGATGGTCAAAATAGTAGGCAAGTATGATTACATTATCGATTGAGAATTCAAGCAAAGTGGCTTCATTAATTTAATTTGGGCTATCATCTCACCTATTTTGATGAGTACAACATCGATTTTTTACATGGAAATATACCTAACATCAAATTTTGATTAGTACAACATCATTTTTATATGGGAATATCGTTAACATCTTTTTTGTTATCTATATCTATATATAATATAGGGAAATGTTAAAAAAATGCCTAAGGGTATTGGTTTAAGAACTATTTTTAGAAACATTTTGTGGGAAAACGAAAAAGTAATTAATTTTGTTAACAGTTTTTTATATTTCCCATGAAAATAATGTCAAAACTTTCCTAATATGATTTATTAACAATTGCTCTAAGGGCACCTATTAACATAACCCTACAATATAAAAGCAAAACGTTTAACTTTTTGTTGTCCACTCTTATTACGCCACGTGGTTACATAAATTAATACCACGTATACATTTAAAAATACCAAATAGTTGTGCCTTTTTGTTTGGTGGAAGTTTTAGTGATATTTTCACTTTTCAGAACCATTGTGTTTATAGTAAATTAGAGACACAATGTTTAGTCTCTTGGATAGTAGTTACAAAATATTTTGACTTTTTTTTGACCTTATATACACGCCCCTTCAAAACCCAATTGCCTATACTAAACTATAGTCACAACATTGATAGTAGTTATAAATTAAACATCACTTCTTTCTTAATCTTTATCTTTGTACAAGTTTGAAACAAATTTCTCCATACAAATTTTCTCTTGTTAACAATGACTTCTCTTTTCAGTAACATCGGCCAGCAAAGTGTCAAAGTAAATTTAAAGGTCAGATACCTCTTTTGAAATGTATGGTAAAGAAAAAAATTGCATGGTAAAGAAAAATTAGGTATTAAATACAGGTGAAGTATTAGGGTGACAATAGGATATATCAAGTTGACATATTACAATATTTGTAATAAAAACTCAAAGAATTGAAATGCCCCCAAAATGCCCACTATGTTGAAACTTAGAATCATTGCCAAAAAGAGCAGTACTATAAGATAAGGATAACAAAAGATCTGATGTTGGGAAAAGAATATGGAGCTTAATTTAGCTATGGTCCTGTGGGGAAAATTGCTAGTCAAGTTTATTCTTATGTAGTAAGAAAAAGGCAAAATATCTCTACTTGCCAAGTGTTTGTATTATGTTATAGTATCACATATTAGATCTTATTTTGTTAGCAGATGAAAAAAAAAATGTTATTGCACACTTAAGATTCTCGTAGTTCAATAGTATTGTCTAGTTTTCTTTCTTAGCCTCTATGACCTTCCCGCACTAAACCCACAAGATACCCCCTAAGATACCAAGCTCTGTTGTGTCTTTGATCTAAGCTTTCTGTCACCTTCAAGCCCTAAATTCAGGGTGCATGGCATACATGCTTTTATCTTCATTCTTGTGGTATTATAATCACTGGTGGCTCTACTTATATGTGAGAGTGGTCCTAGGACCACCTTCACTTGTCAAAAAAAAAAAAAATTATACATGCAAAAAAAAAGTTATATAAATAATTATTTTAAATTAATATGTTGACCACCTTGACTTGAAAAAATTGTATATATATACTTTAAAAATGTATATTATATACTAAATTAACCTATTTTGACCACCTTAATAAAACATTTGAACACTTTTACTTGAAAATCATAAGAATTTGAATTCAATAAATATAAGAGTAATGCTACATCCACAACATTTTCACAATAATTTTATAATAAATCTTATATAGTAAGCTATTATTGATTCTAATTCAGGTTCAATATTGATATGTTTTACCCACCAATAACAGGCTAACAACTTGTTACATAAGATTTGTTATGAAATTGTTGTAGTCACTTTATTATTCTCATATTAGCATTTTCAATTTGCACTTTATCTTTTATTAGTCTTTTTTTTTTCTTATTCTCTTTGTTAGTACAAAAAAATTAAAATATTTCATGTATTTGCGTGTTTTTTTGTGACACTGATATATTCAAATTGTCTCTTTATTAAATTTTGTATAATTTAGGTTTCTTAGTAACCATCCTAAAAACAATTCCTAGAACCGCCACTGATTATAATACTATGTGATCTCTAATATTCTTCTATCATATTTTCACTTCCTCCATCCCTCCTCATGGGCTTCAAAGTTGGTTCGAATACAATTTTATTAATTAAAATAAAATCAATTAGACATAATTGACCAATTACACCTTAGATTCTAATAATTTTTTGTTGTAGCTCCAAACTTTTGATAGAAGAAATCCCCCAACACATACTGTAAAGTTGTGATTTACAACTATGTTTGTAAATAAGGGTGTGCATGGGTCGGGTTGAGAGGATTTTTTGACCCAACCCACTATGGTGGGTCAATAAAATTCAACCAAACCCAACCCACATGGGTCGGGTTGAACCCATGGGTTTGACAATTTTTTTTTTTTTATTATTAAATTGAGTAGAAAAAAAAATATTAATATTAATATATTAAAAAAACTTAAAACTTAGTATCAATGTAACTCCTTAAAGGCAAACAACACTTATGACTAAACAACAATAGTAATTTATTAGGATTTGTGTGAACTAATTGACTTTTATATAGGAAAGGAAGAACTGGTTATTTAAAAAAAATTATTAATTATATAATATTATATATATATATATATATATATTAAATTAGTATTAGTAGGAGGAATCGAGGAAATGTTGCTCTATAGCTGGATTTTTTTTTAATTATTAAATATATAATATATATTTAAATATATTTAAGTGCCCTACAGCTGATTTAAAAAAATTATTAAATATATAATATATTTTAAATATATATTAAATATGGGTGGGTCAGGTTGGATTTGGCGGGTTTGTAATTTTATGACCCAAACCCAACCCGACCCGCTGAAAAAAAAAAAATTTTGTAACTCAACCCAACCCACCAAGCCTTAAAAACCGACCCAACTTGGCGGGTCGGGTTTGGCGGGTCGGTGGGTTTTCTACACACCCCTATTTGTAAAGTTGTGATTTACAACTATATTTTATATTGGCTTTATTCTATGACAAAAAGTATTGTAATTGCTTTAATTTTGTTTATTGTATTTTGTGAGATTTTATTGTATTGGGTTTAGTATTAAATTAGTGAAGACTTAAGCTGAATTGAAGATCACGTGGATTTCGCGAGAAGCTAACCCGTGAAGTAGCCACGTGAGAAGCACATGACTGGAAGCTGAAAAGTCGTGCCAAGCGCAAGTGTCTCGTGGGTAAGGCCTTCCCATAAGGTAGTCGCGAAATATTCTGCCTGAAGGATTTTTAAGTGTGACTTTCTTACTCTTTACCCATACTATATATACCATCATTACTTATAGAAATTGTAAGGATTGCTTTCAGAGAGAAAACCCTAGCCATAACCCTTGAGAGTGAGAGGTTGTTATCCCCACAATTCTCTACACAATCCATTGTGGTTTTCCTCAACTTCATCCTCTCAATTTCTAAATCCTTGAGAGGTTGATAGCTCAAACACTTACCATACCCATTCTGAGTGTCAAGTGAGGTTTTGGTGCTGCTGGAAAGTATTGGAAGAAGCCAAAGTTTGGCAGATGCAATCGGGCGTATTGCAGGATCCAGAAAGCTAGACAAGATACGGTTCTGAGAAACCTTATTGGAGTAGAAGTTTGGAAGGCTTAGGTGCATTGGGTAGATTAGGCTTGAAGGGTTTTTTGCTATTCATGTATCCCAAATTATTGTCTAGTGGATCGATTTACCGCTTGGAGGGCGGCGAAGAGGTTTTTCACTGAGTTCTTCAGTTTTCTCTTCGATAACACATCGGCGTGTTATATTGTGTTTGCATTCTTCTTCTCTACTCTTTTAACTTTCATTTTACTACTGTGTTTTAATGAATATGGCTTAGAATAGTTTTATTATTTATCTGCTTGCATTTACTTTATTCTGCACTTAATTTAAGTTGGAGTAAAATTAACCGAGTCGTAATCTTTTAATTTGAGGGTTTAAACAGCTCTTGTGTGTTCACACAAATTCAAACTTTCACATACAAGTGTATGTAATGCCCTTAAATTTGCGCCATTAATTCCTTAAAATATTCAATTATTTTTTACCATCTTTTTTCAGTACACTGCCCCTGTCCGCAAATGTCTTAACCTTTAACCAATTGACTTACGTTACATGCCTAGCATCGAAACGGCATCGCTTCTGATTTCTTTGAGGTGACCACAGCATCAACAATAAAAGTTTGACACCAACGAGATAAAATTTAGCGGAAAACAAAAACGATATAAAAATGAGATTGAAATTTTCAACTGGGCTTCTCTTGACTATATTAGCTAAATAAAAGCCCGGTCCAAATGCAGCTAGTTCTGAAGTGGAAAAAGGGTATGAAAACGTGTCATTCATTTGCTACGGCTATTGATTCCACTGAAATCCAGTCTTTGGGCCCTTTTTATGTCAAC
Source organism: Quercus robur (assembly GCF_932294415.1). Taxonomy (NCBI): domain Eukaryota; kingdom Viridiplantae; phylum Streptophyta; class Magnoliopsida; order Fagales; family Fagaceae; genus Quercus; species Quercus robur. Next base: position 50,054,037 of record NC_065539.1, read on the forward strand.
CTTAGCCCATTCCTTATTTAAAGTTGGGCTAGGACTACACATGTTCCATTCCTTTAATAAATTAACAGAGCCTCAATTTTCCCCTATAGGATTCTAAAAAAAATAAAAATTTCCCTGTGATTAGTTGGGCCAACTTGGAATTTCACTTTTTTGATAGTGGCGAATTTGGGTTTGGTCCATCTATGGTGTCACTCAAAGCCTTCGGCAGATTGCCCTGCCATGCGGTAAATTTTAGATGCATATACTATGCAAGGAATGATGGTACTCCAGTGAAAAAATGAAACATATTTTGCATATTCGGAAATCATGTTGGAAACATAATGTGGTGTCACACTGAGTTGGGTATTCCCGGGAAATGTGTAACTTGTTGTAAGTGATATTATTGATGCTGTTGTTGTTACCATTGTTTTTTTATGGGAGTTGTTACGAATGGAATTATTGTTATTATTTTTTTTTTTGGGAGTTGTTACCATTTTTTTATGGGAAATTTGTACCTTGTAATAGTTTTATATGATAATTAGTATATGGAATTGCAGATAAAGGAGGTAAGGCCAGAGGTGAGGATTGTCAAAACAGTAAGCACACAAACTTGAGTAATATGCTGGCTTCAATATAATTGATTTCTGTCTTACTTTGAGCTTTCTCAAATTATCTTGACAAATGGGACTACTAGGAGTTCTAGAACTGAAGGGTGTGACTAATATGATATACTCACACTAATCAAATTAAGAAGGATGTGCATAGCACATTGTTAGCATAAAACACTATTGATGTGTGCCACGACTAGGGATGGAGCCATAAATCTTCTCTTGGAGTGGTAGACCCTATGACCAAGATGATACTATATAATTCTATATCACAAAATGAATACACTCGTATATAGTTATATATGCTTTTGTTATTTTGCTGGAAAAGATGAACAAAATTTTGCATATTATGCAAGAGATAACAAAATTAAAACTATAGAAAAATTCATAATTTAATTTTTTTTTTTTATAGATGTTTTAACATCGTAAATTTGTTTTATATATTGATTTATTTCATATAAAATTGGATAAGTCATACATTACTTAATTAGATTAATTAAGTAGGTGAATGATTTTTAAGTTTTATGTAAAAATTAACTCAATTTATATTGATCACTTATGCTGAATTTCTAAGTATATTTTTAGTTTTATTCATGTGTTATGGGATAATTTTTGGCTATGTGATAATCGAATGTTTAAAGGTTTAAAAGTTTCTTTTCTTTCGGGAAAAAAAAAGGTTTAAAATTTTCTTTAAAGCAAAAATTTCCACATGACACATGAATAAAACTAAAAATATAATACATTAATCGCTATTATTGTTCACTCGCAAGCAAATATTACATTGATCATGTCATTACAAAAATTATGTTTCTCTCTGGCTTAGGACATAACAACTCTCTCATGACAGTGTAAACTGTCCCAAAACGTTAACAAAAGCCTGTTTGACTCTCTTATATTATATAGAGTCATGCTAATGGTTATCCTTAGGCCATTGGTTAACAATCCATTTTAGGAAAGTTTTGATACAATTTTTATAGAAAATGGAAAAAGCTGTCAAAACATTAATTGCAATTTTTTTTTTCCATAAAAACTTTCTTTAAATGGATTATTAACTACTACTCTAAGGGCATCCATTAGCATTTCCCTATTATATATGCAAGTTGAATAGTTTATCACTTTATTTATAATACAATATACAGAATCTTATTTGAGTTTTGTACATGTAGGTTAAAAATTGAATCGTGGAGATGTATTCATAGGAGAAACAAAAGGAACGAGACACGGAATATATAGATGGAGCAAATAAATTTAACCTATAAATCTTAGTTCTTCAAATTAATATATGGGACAATAACCTGATGGGCTTGTTTTGATGTCGTTGCAAATAGCCAAAACAATCTTTGTCCTTTCTCTATGATTTTAGGACATTACAACTCTGTCACGCGGATATACCTGCCCCAAGCGTTAACAAAAACCTATATGACTCTCTTTATACTATATATACAAATAGTTTATCTATAATCCAATCTATACAGAATCTGATTTGAGTTTTGTATATGTAGGTTAAAATTTATAACTCAAGGAGACAGGAACGGAACTACAAAGGGCCTAGGGGGGCTGAGGCCAAAATATTTTAAAAATAGTAATAGCATATACAATTAATGAACATTTTAACAATTGAGCCCTTTGTATGAAAATGATTATTTTTGCCCCCTTCCTCCCAAGAAGTTACAAACTAACCAAAGAAAATAATAAAACCCAACAAGTAAACACCCACACTACAAGTAGGGGTGGCAATTTTTAATCAAAATTTCATATTCAATACTAAATGCATGGTATTTATTTCGTCTCATTTTGTTTCTCCTGTACGCATCTCCACGTAGAGATGGAACTAGGATCTAAACTTAAGGGGCCAAAGCCTTAATAATAATAAAAATAAAAATTCCATGAAATCTAACTAGCATATATTTATGGCCCGTTTGGTTCCACTTTTGCATCCACTTTTAGCCCAAAACGGGCGTTTTCAAAAAAGCCCAGAGCGTTTCAGCGTTTGGTAAAGTTAAAAACGCAACTTTTTTATAAAAGTTGCGTTTTCAACTTTTACAAATACTGAAGGGAAAACGCGCTTGGTTTATGGATCATCAGCTGTCCATAAATCAAAACGCGCATAGCGCGTTTTGATTATTACCGTTGCAGCACGTTGGAAGACCGAAATACCCACACTCACGTTCGCCCCTCATCTCTGATCTCTGCTCTCCCTTCGCATTTTTGACGCCTCCCATCTCTGATTCTGCCTTGCTCTGCCTTCGTAAGTCTCTCTACTCTCTGTCTTTTTTCTTTTTCTCTTCCTTTTCTTTTCCGCATTTTACATTTTTGTGTTGTACAATTTAAACTTAGATTATTGATATGTATTTTATATGTTTTTACATTTTTATGTAGTACAATTTAAACTTAGATTATTGATATGTATTTTATATGTTTTTACATTTTTATTTTGTGCTTCATGTTGATGGAAATTATTTACAATTTAAATAGATGATTTATATAATAAGTATGAAATAAATTCACATCCACAAAAAAAAAAAAAAAAAACAAAAAAACAAAAGTTTGAAATATCCCTTATATATACATTGTCCTTTTTGGTCATTTATCCCTCAAAAAGCCACTTTTAACAGTTTTTACCAAACACTCAGCTTTTACATTATGCACTTTTTAACAGCTTTTACCAAACACTCAGCTTTTTGAAACTCCACTTTTTTCATTATGCACTTTTACAAAACTCCACTTTTTCATTATGCACTTTTTCAAAAAGCTGAACCAAACTCACCCTTAATGTTAAGTAAATATCAACAAAAGAAAGAAGAAACAAATAATCATTTTTAATACATTTCAACTTAGTCATCTAAAAATAGAATTCAACATTCTTTTAAATAACAAAAATCATCTATAGTTGATTTTGTACTAAATTTTACAACAATTTCCTTTTCAATTAAAAAAAATTAAAATTGAAAAATCTTTAAATAAATAATTTACAGAGTTCAATCCTATTTGAGTAATTATATTGATTCAATTACAATTCGAATAGTTTCTTCACTTGTAAGGATATTAGACTTCATCTGATATAAAAACAAATGTTTATTCTATTGAAATTACTTATTTAATTCATTAAATGTTTCATCATTTCCATGTCTTACAATCATATTGACTCAAATTTTCTATTTTAAAAAATGCATATATATTGGAAAATGTTAAGAAAAATGCTAAAACTACTACAATTTTTTTAATTTTTTTAAATAATTTATGATACACCAATTTATAAAATTTATATAATAAAATTTGTAAATACTGGTATGTGCCTATACAGTCCACATTAGCACCAATTTATTAACACAACTAGCTGTTCAATTCCATAATGCCCCCACATAGCCAATTTAGTAACAAATAACCAACAACAACAAGAAACTGCTTCCACTTGTATTCTTTACTATAATTTGTATTTTTTTTCTTTCTTCCTGGGGTTGCATGCTACTGTGCTGGCTTTATGTTACGACTTCCAGGATTTAGGGGGTGTACTTTCTTCTTCTTTTTAAAAAAAAAAAAAAAATATATATATATATATATATATATTTTTTTTTTTTTTGCTGAAAGACAAGTGAATCTTTTTTTTAATATCCTTGTATCATTTCTGTAAAAAAAAAAAGTTATATATTTTAATTTTTCAGTTAAAAATTAATAGACACATGCATTCACCTGCCACCCCTCTTACTGATTAATGGCCACACGTGCACCTCTCACACGATTTCCAAAACACACACTTATGTTTGTTCCGTCTCATTCCTCTTGTTTCGTTCTTAATTATGTTATATTCCTCCTCATGGATCATGAAGTACCATCAAAGATCTGAGTTTTCCTGTCCAATAAAGGCACAGACAGCAAGGACAAAAGATTGTTTCTTGGACGTTTAATATATTGAAAAAGTTTTGGCTATTTGCAATGACACCAAAAATCATTGAATACAAGGGAGTTTAGGTAAGCATTAATTAAGGTGGGGTTTAGAAAATTGGGATTACCAAACTAAAAATACTAAATACTTTATATTCACAAATTGAATAGTTTGTCTCTTTCTGATTTGAGTTTTGTATATGTAGGTTAAAATTTTTAACTCTTGGAGATGTATTCACAGGAGAAGCAATAAAGAGATATAATAAGAAAAGGTCCAACACGTTAGTCACTTGAAATGTTAGTTTCTGTGCAGCCTGCAAGTGAGAACTAAATACGTGATTGTCGCATGAATTTTTTTCTTAACTCTTATAAACCGCCTTACAATACAGGATGCATGATTTGTTAATTGTTGTTCCGGTTGCCATCATTGAAGATCATGGAGCTTAAATAGCAATTTGGTCATCTGTGGATCTATGGAGCTGTGTTGTCATGTTATTAACTCGTTTTTTTTTATAAAGAGTTTTAATCTATAATATCTGTTCTTAATTTCAATAAGTTTTTAGTATAAGCTGATATTGAATCTTAAATTTTTTATCACGTTTATTAACTCTATATTGCAAGAATAAATAAAATTGTTGTGTAGTAGAAGTAAAAGGCAAAATGGCTCTAGCCACTTGCAATTAATCGTAGCAAACAGGAAAAAAAATGGGTTCTCACATAATAAAAGGCAATATTATTGGTTAGTGTCGCCATGTTTATGTTTATTTATTTTTTTTTTGGGGGGGGGGGGGGGTGGAGTTAACGATGTTTTTTCTCACTTTCTCTTCCTTTACATTGACTTTCGTAAGCAGCATTTGAAATTACATTTTCGTCCATAAAATTTTGTTGTGTCAATGTGTGTTAAGCTGGGTGGTTTTTCGTAATTTGAGTTATCTTTGACGCAAGGTTACAATTGGTTAGATAAGAAAATAAAAAATGTACTCCTAATATATATTGGAAATAACCAAAACTTGTTCAATGACATCAATGATAATAGTGATCAATGTAATAAACTTGTTCAATGACATCAATGATAATAGTGATCAATGTCATAAACTGGTTTAATGACATCAATGATAATAGTGATCAATGTAATAAACTTGTTCAATGACATCAATGATAATAGTGATCAATGTAATATACATTGATTTATATTACATATTTTTTTAAATGATTTGTTAGGGTGTCATGAAAAACATATGAACACGTTTTAATTGGCTTAAAATCTTTCTTTATTTGTTGTTGTAATTATCGATTTAATATATATATATATATATATATATACTATGTTGTGATATGAACAATATCAAACTCATAAGAGATCATCACCGATACTTATTAAAAACGATAAAAAAGTAAGTCTATATTTGTTTTAGAAAAGATAAAAACATATATCTTAAATCTTTGATATTGTATTAGAAAATGTGAGACATAACTTTGAGACCATAATAAAATATAAACAATAAAATGAATAATATGTCATAAAAAAAAAAATGTATGTCTATATATATATAGACACACAAAAATGGAAGCATTAAAATAGTTTTTGCCATTTGTAACGACATCAATAGTGATCAATGTAATATACCAAAAAGATGCCATGGTATAGATCTGGATGTGCATGTGTTTTGGACACGACCTACTAATTAAATTCCCTTTGAGTTTCACACAATCCATTTATTGGAGTGACTTGAAATGTCGGTTTATGTTTGGCCCGCAAGGGAGAACAAGATACGATTGAGATTGTCCCATTTAAAGAACTAAGATTTGGACCACTGGCATAATTACTCCAAATTAATTAATTATATGCCATGCGTCTCAGAGCCAAATTATACTTGCACTGTTTTTCAAGTGCTTCCAAAAAATTTTTGATAACTCCAACACCATTACTTAGAAAACCACTTTAGCATATGAACCGCCTTACCATACGTAATACCTGACCTATAGACGTCCCTTGAATTTTTTCTACTACTATAAATTTAAGTCACTTGTTCATTCACCAAACATACATTGAAAATACACATCCTATATCTCTTGTGGTTGATTAGAAACCCATCAAACCACTTCTTGAGAGAGCAAAACATGTTTTGGGAGAAAAATGTCTCCACCATTGTAAAAGTGGTGATGATCATGATACTCACATTGTTCATTGTCAACAGCAAGCCTGTTGAAACTACAAGCAGGCTTTGTGCTGTCATGAAGTCAAATAAACTTGAGACAGCCAAAGTGGTGCCAGTTTCTCAGGTTCGAGCCCCGGTTCCACGTTCTGCGCCTAATCCATGCACTTACGTGCCTGGACCACCCGCTCAGGGTTCACCAAGTTGCCACCATCATTGAAGAAAAATAGATAATGGAGCTAGCTAGCCTAGCAATTTGGTCATCTGTGGAGTTTGTAATCATGTTTATTCTGAATTGCAATATTAAATAAAAGTGCAAGACTTAAGTACAATACTTAGATATTGTTTCTTAGGTTTCCATCTTAATATCCTGTTATGTGAATTTTTTCTAATGGAATAGAAATGTATTATTTAGTTAAGTAGTCACATGATTAAATCGTAAGACAAAAACTTAAAAAACAGCATCTAAAATAATGTACTTAATTTTTATGCTAAATAAAATAGCTCTAGCCACTTGCAAAATGATTGTTTTTATGTTATAGTTGCAATTAATCCGCAGCAAACGGAAAAAAAAAAATGTTCTCTCCACTTCAGTAATATTGGTTCGTGTTTAAGCCTACGAGGTTTACGTGGGCAAAAGTTGACAGGGAAGCTTCATCGCCATGTTGCTTTTTTTTTTTTTTTTAATAATAATAAATATAGTATTTGTTAAGCGGCGTCCTTAATTACATTTTCATCAACAAAATTTTATTATGCCAATGCGTGTTAAACCGGGTGGTTTTTCGTAATTTGGGTCTGACCACAATAAGAGAAGGTCCAGAAACAGGAAAAAGAGAAGAAGAGAAAAGTGAGTACTTTCTTAGTCTTCATGGTACGGCCCTTTTAAGGTTTTCTAATTTTCCCTATGGTGAGATTTTTGTCAAGACATAAAGTACGATGGCTCTGACTCAAAATCTCAATAAGCCTCTGCTCATGGTCAAGAAGGCACAGATTAACTACGAGCTCAGCAGGTCTCCTTTTTTTTTTTTTGGCTACTTTCAATTTCTGTTGTTTGGCTTTCTCGGGCTCTGTTTTGTCTTTAGTTTTTTTGAAGTAAATATGTAAACTGAGTTTTTAGCGTCTGGGTTCTTTTGTAACTAATGGTATTAGTCGATATGTGATGAATTTTTTAGAGGGGTTTTGAGTTTTGGGATTCTGGACGTGTGAAAGACTATAGAACTCTTTTTTGGGGGCTTCGCTGGGTTTGGCCCTTTTGAATATGTTAAATTTAGCCGACCCCAACATTTTGCAATTAAGACTTCTTGTTATTGTTGTTTGGGTATGTTAAATTGTTGAGATTTTGAGGGTATTTTTATTGTTAGATCCATCTGGGTACTGGAGATTTTTGCCTTTATGGTGAATTTTCCTGTGAGTGATTATTATTTTATTTAGGAATCGCCTTAGGGTAATTAAAGTCAGTTAATTACCAGACGAAATTGCCTTCATGGTGAGTTTTCCTTAGGCTTAGGGTAATCAAAGTTTTTTTTAATGACTTTATTATTATTATTATTATTAGTTTTTGTAATGTTTTCATTTGAAAATGTTTGTGAATATCATGTGAAATGTTATCCCAAGGGCTATGCTCGTAGTGTACAAACCAAAGATGGTCCAGTATGCACTTAAATGCTTGGTCTATAGTCTATACCACTAACAATAGTTGTGTATTGCATACAAAACTCAGTGTTGGGTAACCCCTCTAGTCTATAGATCGGATATAAAATGCAGCCTCCTCTGGGCTGAATCTTGCTGCTAGTAGTGACCAGAAACTCTTCCCTTGCTGTTATGAGTAATCTGCCCTCACCTCATACAATTTTTTTTTTCAATCCTCTATGTCTGAACTATTGTTGTGCTGAATGCCTCCTCACAATTATTTTCATGGTGAATGTTGTCTGATGGATTGATGAATATCGAAACTTAGATTCATGAGATGCGCCATTTATAGGTTGCTTTTGCTAATACTTAATAGACATTGTTGTTTGAGTATTATTTTTGGTGATTATACTGTCATTGGATGCAAATGATTAGTGATTGGGCTTGTCCCGTTGATGTTAGTTTGATTTTAAATGTGATAATGGAACTGTAGTCTCTTTCTAGTCTCCAATTTTTAGTTTTTTGGTAAATATGGCTTGCATAAATAACTTAAGTTCTTACAATACGACTTGACTGAGGCTCAAAGTTATCAAACTCTGATAAAATAAAATAAAAGGGTACATCAGAAGGGGATCTTCAAATAACATGACATCTGAAAATAAGGAAAAGCCTCTCTTCGCTAAAGCATTATCACACTTGTTGGTTTCCTGATACTCTGATAGCTGTGCTTCACTTCACACCTATGGAAAGCTTAATTGGTCTAAAATCCTGCAGTCATGTACAGTGCCACAGATAAGAATGTTAGGACAAGAAACATTGTTTAAAGCTAATACAATTTCCATAGCATCCAATTTCACAATTAAATAATGAATTCCTAACTCCCTAGCTAAAAATGCATATATATTGGTAAATATTAAGAAAAATGCTAAAAGTACTACAATTTTTATTTTTTATTTTTATAATTGATGATACATTAATTTATAAAATTTATATGATAAAATTTGTAAATACTAGTGGCTACAAATTCCACATTAGCACCAATTTATTAACACAACTATTCAATTTCATAATGCCCCACATAAAATTAACACTAATTTAGTAACAAACAACCAACAATAACTAGGAAGTTATAAAAATAAATAAATAAAAAGAGTTAAGTATTTTAATTTTTTTAGTCAAAAATTAATAGACACGTACACGGATACACTTGCCACCCCACCCACTGATTAATTAATGGCCACACGTGCACCCCCAATATCACTCGATTTCCCCAATACTTCCGTCTCTTTCCTCTTGTTTCGTTCTTATGGTATATAACTATATATATTCCTCCTCACGCATAGACGATGAGGACCATTTAATTAATCATGATTAAATATATTATCTCATAGCCAAAGATCTGAGACATATAGGCACAGACAGCAAGGACAAAGATTGTTTCTTGATTGATCAAAAAAAGATTGTTTCTTGGACAGTTAATATATTGAAAGAGTTTTGGCTATTTGCAATGAAACCAAAAAATCATTGAATACAAGGGAGTTTAGGTAAGCATTAAGATGGGATTTACAAAATTGGGATTACCAAACTGAAAATACTAAAAACTTATATTATATACACAAATAGAGTAGTTTAGCTCTTTCTGATTTGAGTTTTGTATATGTAGGTTAAGAATGTTAACTCTTGGAAATGTATTCATAGCAGAAGGAATTAGATGGAATAAAGAGATCATATAATAAGCAAGGGTCCAACACATTATTGACTTGAAATGTCGGTTTCTGTGTGGCCTACAAGTGAGAACTAATGGCCTGTTTGGAAGTTTAGAGAGGGAGGAGATTAGAGGGAAGTAGAGGGGAGGAGAGTAGTGGGGAGGAGAGTAGAGGGGAATGATTCCCCTCCACCTTGTTTGGATGTTTTTAAAATTAGTAAGGAGGAAGGGAGTAATTAGCCCTTCCTCTTGTTTGGATGTTTTAAAAATTAGGATGGAGGGGAGAGGAAATGATTAAAATAGACAAATTTACCCCTATTTGAAAATGAATTTACAACATTGGTCTATTATTAATTTAGATATGGTAAATTGGGAAATTTATCTAGTCAATAATTTATCTACTCTACTCTCCCTCCAAATCTCTCCAATTTGGGAAAATTAAAAATGAGGGGTTAGAGATGGTTGAAACCCCTTCAAACCCCTCCAAACTCCTTCCCCTCCTTCTTTAAAAAACTTCCAAACAAGGCAATTGAATTACTCTCCCTCTCTCTACTCTACTTCCCCTCCTTTTTTAAACTTCCAAACAGGCCATAAATGCATGATTGTGGTCCCATGAATTTTTTTTCTTAACTCTAATAAACCGCCTTACAATACGGGATGCATGGAGTTTAATTAGCAATTAGGTCATTTGTGGAATTGTGTTGTCACGTTTATTAACTTTGTATCGCAACTTGCAAGAATAAATAAAATTGTTGTGTAGTAGAAATAAACGGCAAAATGGGGCTAGTAGCCACTTGCAATTAATCGAAGCAAATGAAAAAAAAAAAAATATTCTCTCATAATAAAAGGAAATATTGTTTTAAAAAAGACAAAAAAATATTTCTTAAATCTTTGATATTGTATTAGAAAATACGAGACATAACTTTGAGATCATGATAAAATATAAACAATAAAATGAACAAAATTTCATAAAAAATAATAATAATAATAATAATAATAATATACAGAGAAAGAGAAGCGTTAACGTAGTTTTGACTATTTTGGAATCACATCAATGGTAATAGTGATCAATGTAATATACATAGATGTCGGAAAACTTGTTCAATGTATTACCTGTCCAAGAAATTGCAATAACACCAATGGTAATAGTGATCAAGGTAATATACCAAAAGGATGCCATGGTATATTCTGTCCAAGAAGTGTGTTGGGGTTGGTTTAAGTTTTTATTGGTCTGGGTGTGTGTTTTGGACACCACCTACCATAAGTTCTCTTTTGAATTTCAGACAATCTATTTAATAATTCACTTTGGAGTTACTTGAAATGTCGGTTTCTGTTTGGCTTGCAAGGGAGATCAAATAGGAGATGGCCCCATTTAATTAAAGAACTAAGATTTGGCATCAAATACCATTAATTTCACACAACTCCAGCTTATATGCCATGTGTCTCGTAGCAAAATGTAATATATTTTAATTTGCTAATAGCCAAAACTTGTTCAATAACATCAATGGTAATAGTGAACAAGTTTTGGCTTTAAATCTTTCTTTATTAATATTACCATCGATGTCATTGAGCAAGTTTCTTTAAACCTGTCCAAACTAAAAAATGTAATATGTTTTGCAAACCAAAACCTGTTCAATATAACATCAATGGTAATAGACTAATAGTGACCAATGTTAATATACATTGATGTATATTACATTTTTTAATTTTTTTTAATTTTTTAGGGTGTCATGAAAAACATATGAACACGTTTTGGCCTTAAAACTTTCTTTATTTGTTGTTGTAATTATCGAATTAATATATATATATATATATATATTATGCTGTGATATGAACAATATCAAATTCAAAAGAGATCATCACGGATGCTTTCAAAAAAGAAAAAAGAAAAAAGCTCTATATTATTTTAGAAAAGATAAAAACATTTATCTCAAATCTTTGATATTGTATTAGAAAATGTGAGACATAACTTTGAGACCATAGTAAAATATAAACAATAATATGAATAATATTTCATAAAAAATAATAATAATATACGGAGAAATGGAAGCATTAACGTAGTTTTCGCTATTTGTAATGACATCAATAATAGTGATCAATGTAATATACCAAAAGGATGCCATGGTATAAATCTCATCTGGGTGTGTGTTTTGGACACGAACTACTAATTAAGTTTCCTTTGAATTTCACACAATATATTTATGCACTTTGGACTTTGGAGTGACTTGAAACGTCTGTTTCTGTTTGGCCTGCAAGAGAGAATTACTAGATATGACACTGTCCCATTTAAAGAACTAAGATTTTGATGAGGTTTTTTAGACCTTTTGTTTATCACAGATTAATTATATGCCATGTGCCTCAGAGCCAAATTAAACTTGCACGTTGACAGGTCATTCACAAGTGCTTCCAAAATTTATTGATAATAACACCAACACAATTCCTTTAGAAAACCATTTTAACATATGAACGACTTACCAGTTACCATACGTGTGATACGTGATACAGACGTCTCTCGAATTTTTGTTTCTACTATAAATTAAACCACTTTGTTCATTCAACAAACATACATTGCTAGAGCAAAACATGGTTTCGGAGAAAACTGTCTCCACCATTGTAAAGGCGGTGATGATCATGATACTCACATTGTTCATTGTTAACAGCAAGCCTGTTGAAACCAAAAGGCTTTTTGTTGTTGTCATGAAGTCATACAAGCTTGAGACAGCCAATAAGGTGCTGCCAGTTTCACAGGTTCGAGCCCCGACTCCACCTTCAGCGCCTAATCCATGCACTCACTTGCCTGGACCACCCAGTAAGGGTTCAAGCTGCCACCATCATTGAAGATAATGGAGCTAGCTTACTTAGCAATTTGGTCATCTGTGAAGTTTGTACTCGCGTTTATTCTGTATTACAATATTAAATAAAATTGTTATGTTAAAGAAAAAATAACTCTAGCCACTTGCCAAAATTTTGTTTTATGTTTATTAGTTGCAATTAATCGTAGCAAACGAAAAAACAAAACAGATGTTCTCTCCTCTACAGTATTATTGGTTGGTGTTTAAGCCTTGGAGTTTACGTAGACAAAAGTTGACAGGACAGCTTCGATTCATCGCCTTGTCGCTTCTTTTCTTTTCTTTTTTATATATATATAGTACTTTGTTAAGCAGCGTATGAAATTACATTTTCATCCACAAAATTTTATTGTGCTAATGAGTGTTAAACCGGGTGGTTTTTCGTAATTTGAGTCTGACCACAATAAGTCAATAAGAGAAGGTCCAGAAACAGGAAAAGATAAAAGAAAAGTGAGTACTTTCTCAGTCTTCATGGTACGGCCTTTTTTAGCCCCTTTTAAGGTTTTCTAATTTTCCCCATGGTGAGATTTTTGTCAAGACATCAAGTACGATGGCTCTGAGTCTGACCACAAATAAGCCTCTGCTCATGGCCATGAAGGCACAGATTTACGACGAGCTCAGCAGGTCTTTTTTTTTCTTTTTCTTTTTTTTTTTTTCTTTTTTTTTTTGGTTTTCTGGCTACTTTCAATTTCTGTTTTTTGGCTTTCTCGGGCTCTATTTTGTCTTTAGTTTTTTTGAAGTAAATACGTAAAAGTAAATTAAACTGAGTTTTTAGCATCTGGGTTCTTTTGTTACTAATAGAGGGGTTTTGAGTATTTGGGATTCTGGGCGTGTGAATTTGTGAAAGACTATAGATCTTTTTTTGGGAGGTTCGGTGGGTTTGGCCCTTTTGAGTATTTTAAATTTAGCCGACCCCAACATTTTGCAATTAAGAATTCTTGTTATTGTTGTTTGGGTATGTTAAAAATTGTTGAAATTTTTGAGGGTATCTTTATTGTTAGATCACTGGGTGCTTTGCCATCTGGGTACAGGAGATTTTTGCCTGGTGAATTTTCCTGTGGGTAATTTTTATTTTATTTAAGAATTGCCTTAGAGTAATTAAAGTCAGTTAATTACCAGACAAAATTGCCTTCATGGCGAATTTGCCTTAGGCTTAGGGTTATCAAAGTTTTTATAGATGGCTTTATTATTATTATTAGTTTTTGTAATGTTTTCATTTGAAAATGTTTGTGAATATCATGTGAAATGTTATCCCAAGGGCTATGCTCATAGTGTACAAACCAAAGATGGTCCAGTATGCACTTTAGTGCTTGGTCTATCCCACTAACAATCGTTCTGTATTGCATACAAAACCCAGTGTTGGGTAACCCCTCTAGTCTATAGATCGGATATACAATGCAGCCTCCTCTGGGCTGAATCTTGCTGCTAGCAGTGACCAGAAACTCTTCCCTTGCTGTTATGAGTAATCTGCCCTCTCCTATTAATATATATATTTTATTATAGCTTGCTTCATACAAATTTTTTTTTTCAATCCTCTATGACTGAACTATTGTTGTGCCGAATGCCTCCTCACAATTATTTTCATGGTGAATATTTTCTGATGGATTGATGAATATCGAAACTTAGATTCATGAGATGTGCCATTTATAGGTTGCTTTTGTTAATACTTAATAGACATTGCTGTTTGAGTATTATTTTTGGTGGTTATACTGTCATTGGATGCAATTGATTAGTGATTGGGCTTGTCCCGTTGATGTTAGTTTGATTTTAAATGTGATAATAGAACTCTATTCTCTTTCCAGTCTCCAATTTTTAGTTTTTTGGTAAATACGGCTTGCATAAATAACTTAAGTTCTTAAAAACGACTTGACTGAGGCTCAAAGTTATCAAACTCTGATAAAATAAAATAAAAAGGTAGATCAGAAGGGGATCTTCAAATAACATGACATCTGAAAATAAGGAAAAGCCTCTCTTCGCTAAAGCATTAGCACACTTGTTGGTTTCCTGATACTCTGATAGCTGTGCTTCACTTCACACCTATGGAAAGCTTGGACTTAATTCCTGCAGTCATGTACAATGCCACAGATAAGAATGTTAGTTCAAGAAACACTGTTTAAAGCTAATACAATTTCCATAGCATCAAATTTCACAATTAAATAATGGATTCCTAACTCCCTAGCTAAAATGAGACCATATCTAACTGCCCAAACTTCAGCCAACACACTCGAAGCTTGCTGATGCAGGGCATTTAAGTAGTTGTTTTACATTTGTAGTTGAACAGAAAACCAGTAGCAATAGTCGCTTGTGCCTAAACAGTGAGTTAGAGGTTGCTATTGTAACAGCAATCACTTAGAGCCATTTGTACTTAGTTAGTTAGTATGTTTGTTGGTTAGATTGCCAATTACCAATTAGGTTAAGTCTTTAATTGAGCCAATCCATTGGCTGCTAGTATAGTGCAGCTTGTATAAATTGCAGATTAGGCCCTCCGCTCTCATTTGTATGTGAATGAAATAAGCCTTTTAGAGCTTTTCTTGAACATTGCAGAGGTGCCTAACCACCTATCAATTTGTTCTAAGTAACTCACATTCCATTTAGTTCTAATTCATATCACAGCCCATCACTTTCCCTGCATCACTTGCCCAATAGCTCTGTAGAATCCATTTGCCCAGTTACCCTCTGCATTTTGAATAAGTCCACCCTCACCAGCCTCGCCTGTGCTCCCCCGGGAGGATGATAGAGACAGCGACAAATCCAACAACATCGTTTCAGTAAATCCAACTACAATGATGCCGTTTCAGTAAAATTTAATACAAACAGCCAAAGCCCCAAGTTGTGCTCTGTCTAATTACCTCCCTCAGGTTTAACACATGGTGCTTAGTGGAAACGTGTGTTTAATTACTGATCACAGGCTGTCAATCTGTTAATAGTTGTTAGAGTTCTGTTAGAGAATTAGTTCTGGTTAACCACCTAAATTGATCTAAGCTTAAGCTTATCTAAGTCCTATATATAGGACTCTTGTATTGCGTTACAGAGTGTGCTGTATAATATCAGATTCAGATACTTTTCAATCTCTCTCTATCTCTGTTTTACTCTTTCGCACATAAAATCTCAAACTCTTTCAGAGGAATCATCGGTATTGAGTTGAACCAGCCCACCGGAGGTGTTTCCCATTTCAGAAATAGTAGACCTGGCTGTAGATGCATGGTTTGAGGGTAAATAGGCAAAATTTCCATTGCATGACTTAAACTTAGATACTTTAGTCTCGGGTTAAGGCATTTATTGCTGAAAATTACTGTATTTCTATGCAGCCAAAGATTCCATTTGCCTATCAAAAACATGATAGCCCAATGGATAGAAGATTGAGCATGAATAATAGAACAATTGCCATTCCTTTTGAACCAGGAACGAAGGGGGTTTCGCAAGAGAACCCCACTTCATTCTTGTGGAAAAACTACATGTGTTGAGCATGGTTTGGGTTTTGTTATTTGCACTTTAATATATCTTGTGGAGAGGTTACATATGTTGCAATGGCAACAGGCAATTGAAACTTTTCTTGGTTTTGAAGCCAAACATGCCAGAATATGTGTTATAAAACAAAAAAATAACTCTGATGGAATTCTATGATCTATGCCACTCACAATGGTTGTGTATTGCATACAGAATTCAGTTTTGGGTAACCTATAGATCGGAGATACATTGCAGCCTCCTCTGGGCTGAATCCTGCTGCTAGCGGTGACCAGAAACTCTTCCCTTACTGTAATGAGTAATCTGCCCTCACCTATTAATATATATTTTAATTATAGCTTTGCTTCATCCAATTTTTTTTTTCAGTCCTACAGATCTGAACTATTGTTGTGCTGAATGCCTCCCTAGTCCCTACAATTATTTTTATGGTGAATGATGTCTGATGGATTGATGAATATTGGACCTTAGATTCATGAGATGTGCCATTTATAGGTTGCATTTGTTAATAGAAGTTGTTTGAGTATTATTTTTGGCGATTATACTGTCATTAGAGTGCATCTAATTAGTGATTTGGCTTGTCCCGTTGATGTGAGTTTGATTTGGAATGTGATAATGGAACCATTATTTCTTCTGTCTCCAATTTTTTGTTTGGCTTTTGTTATTTGCACTTATATATACCTTGTGGAGAAGTTACATATGTTGCAATGGCCGATTAATCAAATTTATAAAGGGCCTATTGAGATCTTTGGGTGAGTCTATTTTTATCTTACTATATATAAAAAGAGAGAGTTTTGCCTGTGTTTGTTGTGTAATAAAACGGTAGAGAAGGGACAAATGATGGGTTGAAATCAATTGTGTTGGGCTGGAGAGAGAGTTTGGGCTTTTTTTTCTTTTTCATTTTTTTTCCTATTGTTATCTATTGCCAGATTGTACTCCGGATTTTTCTCCCAACCACTACTGACACTGAGTAGTGAGTACTGATAGAGAAACACATATAGAAGGAGGTGGTATTGCATGTTTCCACATTGTGTAGAAGAGAGGAAAAGAAGAAAATGATTCCGCTACATATTTCCACTACAAATTAGGACTTCAGGATTTTGGGTTGTAAGTTGGGCATTAGATCTTTCATGTTTTCAATTACTAAGAAAATGATTTATTGATTGATGGATTACAATATGTCTCCATGCTTAGGAAAATGGGGGAAAGAGGAGAGGGAGAAAGGGAAAGGAAGGTTGCAAGTGATTATGAATTGAATTTTAGGTACTTTAATGCGGATGCATTTGAAGTGTTTGTGAAAATGTACGAATTGGCTTTTGGGTAAGTTTCTGTTATTTGTTTGTTAGCTTAAATGATGATATAAGCTTGATGAAACATGTGGCAATAAAACAAGATGTCAGTTATCATGTGAAGTGTTTGTCTTAAGGGTTAGAACCTTAAGGAACTCAACCTGAGTGTATAAAGATGGATGGCCACATATTATTAGTGTATAAGGAAGTCAACCTGAGTGCATATGTACAGCTATCTTTTAGATTGCTTTTGTTTCTTTTTCTGATTTTGTATCATGTATAATGATGCTGTTAATGTTTTCTCCATATCTTTATTTTGTTAGACAGGAAGCAGAAGGACTTCTACAGTTATACCGAGGGTCCAGCCAATGCCTTTGTAGTTGTTGTAGAAAAAACTTATCCAATGGTCAAGAAGGCTTAACCCCGTGTTTTTGAGAGATTCTTTGCCCACATAAAAAAATTATCCAATTATCAAGCTGATTCTCTTACTTTTAGCTCATTGAAGCTTATATCATATTATTGTACTATAGTCCTAATTTGTGCTTTTGTACTTAATAGGAGCAAATCCAGCATGCTGAGGAACAATTTAACTCTGTGTCACTGTTATTTTCTCAAGGTTTAGTGATTATAAACTATTTCATTTGGTAGACTTGACCTACTTATTCTAGTAAGGATATGCCACTTGATTTTTCTGTTTATTGCAAATTTGCTATGAGCAATCACCAATTTGTTGGATCTAAACCAGAGAAATCTTCAGTTAAAAGGAACTTATAAATATTTCATCTTTCATTTTTTTGCTAGAAACCTGGTCTTCTTAGGTCTTTTCTTTCGATCTCCCATATGAGAGAAGATGTTGAATCTGGCATCTCTGTTGAAAATCTCACAGAATATATATGTTCAATGAAGGATGTGACTCGGGGCTTGATAAAGGTTCTCTATTTGTTATACCTTTTCTACAGTAAGCATAGCATGAATACATATTGTGTTTTGGCATTTATGACTTTACTGAGTGATTATTCACATGGAAATGTTTTGAGTAGTGTATTTATAGACCTATTCTCAACTTTCGGTTGAGAATGAAACAATTGGATCATACAAATGTGCATTGCAAATGAAATCAAATAATTTCATTTTGTTAGTTTTTGTTTCTTTTAAATTTGATAAATTTGAATACTGATACTTGATTCTAAGCTAGTAATTTTTATTGGATAATTCAAGTTCTGTTACGCGGAAAACATCTCAAAGGGTTGTCCCTGTTTGTGGCTAGCTAGCCTAGCTTACTCATGAGGCCCAGTGAATCCTTAGGCGCTGAGACAAATTTCTAGTCCAAACTCCAAGACAAATTTCCAGTGGCATGGATGGTCTCTTTTATATGGGCTTACCTACATGGTTCATGTAGTTTAAAAGGTTCAAGTTCCTGATGACTTCTTGGAATTCAACACTGCACTAAAAGCTGCTTAAGAAAAGTATAGATTTTTTCATAGTAGTCACACGAATACAAATGTGTTACTTTCCATAGTATTATTCTCGTCTCACGGAATTGATTAAGAACCCCAAGAAGCCAAGACAGTGGGTTTATGTTTTTATTATTATCATTTTAATTAAAGATGTTCATGAATTTTCCTATATAGCACAATCGATGTTCGCCATTTATGCCGCAGTCTTGGTTAATACAAAACACAGGATGAAAAGGTAGTCTTCTAGATGGTGTTCGAGGCTAAATATTTACAGCCCAACACAATGGGCCAGCAAAGTTAAAATTTAGTATTCGAGCTCATAATGGAGTTAAAGGCCCAATTACTCAAGGCTAGACGAAATGGTTTTTACCTCCTGCTACCACAAAAGGATGATACAAAATCCTAAGACCTAAACCTATACTTCACAAAACTCTTGTGCCTAAGAATTAAGATTAGTTTCATCATGCCGTCCAATCCTACTTGAAAAGCCGATATGAAAAGTGAGGGAGTTGTGTCTTGGAGACAATAAAAGGTTTTTTTTTTTTTTTTTTCATCAATTTTTGGACTCCATGCTAGGACTTGCAAATGGTTTGGAGTTTCTTCTTCTTCTTTAATATATAATTCAACAGTTAAGATAAGAGAAAACATTTTGGAAAGTGTTTGGTCGGGAGGGGAGAGAGAAAAATGATAGTGGGGCTCAGGTGTTTTCTCCCTCGGGCCCACCAAAAAGTTTTCTCTCCAAAATGGAGAAAAAACTGAGTGGGAAGAGTTTGATAGGTAAATGACGAAAATGCCCATGTGCACTTACACATGGGCTTGTCCAGTACGTTGCTTTCTTTTTTTGGTTTGATTTGATATGTATGTTGCCTCTTCTTCTTTTCTTATTCTTTTCTTTTTTCTTCTGGTTTGGATGTTGCCTCCTTTTTTTTTTTTTTTTTGTGCTTTTTTGTTTTTGTTTTTGTTTCTTTTTATTTAGATGTGATTTTTTTTCCTAGACATGATTTTTATTTTTTAATAAATTTGGGTGATTTTTTTTTTTTAATTGGGCATCATTTTTTAACAAGGGTATATGAGTAAATTTATACAAACACACTTTTTCTATCCCTCCACTTTTTTCACTCCTAACCAAACAAAAATGAGAGAAATTAAAATCTTTTATATCCTCCTACTTTTTTACCCTCCCACCATTTTCTATCTTCCACTTTTCCACCCTTCTAACTAAACGAAAAAAATGTAATGTGACCCATTTTTTCCTTTGTCTTATTTCCTTTTCTTGACTAAATTGTTTGTTCAAAAACTAAATGAAAAAGTAGGCTCTAGGTAGTTTAATTGGAAAAGTCTTTTGTTGTTGAATAAAAAATCTAAAGTTTGTTCGAACTACTTTTACACCAAAAACTAATTAGTTTCTTTACTCTTATGATAAAGAACAATTAGTAAATCAAGAGCAATTAGCAGATCATCATATCATCATGAAAATGATCCTATAGGTTGAAATTTTATTTTGAGGGTGTGTTGGTGCTTGATAAAGCTTACAAGGATACACCTCAAATCCACTTCAAAAGTTACTGACCAAGGAATAGCTGAATACAATTTGGAAAATATGAACACGTACGTAGAAGTAAAAACATTCCCGGATCTAGAGTATAATTTATTCAGATTCCACAAAAGTGAGTGATTAGCATTTCTTTTGTGGTATTAGAATCCTTTTCATTTAAAATAGATCCATTTGATAATTTAGATTTAAAAGACAAAACATTTGATAATTTAGATTAAATATTAAAAATAAAAAGTATATAATTATTCAAACATAAGAAAAAATCAAATCATTCCGAAAATAAAACTGTCTGTAACTCCAATCAATTACAGTCTAGAGAGATAATATACTGACTTTAAGGGAAATTGGGTGTGACTAGAGTAGAATTTGTATTTTGTATCGAAAAGGTGTGGCTTCATTTATGAAATCATAATTGCCTGTGTTTTTATAAACTTTATTAACCTTGCTTTTATTTTTATTATTTGTCCTCATTTTTTTATTTTTGGTGGGATTATTGTTGAATACATGTTAGGGTAGGACTAAAAAATACATATTCTCATTTTTGTCACTCTTAATGTTAGATGCTAAACTAAAAGTGTAAAAATGTTATTAATGGACAATCACTTAAATACCATTCTTCTAATTTCTAAGACCATTGTTTGGGACAAAATTGGGTTCTGCCATTTTCAGGCAAAATAAATAGCATTCTACCCCCTTTGTCAAACTAATTAGGGAAATGTCCATTTTTTTAAAATCGAGTTAAGTTCTATAGTGACGTTTTTAAGGACCTATAGTGACGTTTCTAAGGATCTATAGTGGCATTTTTTAACTCAAGCTTCATAGAACCAAGTTATAGGTAAAAAAATTGCATGTAACTCGATTTTATGGAAATCTAGTTACAAAACGCCACTATAAGTCATTAAAACGTCACTATAGACTCTTTAAAATGCACTATAGGGCTCTAGAATTTTTTTTTTTTTTTTGCTAAGTCATGGCCTTGACAAAGTTATTTTCCGACTGTGCATAGCTACTTTCAATATAGTTGGTTGGCATAATCTATTTCATTGAGATGAGTTTATTAGATAAATTGTTTCAAGCTAAGTGTAAGCGTTTTAGCTACCAATTTGATTTCATTTATCGAAACTGCTAAGAAAATTGTTCTTAATTTATTTATTTATTTTATGTTAATTGTTTATTTGAGTAATCTAACAAGCTTGGTCAAGTGTTATTTAATGTTCCTATATTTAGACAAGGCTTATCATTTCAAGTTATCACGCTACCCCAGGCAAGACTTATTATAGTATATATTTTGGAATATTTTAGCACTACATGAGAGAGGCTAAATGAACAAAACTAATAATTAAAAAATATAAACTATGTCACATAAAGGAATTAGAATTTAAAATTGACCACTTCATTACTACTGAACAAGATAATTTAAGTGTATAAACTTTTAATGAGTTTCTAATCACATATACTATCGACTTTCCTAACAACTTTTCTATTTTATGAAATTTAAAATAAGATAGTAAGAATATGTAATACTTTCCAACATAACTCGAGTTTCTAAGCCACAAGTTGCAGTAAATCCACGTGGAACTGGAGGTATTTGAGGAATGCGATGCAAGTAAAGAGTTGGTATATTAAGTTGCGGGAAAGCTTTGTTTTCTAAAGAAATGAAGTTTTTGGTTCATGTTTTTGAAAGATTCATTTGAATTATTCACATGAATCATATGACTATTCTTCTGCCATGAGCTATTTTATGACTCTATCATAATAGTTAGGGTGAAAAAGCCTTTGCTGATGGGTGTTTTTCCACCATGAGCTACGTTATGATTCTATCATAGACGCATAATGGATGGGGTTAAAAAGCCCTCGTATTATTGATCGTTATGATAATATTATTTTATTTATATTTCCAGACGTATTAATTGATTGGTTCTATTTTATTATATTTCATTTATGTTCTAATTTCATTTATTTATTTCAGAAAAAAATTCATTTATTTATCGAAAAAGGGTAAGTACAAGCAAAATACGTGAAAAAAAAAATATATATATATATATATATATATATATTGGTGCAGGGCCGGCTGAACAAATTAGTATGAAAAATGAGTAATTATAAAATACTCATGTAATACAATAAATGCATACTTCTCCTTCTCACATAATAGTTGAATATACTAATTGAATTCATGGTAGGATTTACTATTCACGTGAAAGTGAGGAGTACATATTTATAATACTCTTGAAGTATCAAAAAATTTTTATGAAATTTAGCATACATGTTAAAAACATAGATGACATATGATCTATTTGTGGGTTATTTATTTAAAATATTAATTAAATAAAAAGTTATTAAGAAATGCAACTGTTGAAAATGTGAGGACGAGTGGATCAATCCAAATTGAAATTTTCCTAAATGATATAGAAATGTTTTATGGATAAAGTTATGCTTTCCTTCAAATTGGATTGGAGGAGCTTATATTGTTTTTTAGATGACTCTTTAAGTTATTTCAAGTAGCATATAAATCCTATATATAAGAATATATAGGATTACATTACGTAATATGTAATCTTCACTATATAATTACGTAACTACGGTGGTCATTACTCATTAGTCATAAATGTCCAGCTTAAATTATCAAAAAAATAAATTCAAAAATTTTCTCTATGAATATAGATTTATCATTTAAGCAGACCATATTCGGTTACATTGATAAAAAAAACTTATGCCCTATGTTCTTGATGGGGCAAAAAATGTGGAGGAAAACTTTCTCTAAAATTATAAGGTGGCGTTTTTGGCTATGCTGATTTTACTGTCAAGCGAGTGATGCCACGCACTATCATGACAAGTGAGTAATGAACTGTCATTAATAGGAATCGGCCAAGCTTAACGAAGGAGCCAAAGATATATATGTAAAAGTGGTTTCATATATGTAAAAGTGGTTTCATAAAATAATCTTTTTGACTAATTTTTTTTGTTGAAAGGCTCTTTTTGACTAATTCAAAAGAAAGTTAACTTGTATATTCCATTAAGTGGAGAAAGTATAATTTATATATGTAAAAGTGGTTCCATAACATAATCTTTTTCACTAATTCAAAGAAAGTTAACTTGTATATTCTAATCATAAGAGAAAATATCTTATAAACCAAATACGAAACAACTGATTCATAATATATAAGATTTACAGTCATGCAATAATGTAAGTCTTACATACTGCGAGGGCGATATTATAAATTTTTTTTTTTTCGGTGTATATCATTTGTGGCATCAATTTGTTAAATTACTCATGCACCCATGGAGAGCAGGGCAACTTCATCGAAATTTCCTGTACTTAATTTCTTGTGTTTCGCAGTTGAAAGCCTAACTTCCTGTCTTTGCACTGTAAAACTAACTCTGTTTGCAAATCAGGGATTCTTTTTCGCTTATCTTTGCATATTCTTCCTAGTTTTTCTGTCTTTTGACTCTTTTCTTCTCTTTTTCTCTCTCAGATTCAGTAAATGATATTCCAAAACTGCTTTCACTTTTGACTTAGGAGCTTAGTTTGGTTCATTTCCATGGTCATAGAATTATAATCCTTCTCTTTCTGCTTCACAAGATGCAAACCCCACAAAAGCTTTCCTTTTCCTTTTTTCTTTCTTTCTTTGTGCTCTCTAGTCTCACCTATCTTCAAAAACAGAAGCAACCCATTATTTTCATAGCCAGATGAAAACGATCTTTCAATTCCTTTATAAATACCCCAATCCGCGCATCACAGCTCTTACAGAATCTCACATTGCTCCCAACTCCGAGAAGAAGAAAGAAAGTCGGATTTGGCCTATGCAACTTCTTTCTTCTTCTCATTCTTTTTGCTTCTCTTAAATTTCTCTTCCTTCTTTCTCTCCTCTTGTTATAGTCATTGAGTTTTAATGGCTCAATTAACAACATTATTGATGTCCCTATTAACCCTTTTTCTATCAACACCAGGTAAATGACTTAGAAACTAATAACAAATTAGCAACAAAACATGACAGGAGTGATACTCCACCAGACACGACTATTGACCATAGTAGCATTCTAACATTAAAACATGCCAAATTCTAACAAAGTTATATTTTATTTTCTTTTCTTTTCAATTACAGGAGTGATTTCAACGACTTTTACCATATTAAACAAGTGCGATTATACGGTATGGCCAGGCATTCAATCCAGCGCAGGAATAGCTTCACTTTCAACCACAGGCTTCGCTCTGCAGAAGGATGAGTCCAAAACCATCACTGCACCAGCCTCATGGGGTGGTCGATTCTGGGGCCGAACCCATTGTTCCCAAGAGTACTCCACAGGCAAATTCTCCTGCGTCACAGCAGATTGCAG
The DNA here is from genome assembly GCF_932294415.1 of Quercus robur. Taxonomy (NCBI): domain Eukaryota; kingdom Viridiplantae; phylum Streptophyta; class Magnoliopsida; order Fagales; family Fagaceae; genus Quercus; species Quercus robur. The sequence continues at coordinate 50,078,946 of NC_065539.1, forward strand.
CTCCGGCAAATTTGAGTGTGCAGGAAACAACGCTCTGCCACCGGCAACTCTAGCCGAGTTCAAGCTCGATGGTTATGGCGGTCTTGATTTCTTCGATGTTAGCTTGGTCGATGGGTACAACCTCCCTATGCTTGTGGTGCCCCAGGGTGGGAAAGGTCAGAATTGTACAAGCAGTGGATGCGTGAGCGACCTTAACGAGTCTTGCCCTTCGGAGCTTAAGGTTACGAGCACCGCCGAAGGAGGTGAGAGCGTCGCGTGTAAAAGCGCATGCGCCGCATTAGACCAAGATCAGTACTGTTGTAGAGGCGCGTATGGCACACCCGACACTTGTAAGCCTTCAACGTACTCTCAGATCTTTAAGACTGCGTGCCCAAACGCGTACAGTTTTGCTTACGACGACAAGACCAGTACCTTCATTTGTGGCTCCTCGCCGGATTACACCATCACCTTCTGCCCCACCCCTAACACCAGGTAAATTTACTTTTGATCTTTTAAATTCTAGAAAGGATCAGAACATGACAATGTGTCGTACAAAATCCTAGAAAAGGTGGCGGTGGTTTTGGAATTGGCTGTGCTCATTTTTAACTGCAAGCCTGTTGCATCTATTAGGGCTACGCCTTCGGCTGTGATGAACTCAACAAAGATGGGGTCAGTTCTTCCACAAGATCGTGGTCCGGTTCCTCCTTCAATGCCAAACCCACGTACTCATTTGCCTGCACCACCAGGACACTCATCAAAGATGGGGTCAGTTCTTCCACAAGATCGTGGTCCGGTTCCTCCTTCAATGCCAAACCCGCGAACTCATTTGCCTGCACCACCAGGATTTTAATTTCCATTGTTGAAGATAACAACGGAGAGAGTAGCTTTGGTCATCTGCGCATGCATTTACGTTTATTTTGAATTTGGAAGAATAAGGGCTCTGGTAAGGTTGTATTGTTTAGAATGCAACCAAAGAGGCCCTAAAATGTTTTTATTTTTTTATTTTTTATTTTTTTATATGTTTAGAGCATTCAGAAAGTTAGTTTTTTTTTTTTTTGTCAAAAATATTCCTAAATTAATTAACCAACAACTTAAAAATGAGATTATAATAATAAATTGGAAAAAGAAAGTTAGTTATTACTTTTTTTACTGAAAAAAATACTCCTACTTAAAACTTAAAAATTGGGTTAAAATAATAAATTTTTACTTTTACATTGAAATGTCTTCTTACATCTAATAAATTCATACTTTTATGTTAATTTAAATTCCTACTTCTACTCGCTAACTCCCTACAAAATAGGATTACTTTTTTGTTAGTTATAACTCTTCAAATCTACAAAACTCACCCCACGTATTTTTTTTTTTTTTTTTTTTACTTCATCACAATGTATTTGTTTCTTCTATCCTCCTTTTTTTTTTCAATTTAAAAAAAAAATTAATTACACCCTTAGGTTTTTTTTTTTTTTTATTATTGGAAAAAGTAAAAAACTCAAATTATAATAAATGTAAATTATTAATTTTAGTCAAAAAATAAAAGAGCTTTTGGGCATGCATGTTAGCGCGTGCTCAGAGGCTAATTTATATTATAATTGTGCACTTATGAATACTTGAAAAATATTAATAAAATTCAATGCTGCTGGGTGTATTTTGGTTATTAGCTTATAGTGTGTGTGTTTTTCTCCAAAAAAGAAAAAAAGAAGAAGGTTTATAGTAAGTACTACTATATGGATTTGCCCTAATTCTTTATTTTTTTTTTCCAAAATGCCCCTACACTTTATATTTAGTTTTAAGAACAAAATTAAAGCACAATTCCGTAAAAACACAATTTTAAACCCACCGTTTCATAGAAAAAAAAAAAAAAGCCCCAAAATGGGAGCATATCCCCTGCAATTAACCTTAAGATGCAATCCCTGCAATCTAGCTTAGTTGGTCCAATTAGAGCTTACCAAGTCACAACTAATTAAGGTTTCCGCCGAATGTATATAACCTGACCTTCGAAGCTCAGATCATTGTTAAAACTTCCTCTCTTCTCTCTCTCACACATTTTCCTTTGATTTTCTCGGCAACCAAACAACCCATATCTCATGGAATTCAAAATTAAACATCACCTGAGCCACTGTTCCATCACTTTCTTTCATTTTCCTTTATTTTCTTGGCATCCAAACCAGTTACTACAGAATCTGCGTTGACCACCTTGCGGTTGTTGGAATGGAGTTGATCTCGAGGTTTCAGATCTGCTTTAACCCGTGGAGCATTAAGGTGGTCCATCAAAGCCCTTCGCCTACCACAGATCTCCCTGTTTTGGTTGATTCCGGGCGCGTGAAAAAGCTATCGAACTTTTTGGGTATGTTAAATTAAGCCCAACAAGGCTTGTTGTTGTTTGGTATGTTAAATTTGGTGTCTGAGTATTATTTTTGGCGATTATACTGTCATTGAATGCGACTTATTAGTGATTGGAATGTGATAATGGAGCCGTATTTTCTTTTTCTTTTTTTCAAATTCCTTGCGTTTTACCTGAATTTCAGATGTGTTGCCCTTGAGCTGTTCATTCTCCTAAGAAAATAGTATAGTTTTGTTTATGATAAATTAATATACACATTGGAAATCGACCATACAAATTGAATGCATGTATCAAAGCAAACACGAAAATACTTTGCTTTCATATTTCATTTTTATGCTAGGAACCTAGTCTTCTTAGAGTCTTAGGTCTTTTCTTTCGTTCTCCCAGATAAGAGAAGATATCAAATTTGGCATCTATGTTGAAGATCTCACAAAAGAGTATATATGTACAATAAAGAATGTGACTCGGACCTTGATAAAGTCTAAAGGTTTGCCATTCTTTATACATTTTCTACGCTAAAGCGTAGCCTGAATACATAGGGTGTTTTGTTGTTTGGGACTTTACTGAGTGATTAATCATTCAAATGGAAATGTTTTGAGAATGAAACAATTGGATCATACAAACGCACATTGCAAATGAAATAAAATAATTTCATTTTGTTAGTTTTTTTCTTCTTTTAAATTTGATAAATTTGGATACTGATACTTGATTCTAAGCTAGTAGTTTTTATTGGATAATCCAAGTTCAATTACGTGGAAAACATCTCTGAGGGTTGTCACTGTGTGTGGCTAGTTCTTATTATAGAATTGTTATCTTATATTTAATTTTTATATGAAAATACGAGCTTGGGCGCCAAGACAAAACCACATCAAATGAACCTTCATTTTTGGCGTGGTAAGTGTCTTTCGCTTTCATTGCGTTTGCTATCTTGCTTATACTAATCTTCTTAGTTCAGTTAGAATTTTTGTCTATTAGAAATTGCTGTAATTAGGTGGCTAGTTTTTTTTTTTTTTTTGTTACCTTTAACTTAATTTGTGGCATCACAGACTTGCAAAACCTTGAGTTGCAAAACCATGACTTGCAAATTTACCTAAGCGTCCAATACGAGAGAAACATAAAGACTCTGAAATCATGATTGGCAGCTGAAATATCGTAAATAAAAGAGACAATGGAGGTAGGAGAAATGTGAAAACCAAACAGCCCTTAACAACTGTCAAGAAATATTGTGTGGGCTTAGAAAGACACGGATATATACCAATGTTTCTACTAGCAAAAGACAATTAAACCTTCCTCAAAAGGCTTCAAGCTTCACATTCCGGAGCATCTATTCTAAGAGGTGAAGCAATTTCTTACTCAAAAGCTGCCATAGCTTGACTAAAAGAATCTCTGATTATGATTGCCTCTATTATTGATTATGATAATATATTATTTTACTCATATTCGTAGATGGATTGTGTGGGCTTAGATATGTACATGCATGAGTTGGTGAATGACGAATATTTTATTTGTTACAAAAAGCTAGCTACATATATGTCAAAGATTTATATATAAGAAACTAATTCAAGAAACCTAGTTTTCTTTTTCTTTTTTTAATTATTATTTTGGCACGAGAGACATGTAGATATTTTTAATTATTTTTTTTTTGATAATCAAGAAAGTTTAATAACAAGGCTTCAAAAAGAGCAAGCCGAAAACAACGATTACCACAAACGGACTGGAAAAGAGCAAAAGAGCCATTTTATTGACACAATCATCGTGTTATTTTGTATAACTGTCAGAAATGAAAAACCCAAATTAATTACTCAGTCTCACATACCTAAAAGCCCAGTGTCATGTACCAAAATATTCCTTCTTGTATGTAAAACTTGAAAACAACAGACCTCATGGGCTAGAGAAGAAACACCGTAAACTGCCGTTGCTATTGAAGATGGTGGAGGAGACTTTCCAGCAATTGCGCGCATTCAAGACCACTAGAGAATCACATTCAACAATGATCAATGATAGCTCTAGGAATTTTGTTCAGGTCGTTAAGAAATTTAAATTAAAATTTTTTTAATGAAAATAAAACTTGAATATTTTGACATAAAAAAAAAAATTCCAAATACATCAAATTTTAAAATTTCATTCTATAAATTTTTCATATTTGAAATTATTGTGTGATAGTTTCATTATTAATGCTATCAGTAATATTAGTTACATCTTTTCCAATACACACAACCAAATAATCATTAAACTACTGATCTCCCATTCAATTACCAAAATTTTGCCTAAATAAGTAACAATATAATTAAACAAAATAAACAACCAATATTTTGTATTCTTCAAACTAATCACTAATTAGGATTAAATCAATGTAATGCTCCACTAATTTTTTGTAGGGAAATCATGGTTAAGATGTTGACAAGAACATCTTTGTAAATATGCTCTTTTTATTTTCTCCTTATCATTAGGATCAAAAGATGAGACATTTTCTCATAGCCTAAGATCTTAAAAGAAGATTATTCAAGTGAATACGAATTTGCTTAGAAGATAAATTTTGAAATAAAAATGATTTCCTTATAAGAATTTTGTCAATAGTGCTAACAAAAGAATAAAGGGTAAATTATAAATTCATTCAAAATATTCAATTTAGGCATTAAAAATTTACATTAATCATGTCCAATAAAGTTTTTTTTTTGAAGCAATGTTCAATAAAGTATTGAAACATTATTTTAGTGCATATGCATATGTACAAGATGTATCACATAAATCCAATATTGAGCACATAAAAAAAAAAAAAATCCAATAAATTCAGCTAAAGCAAGCACTAACCAACTAGCTATTGGAAAATATGCTTTTTTATATATAAAAAAAATAGCAATTTTAAGATACATATTTTGAAAAAAAAAATTTTAATATCACAATTAAACATTTGATTTAGGATTTTAGGCTAATTTATTTGTTTGAACAATTTTTGAGAAATGCTATGTCCACAAAATTTTCACAATAAATCTTAGTTGACAATTGTTATTAGTTCTAATTTACATATCACTGAAATTGTTTTTTGTTCAATAGTAACCTATCACTTAGAATTTGTTGTGAAAGTGTTGTGACTTGTAAATATAGCATTTTTTGGTTCAATCTTCAACGGACCAAAATTTTGAAGATATCAAATTTTATTTTTAATGGGCTCAAATTTCTTTTAGGATGAAGTTTTTTTTTTTTTTTTTTTGGTTGTCGAGTTTTTTTTCTAAGGTGGCCAATAACCCATTTTATTAATTAAAAATTTTGTTTTTTAAGGTACAAATTTTTTTTTTTTCCAAGTTCAAGGTGGTCCTGTGACCATCCTGAATCATATATACACTACAAAAAAATGGGGCTATCCCAGCGTTTTCAAAACCGCTGGGATAGCCCTAAAAAGCGCTGGGATAGGGTCAAAATTCCTATCCCGGCGTTTTTTTTTCCCAGCGCTTCAAACCGCTGGCTTTTGAGTGTGGGGATAGGGTCACGCGGACCTGTACCAGCGCTTTTCAAAAGCGCTGGGATAGGTCCCGGCGCTTTCAAACCCTGTTCCGGCGTTTTTACTTGTGTTGGGATAGCTTTTATGAAAATGTGAATATAACCTATACCAACGTTTTTACTACTTGTGCCAGCGCTTTTGAAAGCGCCGGCATAGGTTGTACCTATGCCAGCGCTTCTAAAAGCGCTGGTATAGGTCATGGATGAATAAAATTTAAAAGGCCTATACCAGCGCTTTCAAAAGCGCTGGCATAGGCGGTACCTATTCCAGCGCTCTCAAAAGCGCTGGGATAGGTCATTTAAAAAAAAAAAATTTCCAAACCCTATTCCAGCGGTTTTCAAAGCGCTGGGATAGGTCATTTTTTTTTTAAAAAAAAAAAATTTATTTTTTGAGCACCTGTAATGTACCTACAATACATATTTTCCAATACCTATTTTATAGCAACGGTAATGAACCACAATTCATATTTTCCAATAGCAAATACAATAACACATTAAACCAAGAAACTAAATATATTTAATTACACCATATCTATAATTACATCCCAAATGTCTAGAATGTTATATATACACAAAATAAAACATCCCAAGTGTCTAGGATATTATGAGGCGCACCTACACTACAATTTCACCATTGCACATTGAGTTTCAAAAATATAAGTCACAAAACAAACAATACTCCTAATAGAAAATACTCCACCTTTTCTCTCCAACAACCACCCACCACAGCATACTATATGTATTTACTTAGACAAAATACAAGAAATTGACAACAAATTGAACAACAATATGTTAACATTCACAAAACAAACAACACTCCCAATATATTCCACCTTTTCTCTCCATGCAAGCCACCTGCTTGCTCCTAAACAACAACCCACCACATTATTTTACAATTTAAGGGAATTAAGAAGTAGATCTTACTCACCCTTTAGCAATCCCAGTGTTTGCCCACGGAAAGAAGAATGTAAACTTCAAACAAGCTGCCACTCCTGTAAAAGAGAAATGACCATTGCTCACTACTATGATAACTTAAATCACGTAAATTAATCCAACTAGCTTTTAACCTGCGCAATGCGCAAGATCATTTTATGTATTAATGAGCTTACTTTCAATATAAACTTAGTTATCATGCTTCCACTACATGCATTCAAACCTAAATAATGGTAGCATATTTAAACATATAGTATCCAATATCCCCTAAAATTTTTAAACATCTCTTCAAATCACTTCATGTGTACTTCCCTCATTCCAAATGCACCACATCAAACACAGTGGGACAATTGTGCAACAAAGCTACGCTTTCCTTTTCCAACCCACCCCTTTCCAACATTCCATAAGGCACAACATGGTTTTGGGCATGAAACAGAACGTGCAAAACAAAGCAAACACCAATAATCTCTATAATTTCAATAGAGAAATAAAAGCAAATCACTAATTTTAAGAAACAGAGAGAAATAAATTGTAATTTATTAAAAAACCTACCCAACCTAGGGTAAAGTTTCTATATGTCACACACAATTAATAGAACTTCAAACACACAAATTCATAATTATCAAATAATTGATGCTAAGATGAACACATGTCATTCCAATAATCCAAACTCATAGGGAATCCTAAAAACAAATGTGGATAAACATAAACTCACTTATGTATTTTCACCTTAATATAATTGTAGTTCAAGCTTTCCAAAACTTTGTGATGGAAGAAGGGAAATTTATCATACAATTTCATAACACAAAAACCATTATATGAGACTTCTGTGTCTAACTTATAAGCAAAGACTAAAGAGTCCTAGGTTTAGTAGTAAACAGTTTAATGTTTTGTTTAGTTCAAATGATTTTAAATACTTAAGTGAATATAATTCCAATAATATCATAGAAATAGAAGAAGTCCAATAATATTCTTCAAGAGATAGTTAATTTAAAATTTTGAACACATATAGTAATTTGAAAATTTGAACACATATAGTATAAGTGTTCATTCATAAATTCTAAATAATTTAAACTATAAGCTTCAGCAATTCCTAATTGGAAAATATAATGGATCAAGTATTGTCATTATAAAAAAAAATTAAACTAAACTTTATTGGTTATAACACAATGATGATAGTACAAGAGTGCTAAACTTTATTCAAGACGTATTATGCTGGCCATTATTGGTTTATAACTTTTATAAGTCACATGGCATTTATGTGACACACCTCTATTAATTATTGTTAATAGCATATGGATTAAAAAAAAAGGTTTGTAATTAAACCAATCTTCTTTTTTTTGGTTAAATAATTTAACCAATCTTAAAGCACAAGGTATGTGATTAAAACAATAGAGGTGAGAGAGTAGTTGTTGAATTATAGTTCATGCAAGTTGAGTAGTGAAGATTTCAATGTAGGGGATTTGCTACTCACAGTCACTTTTGGGCTCCCCCAACCTCTATCTGAGGATTGTGCAAGTCTCTCAATATCCAACACAACCGTTACTGTTTTATCTATGGCAGTAATGTTAGTCTGCAGAGTTAATCAAATATATGTATGTATTAGAGGTAAAAATAAATTGTCAATAAGAACTAGCTAGTAATCTGATACTCATACTATCATGATTTATTCTATTCAACAACCAGTAGGTTACAAGTTCTCTTTCTAAATCTTTATCTATATCTTAAGAGAATAGCATATCAATTTTAACAAATTAAAAAACATAAAAACAAAATTTAAATCATTGTGGGAAAGGGAAGCTTTAGCCTGAACCCTCAACAGCTCATTATGAATCCAAAAGACAAGATAAGGCCACAACACACAAACACACATGCTAAAAAATTTCACCCCTTAATTTGAACCACCTCTGAAGTATAGGGTTTAAAATGTAATTTGCTCTAAGATTTATTGATATTTGTTGCCTATTTATTTCTCAATATGATAGACCACTTTTCTATAGTCTTTAGAAGTGACTGCAGTCACTTCTAAAGACTGCTTTAAACTATACTAATAATGGCTGTAATCACAAGAAATTCATTAATCTGAAACAATTTGGTGAAATAATTATTATGTATCATTAAAGGTAATGTATGAAACACAACCAACTTAACTAAACTAAGTCTTATACCAATTAATTAATTTAGGATAATCCTTTAATTAAAATGAAAGAAAATAGTATATTCTAAATGACATTTAATCATTAAAAAAAAAAAAAGTGGAGTGGCATTTCAAGTATATGCTTTTCTTTTTATCTTAATCAAAGAAGTATCTTAAATAAATGTTATGTTCACTCCACTTTGAATGATATTTAATACCCCTTAAGCATACTAGATTTTTAAGGCTGCAGCAAGAAAAGCGAATGACAAAGAGAAAGATTAGTGACTTGTGATTTATCCACTAAAATTGGGGGGGGGGGGGAAGAGAGAGAGAGAAATACGTCAGAAAAAAGAATGAGAATTTAAAATAGCTAGGTTGCCATTAATAGATCGGTAAGAGTTTGTGAAGTAAAGCATTTCAAGCATCTACACAATTTATAGACATGAAAAATTATAGTACTAGAACGAAAACAACCACCACCACAACATAACAATAATTTTATTTTTTTTGGATAGGTAACAACTTGACAATCAAAATTTAGATCTGATATGAAATCAAAAATTAGCATGAGTACCAAAGAGATTACAATAGATTCAGTAATATCACCCAATCAGACAGAAGGGCATACGACAAATTTTCTAAGAAGAATGCCCGTGGTACAAAAAAGAAGCTTTGTTTTTTCACTCCTGAGATCACAAAATTAAAGCAAATATAAGTGATACAGTTGACATATATATATATATATATATATAACCTGAAAGGTACATTTTAATTGGCACTGCTAACATGATTACTACTTCAGTTTAGTCCTAAGTATACTGATGGTGATCAGTAACTCTCTCTGCTAGTTTATATACCCACACCAAACAAAACATCAAACACTTGATTCTATATACTATAAAGAACATCTCAGCCAAACACGTCAACATCAGATTACTAACAAAAGAAAAACCCAAAAAGAAAGACACATAAGGCAGGATTTGAAATCACAACTAACTCCAAAACTGTATGTCTTTGAAAAAGATTTAAGATAAGTGAAATGGATTGTGTCAAACTATAGAATACTGAGAAAATAACAACAAAATGCAGTCAAAGCAATATAAGATGATGCCTCTGATATTATAAGCACCATTAAAAAACAATTAGTGGAGCAGGCATATAAACACCTTGCACTATCAAGACGGACTTGATAACCAACCAAAGAACCATCCTAACCTGGTGAAGGTTCACAACACTCATCAGCAACTCTTTCAGCCACAGAAATAGCCTACAATACAACATAGCAAATATAAACTACAGTTGCCAAGTAAGAAATAAAAGCCTGCCCTGTGTTTCAGTATAAAGCAATCTCAAAATTAAAATTATTTGCAGAAAATTATGCAACAATCTATCTCCTAATGATTAACATAGCAGTCTTATAACATAGTATCAACCAGTCCAGATTAAATATGTTTTTCGAGGATTAATAACAATAATCACACAAAGGATGGTTAACAAACAATGAGGATAATAAGTTAAATAGAGATAATATGTTTCCACCAGTGCATTTGCAGCTGTCATATTGCCTCATAATGCCCCTAAACAAGGCTCAAATAGATCTGCAAGGTAGAGCCAAGCAACCAAAGCCACCATCAAGACAATATTTGCAAGGGAAAATGACTACCAACTACACGATTTCAAGCAACAGGGTAATGATTTTAAGTGTAATAATCAGATAGATGAAATATTTTAAGTTATACCAATTTCCTTATATCAGAGAATCGAAATTAAAAAAAAAAAAAAAATGTACAGAGGCAGATTAACGATTTTTGATGTAAACCTTAGAGAAAATTTTTGTTAGCACTACTGCCATCTACAGTTCCTCCAAAATAGAGCAAACTTTAACCAAAATAAAAAATAAAAAGCCACAAAATGAACTAAACTTTAACCAAAACCAAAACTAAAACTCACACAATCAACCAATAGTTACACAAAAATATACACATAATCCAAACCAAACTTCAACCAAAATCAAAAATAAAAAACCAGAAATTTAACAACAAATATATATACAAATATTGCTACAAAATAGAAGTGAGAGCTAGAGAGACTTACCTTGCTTTGTACAGAGGCAGATTAACGATTTCTAATGTAAACCTTAGAGAAAATTTTTGTTAGCACTACTGCCACCTACAGTTCTTCCAAAATAAAGCAAACTTTAACCAAAATCAAAAATAAAAAGCCACAAAATGAACTAAACTTTAACCAAAACCAAAATTAAAACCCATACAATCAACCAACAGTTACACAAAAATATACACATAACCCAAACCAAACTTCAACCAAAATCAAAAATAAAAAACCAGAAATTTAACAACAAATATATATACAAATATTGCTACAAAATAGAAATGAGAGCTAGAGAGACTTACCTTGCTTTGTACAGAGGCAGCTTAACGATTTCTGATGTAAACCTTAGAGAAAATTTTTGTTAGCACTACTGCCACCTACATTTCCTCCAAAATAAAGCAAACTTTAACCAAAATCAAAAATGAAAAGCCACAAAATGAACTAAAATTTAACCAAAACCAAAATTAAAACCCATACAATCAACCAACAGTTACACAAAAATTTACACATAACCCAAACCAAACTTCAACCAAAATCAAAAATAAAAAACCAGAAATTTAACAAAAATATATATATATATATACAAATATTGCTACAAAATAGAAATGAGAGCTAGAGAGACTTACCTTGCTTTGGGTAGGGTTTGTGGTTTTGGGTAATATTTTTGTGTTTGAAATTTTGGAAAAAAAATGGTGGGTTTTGAGTAAAGAAGAAGAGAGGAGGAGGGGAAATGGGTTAAGGAAGAGAGAGAGGGAGAGAAAATGTGGGTGAGAGGAAAACATCTGAAGCAAAGAAGAGGGAAACCAAAAACGAGAGGCTAAAGTTGTGGGAAGGTGAAAAAAATAAGTGGGAAGTCTGAAAATTTTTAAGTGGTACGAGGGACCTATCCCAGCGTTTTGGAGAGGCCTGTCCCAGCGCTTTTAGAAGCGCTGGGACAGGCCTCTTTTCATAAGGGAACAGAGAAACCTGTCCCAGCGCTTTTAAAAGCGCTGGGATAGCTCATTCTCCATACGGAAATGGAGAGACCTGTCCCAGCGTTTTTAAAAGCGCTGGGACAGGTCATTCTTATAAGGGAATGAGAAAGACCTGTCCCAGCGCTTTTAAAAGCGCTGGGACAGCTCATTCTCCATACGGAAATGGAGAGACCTGTCCCAGCGCTTTTAAAAGCGCTGGGACAGGTCTTTCTTATAAGGATATGAGAAAGACCTGTCCCAGCGCTTTTAAAAGCGCTGGGATAGGTCGTTCTCATAAGGGAATGAGAAAGACCTGTCCCAACGCTTTTATAAGCGCTGGGACAGGTCTTTCTCATTCTCCATAATGGAAATCAGTAACCCTATCCCAACGCTTTTGGGCTTCCTATACCAGCGTTTTTGAAAAACGCCGCTATAGGCCTCCTATGGAAGCGCTTTGTAAAGCGCCGACAAAAAGCGCTGGTATAGGCTTATCTATTACGGCGGTTTGTAAAAACGCCGGGAAAAAAACGCTGGGACAGGACGATTTTTTTGTAGTGATAGCGCCAACTTGACAATAACATCTAGAGCAAATATCATGCCTTCTTAAAAAACTTTAGCCTCAATTTCCGATGCCCCTATTTCTCAAAAAAAAAAAAATTTCCGATGCCCCTAGTGGTTGTAAAAATTTCTTACTCATAGTTACTATAACCATTTATGCATGACAGTTCGGGGTGGAACTAGAATTTTTTTGTTCGGAAGACCAAAACTTAATGATAATATTTATATTGTACCTATGTATGTATGTCTAACCCACTCATCACTAAACTAAGAATTTTTAAACATCATTTTCTGGATGTGTGTCTCCAAATGTCAAATACATTAACGAATTTATTAGTTTTGGCATATCTATGAAATTTTCTAAATAAGATTAGTGGTTCCATAAATTGGACTAAAGTTTTATGATGTAATCTTGTACTAGTAGTGTTTGTCATATCCAATCAATTGTGCTTGTATTTGATTCTTTGAGTAGAAGTTAGAATGAAATTTTAGATAAAATAATAAATAAAACCTCTCTATTGGTTTAGTAAATTAAGGGAAAAAAACTATTTTGTATCTCTCAAGATTCTAAAACCGTTTCCCCTTAACTTCAAACAAGAAAGCTTTTTGTTAAGAACAAAAAGAGCTAAATGAGAATGTAACTATGTGAAAGTAGAGAGATTGAATAGTGTGAGAGCACTTGAGTTACTGATCACGTTGAATTGGGTGGCAGTAGCAGTACAGTGTTAAGTAAAATATGGGAAATGCAAATTGAAAAGGTAAAGAAAACTAACAATACAAGTTGATAAGAATGGTAGGCTTGCTTGAGCTGACACGTTGGGCGAGTGGATGACTTCAAAAAAAAAAAAAAAAAAAACATGGGGCTAGCTCCAGCGCTCCCTCCAAAAAATGCTGTCTTAAGTCTTACGTTTTAGCTGCTATATATAAAATAAAATAAAAATTTCGAGGAATGATTCTGTGATTATCGTGGGCACGCCCCTGATGAGTCATCAGTCACAGATAATTATCCCAACTTTTATGCTGTAACTATTGTGTACTGATATTGACGTCTCCTATGATTTTTTTTATTTTACTTTTTTATAGCAGCTAAAAATGAAGATACACGTACACTCATATATAGTTATATACGTTTTTATTATTTTGCTTGAAAAGATGAGTAAAATTTTGCATATTATGCGAGAGATAATAAAATTAAAACTATAAAGAAATTTGTAATTTAATTTGTTTTTTTTGGTGTTTTAACATCATAAATTTGATGTATATATTGATTTATTTCATATAAAATTGGATAAGTCATATATTACTTAATTAGATTAATTAAGTAGGTGAAAGTTTTTTAAGTTTTATGTAAAAACTCAATTTACATTGATCACTGATGCTGAATTTCTAATATATTTTTAGTTTTATTCATGTGTTATGGGACAATTTTTGGCTATGAGATAATCACATGTTTAAAGATTTAAAAGTTTTATTAAAGCAAAAATTACCTCTTTGACACATGAATAAAACTAAAAATATAATACATTGATCACTATTACCATTGGTGTCATTGCAAAAATTTTGTTTCTCTCTGGCTCAGGACAGAACAACTCTATCCTGAAACGTTAACAAAAGCCTGTTTGACTCTCTTATAGTATATATATAAATTGAATAGTTTATCACTTAATCTATAATATAACATACAAAATCTGATTTGAGTTTTGTATATGTAGGCTAAAAATTATAACTCAAGGTGACAGGGACGGAACTACTTAGGGCCTAAAGGGGCTGAGGCCAAAATATTTTTAATAGAGTAATATAGTATATACATTTAATGAATATTTTAATAATTGAGCCCTTTGTATGAAAATGATTATTATTGGCTCCCCTCCTTCCTCCCAAAGAAGTTACAAGCTGGCCTATGAAAACAATAAAACTCATCAGGCAAACACCCACACTATAACATCTGCTGCACACGGTGTTGGCTATCTCTCACTCTTTGTTCTCATATCCAAGCTACTTTTTCTTTTTGGGTCATGCTAACGAATGTCCTTAGGGTACTAGTTAAGAATCCAGTTAAAAAAAGTTTTGACATCACTTTATGGAAAGTAAAAAAAGCTGACAAAATATTAATTACATTTTTCTCTTTTCCCATAAAAACTTTCTTTAATTGGATTTTGAACCAGTACCTTAAAGACACTCGTTAGCATTCTCTTTTCTTTATTTTTTTATTTATTTTTTTTTTAATGAGTGCTAAGATTTGTTAATACGAGAAACAAAAAGACTCTGAAATCTGATTGGCAGCTGAAATACCGTAAATAAAGTAGGAGATAGAGTATTAGAGGGGGAGTTGCTTCAAGCTTGCAGTGAATTAACAACTGTCAAGCATGCAGTGAATTAACAACTGTCAAGCAATGATCACCTATGCTAAAACTATTACAGTACAATTTTTATTTTTTATTTTTATAATTGATGATTATTAATTTATAAATTTTATATGGTAAAATTTGCAGATACTAGTGGCTACACACTCTACATTAACACCAATTTATTAACACAACTATTCAATTTCATAACACCCCACATAAAATGAACACTAATTAGTAACAAACAACCAGCAATAACTAGGAAGTAAAAAAAAAAAAAAAAATTAAATATTTTAATTTTTTAGTTAAAAATTAGGATAAAACTTAGGTACAGTACTTTAGGTATTGTTCTTTAAGTTCTTCTTTTAAGATTTAAACATGTGGCTACTTAACTAAAAAATACACTTTTAACCCATGAGAAAAAATTCATATGAAAGAATTTAAAAAAAAAAAATTTAAAAACAGCATCTAAAGTACGCTACCTAAATCTTGCTCTAAAAATTAATAGACACATACACGGATACACCTGCCACCCACCCACTGATTAATTAATGGCCACACGTGCACCCCCAACCCCACTCGATCTCCAAAACACACACATGCCAATGTTTATTCCGTCTCATTCCTCTTGTTTCGTTCTTATGGTATATAATATATAAATATATATATATATATATATATATATATTCCTCCTCATGCATAGACGATGAGGACCATTTAATCATGATTAAATATATTATCGCATATCCAAAGATCTGAGTCATATAGGCACAGACAGACAGCAAGACAAAGATTGTTTCTTGGACAGTTAATATATTGAAAGAGTTTTGGCTATTTGCAATGAAACCAAAAAATCATTGAATACAAGGGAGTTTAGGTAAGCATTAAGGTGGGATCTATAAAATTGGGATTACCAAACTGAAAATACTAAATACTTATATTATATATACAAATGGAGTAGTTTATCTCTTTCTAATTTGAGTTTTGTATATGCAGGTTAAAAATTTTAACTCTTGGAAATGTATTCATTATAGAAGGAATTAGATGGAATAAAGAGATATAGGTTGTGTTTGGCATTGACTTAAAAAGTCAATTTTTTTTTTTTTTAGTATTTAACTTATTTTTTCTAATATTCAGCTTATTTTTTGTACAATTTATGGGTCTCATTACACTTTTTGATACTATTCATGTATTTCATTGTACTATTTGAGCAATCTTTTAATTTTATCTAAAGTACTTTCCACACAAAATTTTTAGTTTTAACTAAATAAACTGTTCCCAAATGGATTTATAATATGAAAAGGTTCGACACATTATTGACTTGAAATGTCGGTTTTTGTGCAGTCTGCAAGTGAGAACTAATTACTTGACTGTTGTCCCATGAGTTTTTATTCTTAACTCTTATAAACCACCTTACAATACGGGATGCATGATTTGTTAGTGTTCCGGTCGCCATCATTGAAGATCATGGAGCTTAATTTGCAATTAGGTCATATGTGGAATTGTGTTGTCACGTTTATTTTATTTATTTATTTTTTTTATACAAAATAAAATTTTTATTTTAGCTTAATCTAAGTGTATATATGTGTGAAGCTCTTTCCTGGAGACTTGAACCTCAGCTCTTACCCCTTACACTCTACAAACATTTATACTTGTATAATCACGTTTATTAACTTTGTATTGCTACTTGCAAGAATAAATAAAATTGTTGTGTAGTAGAAATAAACGGCAAAATGGGGCTAGTTTAGCCACTTGCAATTAATTGTAGCAAACAAAAAGAAAAAGAAAAAAAAAAAAAGGGAAAGAGTTCTCTCATAATAAAAGGCAATATAAATATTGTTTTAAAAAAGATAATAAATATTTCTCAAATCTTTGATATTGTATTTGAAAATGCAAGACATAATTTTGAGATCATGATAAAATATAAACAATAAAATGAACAACATTTCATTAAAAAAAAATTAATAATATAAAGAGAAAGAGAAGCATTAACGTGGTTTTGGCTATTTTGCAATCACATCAATGGTAATAGTGATCAATGTAATATACATTGATGTCATTGCAAATAGCCAAAACTTGTTCAATGTGTTAACTGTCCAAGAAATTGCAATAACACCAATTGTAATAGTGATCAAGGTAATATACCAAAAGGATGCCATGGTATATTCTGTCCAGAAGTGTGTTGGGGGTGGTTTAAGTTTTTATTGGTCTGGGTGTGTGTTTTGGACACGACCTACCGTAAGTTCTCTTTTGAATTTCAGACAATCTATTTAATTCACTTTGGAGTTACTTGAAATGTCGGTTTCTGTTTGGCTTGCAAGGGAGAACAAAATAGGAGATTGCCCCATTTGATTAAAGAACTAAGATTTGGCATCAAATACCATTAATTCCACACAACTCCAGCTTATATGCCATGTGTCTCGTTGCAAAATGTAATATATTTTAATTTGCTAATAGCCAAAACTTGTTCAATAACATCAATGGTAATAGTGAACAAGTTTTGGCTTTAAATCTTTCTTTATTAATATTACCATCGATGTCATTGAACAAGTTTCTTTAAACCTGTCCAAACAAAAAAATGAAATATGTTTTGCAAACCAAAACCTGTTCAATGACATCAATGGTAATAGACTAATAGTGACCAATATCAAATTCAAAAGAGATCATCACGGATGCTTTTAAAAAAGGAAAAAAAAAAAGAAAAAAGCTCTATATTAATTTTGAAAAGATAAAAACATTTATCTCAAATCTTTGATATTGTATTAGAAAATGTGAGACATAACTTTGAGACCATGGTAAAATATAAACAATAAAATGAATAATATTTCATAAAAAATAATAATAGTATACAGAGAAATGGAAGCATTAACGTAGTTTTCGCTATTTGTAATGACATCAATAATAGGGATCAATGTAATATACCAAAAGGATGCCATGGTCTAGATCTCATCCGGGTGTGTGTTTCGGACATGACCTACTAACTAATTAAGTTTCCTTTGAATTTCACACAACATATTTATGCACTTTGGAGTGACTTGAAATGTCTGTTACTAACTCAGCATCTGTTTAGGTGTTTCCTATCCAATAAATGAGTGATAATTGTTTCAAAAAACCACATCTGACTATTCCAATAAATGATTATTTTATCTTCCTGATAGTATAGAAGATTGTGCTTAATTTATATATATATGGAGAGAGAGAGAGAGAGAGAGGGAGAGAGAGAGTACCATTAGACTAATTCAAATATTTAGAGGACTAACTCTTATTTTTATATATATAAATTTCAAAATTGGGGTCCATATATGGTCCCCCACGGTTGGTATCGATAAAGCATACCGAAATTTTCTAGTACGCCTCAATGTCTCCCAGTCCACTATGTTTCGATTCATTCCGTGTTGGAAAAAGTCCATTTTGTTGTCTTTCGTTGGTAGCGATCGTGGAGGAAGAAAAAGTGGGAGATAGTCATGCAAAAGAATAGAAAAATTAAGATTCATTGATAGGGATTGGAACACTGGAACAAAAAAGTAGTAATAATAGAAAAGTGAGTCAAAAGAAGATATGCTTTTTGTTTTTTTCATTACAGGCATTTGGTAGAAATTTTAGAGAATATGAAAGTGGGAAAATTTTAATCATATCAAATTTGCGTAATTAACTTCACGTAGCTATTATGACAGGTCCAAAGGTGCAGATAATTTAAATTCTACTACCTAATGCTTATTTTTTTTAACAAAAAATAAGGGTTAACTAAGCTAATGCTTATGGATGCCCACTAATGAAGGCCTGCTGACAGTGAGATTTGGACCTATGTGGGTTAGATGAAATGTCCAAGGTTTAGCAACTGAACTATCCTCTTATAGCAACCACTACATGGTATACTTAGTGTTGGAGCCAGAAATTTATATTTAGGGGGGCCAAATATAAAATTAGACAATTAATTATTTCTCTGTGTATATATTAATTATATCCATACTAATAGCAATGTACATACAATTTAATAATCAAAATTCAAAAGTGTATTATTTCTGAATTACCATCTCCTAAA
Organism: Quercus robur; assembly: GCF_932294415.1. NCBI lineage: Eukaryota > Viridiplantae > Streptophyta > Magnoliopsida > Fagales > Fagaceae > Quercus > Quercus robur. The sequence goes on from NC_065539.1 coordinate 50,097,841, forward strand.
CTTGTCCATGAACCAAGATTTTTCAAATTTTATCACCCATTAAATATAATGACTAAAATTTAAAAAATACTAATAATTTAAAGATTTTTAAATAAAAGACAAATAGTCATTCAAATTCAATATATATATATATATATATATAATCTATAACTACAACCAAATACATGATATATTATTTTATATATAAATTAAATGATAAAAATAATATATTTTAATCATATACATTTATAATATTTAGGGATGAAAAACAAACTTTTGATAAAGTTTAGGAACTAAAATAATATTTTACCCATTTAAAAAATATGCATTAAAATTCATAGTATAATTCTTACATATATAATTTAAATATTATTGATAGCTATTCTTATATTTTTTTTTTAACTCTTAAAAAATTCTTTGTTAGAATATTATTAGGTAGAAAATGAAAATTGTCCATTAAAAAAAAAAAAATGTATGTTCGTTAATTATAAACTCTTTGGTTTTATATATTGATTTATTTCATATAAAATTGGATAAGTCATACATTACTTAATTAAGTTAATAAATTAGTTGAAAGATTTTTAAGTTTTATGTAAAAACTCAATTTACATTGATCGCTTATGCTGAATTTGTAATATATTTTTTTTAGTTTTATTAATGTGTTATGAGATAATTTTTGCCTATGAGATAAACGTTTAAAATTTTCATTAAAGCAAATATTAATTCATAACACATGAATAAAGCTAAAAATAGTGTACAGTATTGCTTGTTATGGAAAAAAAAAAAAAGGCATGTTCTCTAGTCTTCCACCTTCCCATTATTTGAACATTGATTTATTGTGTATTCAAAAAAGAAGAAGGCATGTCACGTGATACTGTGAGGCGTTGTTGCAGATGAGTCTATACAAAGCTAGCTACTTGTCTCACACGCACAGATCATCTCCACCTCCAATTCAATTTCCAACTCAACAATGCAAAAGAAAGACCAGAAAAAGAAAAAAAAAAAAAAAAAAAAAAAGGGGTACATTGATGTGGAGATTTCGAGACGGTATAGTAAAAGTATTCCCTATTTGTTTTGGACCCGACCTAAAATCAAGTTGCTGTGAGTTGATTAGTTGAAATGTCGGTTTCTGATGTGCGGCCTGCAATTAAGGGAGAACTAATTAATACTTGTGTCATTGTCCCGTTTAAAGACCTTAGGTTTGGAGGTTAACAAAAGCCACCTAGTTTATATTTCCAATATGATCTAACGTTACACTACTATTCTAAGTCATGGGTTCATTTCAACTCAAAAACAACATCAATTCTTCAACCTCAATCCTGCAAGGTAAGAAAATTTAGCTCCAAAACTATGAGTTTTCCATGTGATTGTGTACTGTTGGGGGTTTCCTAAATCTTAAAATTTGTAAAGCTATTTTGGAAGATTAATGACCCAAATGGTTTTGGGTGCAAATTTTGCGCACTGGGTCGATTGTTTTTTTTTTTTTTTCTTTGAATTATGTTGTTCCTTTTTCATATAGGTTCCCCTTAAGGTTACACGGTGTGTGGTCCTAAATTTCAAATGGTCTCAATCTCCCAGCCCTTTCATCTTTCTCTCTGAATCGAGAGCACCAAAGTAATGGCTTTGGCAATGGGCAGTGTTGGCTCTAGCCCCTACTGGCTATTTTTTTTTCCCCCAAATAAAAGTTTTATTTATTTATTTTAATTTTAAGATATTCTCAAATAAAATATTTTTTTAATTTTTTTTAAAGTTAATATTTTCTCACTCAAATAAAAATTGTTTTTTTAATTATTTAAGGTTTAACTTTTTTTTAAAAAAAAAAATTTAAATTAAGTCTCAATGAACAAATTAGTGGGATTGTTATCATTTTGTCACATTTGTGGTTCCCTTTTGCGTTGTAGAGAGTAAATTCTTGTTCTTGAAGTGGGAATGTTGTTGCTTGAAGATTTTGTAGCATGTAGTTTGCTTGTGTTCTTTATGCTAATTGTTAAATATTAGCATTGATCCACAATCCACCATGTTGAATATGCTAGTATGGATGCGGAAGTGAAAACATAAAGTATAGAACACAGTAACACACGAGAGTTACATGGTTTAGTTTAATGGCTTATATCCACGGAGTAAACCTTAAAGGGCTACATCAATAATATATTAGAGTGTAGTACAAATCCTGTGTTACAATGAATTATAACATGTGTATATATAGTAAACTAAACTCTAGACTGGATTTCTAGTACAAGTAGGAGATTTGATTTGCACATAAAGTAGAATTAGAGTTTCTAATGGACCTATGTTAATGGACTAAAATATCTCTTACAGTAATGATTTCTTTTTATTTTATTTTTATTTTTCTACTGATTGTAGAGAAATGGTGGCGGAGTCTATATACAAAGAGACATGTGTTCCGGTGAATGACGGTCCGAGTTGGGCGAAATACATGTCGATCTCTGGTTCATCTGATGATGAATATGATATCATCACTCTGCAGTACACTGAGAATTATGAGTGAAGCAAGTTATTGCTTGATGTTTCCAAGGTTGCCTTTTAGTGCTCTCTAGGTTTGCTTTAACAGGATGTTGAAAGCATACGAACATCTTTAGCTGCATATTCTTGTAATAATAGGCTTATCATTCATAGGTGACTTGTGAACTGTATCAGCATTTTTCATTATTATGGATGTCACTTTAAAGTTTACTGGCATTTCAGCTATTTTAATTTCTTATAGAAAGTACAATTTGTTGGAGCTCTGGTAAGAATTAGTTTGCACAACTTCATTCATTTTAAGGGCTAGTTTGAAACCAACTTGCCCCAGATTGGTTGATACCAAAATTATGGTTTATGACTCACAGTGTTGGTTTTAGTTTGATCCTTTTTGGAAGTATATTTGGGTTTTGAGTTGGACTTCTTTTCTCTTTGGTGTAACGTGTGAAGCTGAACAGATCTTTTTTCTTTTCCCCTCCTTTCTCTTGGTGGTCTTATTGAAACCAATTTCCATGCCAATAATGTAACAAGAAACTGAAATAATATTAGTGTACTTCACTTTTCATTTCTTTTTCTTTCTTTCTTTACTTATTTTTTGCAGGGAAGATATGCATGTAATTTGTGGTTGGTTGGTTGGTTGGATTATCCAACTATTGTCGTTTATTTATGTTTAATTTTATGGATTTGACATAATATATTCAAAAAAGAAAAAGAAAAAGAAAAAGAAAAAGAATTAAATATAGTGAGATATTGAAGTATTTTCAGGATTTTTTTTGTCTGGTTGATGTAACTTTGTCGTACAAACTTAGTTCACATTCTTTGGCTTATCTGGGCTGAAGCAATTTTTAAATATAGTCACTGTTTAAGCTTATATATATAAATATGCTGAAAAGGTCTACATCGTGGGTCCACATGGCAGCGGAGTCCTCTTATTTTGATAGAGTAGTCAAGATTATTTTTTTTTGAGAATCCGCCCCGAAAGATGGGGGGAGTAGTCAAGATAATAATAGGAAAAAAGTATAAGAATTTGATGATGGCACGTGATAGGGGCTCAGAATTTGGCTTTTGTCGGACACAATTTAATCTTCTTGTAGACATTATTTTCCTTTTCATGGAACAAATACGCATGGTCCAGTTTATTTTCCTTTTAGATATGTGTCATTCTTTATTACTAGGATGGAACCTTAATTCAAATATTAAAGTGTTATTGTTATTATTATCATTTCATTTCTAAAAAATTTAAATTTTCTGTTGTAATGACTAATAATTTACCATTAGGGATGCAGTGGGCTTAGATATATTGTGTAGGTAGTATCAAATTAAAATATGGTGTTAGAATGGTGCATCCATTGAAAAGCATTATGTTGATATTTCTATCCTTTCTTAAAGCATTATGTTGATATTAAGTAGTATTCTTCATGTGAAAGAACTTATTTTTGTTAGGTGTAACATAGGTATATCTGGCCAGTATGTGCCACTGTCCCTATGATTGACTCCATTTATCTAAAAAAGATTATTAATCCTTAACTTTTCAACGAATCCTAAATTCCTATTTGATTCTCATTTATTAATGTACGCCTATATTTTTTTTACTTCATCGATTTGACAAATCGTGTAAATCCACCACGTACGGCATTGACAAATCGTGTTCAAATCATCCTTTTCTTTATTTTTCATTTTTTTGGCAGTCAAATCTATCCTTTTCGCACAAAGAAGGTTCTCTACATGAGATATGGCACAAAGGAGGTTCTCTACCCATCATTATTATACACCGATATCGAGACGTTTATTTATTTTTTCTTTTCTATATATTAAGCCCATTTGTTCATTCAAAAAACGTGCATTGAAGTTGATTAGAAACCATCAAACCACATATAGATAGAGAGCAAAACATGTTTTCAAAGAAAACTTTCTCCACCATTGTAAAGGTGGTGATAATGATCATGATGATACTCACGTTGCTCATTTTTAACAGCAAGCCTGTTGAAGCCACAAGGCCTTTGGTTGCTGTCATGAAGTCAAAAAAAGTTGAGACAGCCAAGGTGGATTCAATTTCACAAGATCGAGCCCCGATTACACCTTCTGGGCCAAATCAATGCACTTACTTGCCTGATCCTGCTAATGGTTCCGGTTGTCATCATTGAAGATCATGGAGCTTAGCAATTTGGTCATCATATCTGTGGAGTTGTGTTGTCACGTTAATCTGTATTGCAAGAATACATAATATTGTTGTGTAGGAGAAATAAAAGGCAGATTGTCGCTAGCCAACTTGCCAATTGTTTGTTTTATGTTATAGTAGCAATTTCTCTCCTCTTCATAATAAAAGGCTCTGTATTATTGGTTGGTGTGTAAGCCCTAGCTAGCTAGGAGGTTTCACGTAGGCAAGTTGGCAACTTCATCGCCGTGTTGTTTCTATTTTTTTTATATTTTATATATATACATTTTCGTTCAGCAGGATTTGAAATTACATTTTCGTCCATAGAATTTTATTGTGGCAATGCGTGTTAAACTGGGTGGTTTTTCGTAATTTGTATCTGCCCACAATAAGTAAATGTCCCGAAACGGAATAAAGAGAAAAGAAAAGTGGGTACTTTCTCAGTCTACATGATATGGCCTTTTCAGGCTCTTTAAGGTTTTCTAATTCTATGGTGAGATTTTTAATTGTGAAAACAATGGCTCTGAGTCAGTCTACATGATATGGCTTTTCAGGCCCTTTAAGGTTTTCTAATTCTATGGTGAGATTTTTGTGAAAACAATGGCTCTGAGTCTGACCACAATAAGACTCTGCTCATGGCCATGGCCATCAAGGGACATATTTGCGACAACCTCAGCAGGTTTTTTTTTTTGGGCTTTCTGGCTACTTTTAATTTCTGTTTTTTGTTCTTCTCGGGCTTTATTTTGCCTTTTGTTTTGGGGTAAAAGTCCGTAAAACTGAGTTTTTAGCATCTGGGTTCTTTTGTAACTAATGTTATTAGCCGATATGTGCTGAGTTGTTTAGACTTTAGAGGGATTTTGAATTTTAGGAATTCTCGGCATGTGAAAACCAATAGAACTTTTTGGGGGATTTTTTGGGGTATTTTTATTTTTATTTTTGGGTCACCTGGTGCTTTGCCATCTGGGTATATGTGAATTTTGCTTTTAGGGTAATTAAAGTTCTTTTTAATTAAATTTAATTTCTTTTTGTAATGTTTTCATGGAGTCTCTGATTTGTAAATGGTTCTGTGGTGATAGAAATTTGTTGGAGTGTGATAGAGTGTTTTAGAGAGGAAGGAAGAGATGGGGACAAGTCTAAAGTATTGGTGGCTATGTTGAAGGAAACCGTGGATTTGGTAATAGATCTGAACATTTTAAAACATTTTTTTTCCGGTTGCTAATTCTGTTTGTTTGTGGAAATGGTTCTCTTGTGTTAAAAATTTGGACTTTGTGAGTGTAGGAATAGATACCCATTGAGGAAGTATTGGACAAACTCTAGGTTTCTTCATAAGATTAGATACTACCTTTAATTGATCTTGATCAGGCACAACACATCTACCTTTAATTTCAGACCACCAATATTATCGTTGTTTGATTGTTTATCTTCATGGCTGGCCCTAGCTAATTTGTTGAGTATCCATTGCTGACCTAAAAATTTTGGGATTAAGGCTTTGTTGATGTTATTGTTGTAGGTGGTTATATTTCAAATTCTGAATGACGATTTGGGGAAAATGATCCTATAGCACTTTCGTGAGATGAAGGTAAAATATCATTGTCATTATCAATGTTTAGGTTCCTTTTACAGATTACATTTATGATTAATTGACTTATAGTTGTTTTTTTATTTCTTGGAAATGCAGTGACTGAATGATATAATGGAAGGCTCTCATATAAAAATACAAATTACAAACTCTAGATTTTGATTTGAGCATCTGCATAACAAAATACTCTTTGAAGTAATTTTGTTACTAATAAATTTTTTTTCTCATTTTAAATGTTACAGAGAAATTCAGCTTATAATTTAAGCAAAGCTATGGTAGAATTACTATGAATGTTCTTTGATAGTGTTGCATGTGCATCAAATGATAAACTGGTAATACATAAAACTAGAGAGTTTTGCCTTTGTCTGTATTGTAATAGAACAGCAGTAGAAGGGCAAAACGATAGGTTGATATCAATTGTGTTGGGTTGGAGAGAGAGTTACAAGGGACCTTTTTTTTTTTTTGTCTTTTTCATTTTTTTTCCTATTGTTATCTATTGCCAGATTTTCCTCCAGTTTTTCTTCCATTAACACCGAGTTGTGAGTACTGATAGAGAAACACGTATGGAAGAAGAACAGAGAGGAAAAAGAGAGGAGAAGAAGAAGAAAAGAGGGATACTGGCAGCAGAAATTTCAGGGATTGTTGTCTGTTCCATCACAAATTGCAGAGAAACGGGCATGGGAGGGATCCTTCTCACAAATCGCAGACACTCAGGATTTTATGTTGTAAGTGGGGAATTAGATCTTTCGTGTTTTTCAATTAATCAGAAAATGATTTGTTGATTGATGGATTACAATGTGCCTCCATGGTTAGGAACTTGGAGGAAAGAGAGGAGAGAGAAGGGAAAAGGAAGGTTGCAAGTGACAATGAATTGAATTTCAGGTACTTAAATGGATGCATTTGAAGTGTTTTTGAAAATGTCCTAATGGACTTTTGGGTGTGTTTTTGTTATTTGTTTGTTAGCTTAATTAATGGTATAAGCTAGATGAAAGATGTGGCCATAAGACATGTCTGTTTTAGTATGAAGTGTTTGTCTTGAGGGCAGAACCTTAAGTAACTCAACCTGAGTGTACAAAGATGGATGGCCACATATTGTTTAGGTATAAGGAACGCAGCCTGAGTGCATATGTACAACTATCTTTTAGATTGCTTTTGTTTCTTTTCTGATTTTGTATTATGTATAATGGTGCTATTAATGTTTTCTCTATATCTTTATTTTGTTAGACAGGAAGCAGAAAGATTTGTACATATATACCAAGGGTCCAGCGAATGCCTTTGTATTAGTTGTAGAAAAAACTTATCCAACGATGAACAAGGCTTAACCCCCTGTGCTTTTGAGAGATTCTGTGCCCACATAAAAAAATTATCCAATTATCAAGCTGATTCTCTTATTTGTAGCTCATTGAAGCTTATATCATATCATTGTACTATAGTCCTAATTTGTGCTTTTGTACTTCCTTAATAGGAGCAAATCAAGCATGCTGAGGAAAAATTTAACTATCTGTGCTGCTTTTCTTTTCTCAAGGTTGAGTGATTATAAACTATTTCTTTTGGTAGACTTGACCTACTTATTCTAGTAAGGATATGCCATTTGACTTTTCAGTTTATTGCAGATTCACTATGAACAATCACCAATTTGTTGGATCCAAATCAGAGAAATCCTTAGTTAAAAGGAACTTATAAATATTTCATCTTTCATTTTTATGCTAGAAACCTAGTCTTCTTAGGTCTTTTCTTTCGTTCTCCCAGATAAGATAAGATGTCAAATCTGCCATCTATGTTGAAAATCTCATAGAAGAGTATATGTGTACAATGAAGGATGTGACTCGAGGCTTGATAAAGGCTTTCTATTTTGTTATGCTTCTTCTACTGTAAGCATAGCATGGATACATATTGTGTTTTGGCATTTGTGACTTTACTGAGTGAGTATTCACAGAGAACTGTTTTTAGTAGTGTTTTTTTCTTTTTTTTTGAGAATTATTTTTAGTAGTGTGTTTAGAGACCTATTATTAACCTTTTGTTGAGAATGAAACAATTGAATCATCATACAAACTTGCATTGCAAATAAAATCAAATAATTTCATTTTGTTAGGGTTTTTTTTTTTTTTTTTTTTGGGATGAATTTGGATACTGATACTTGATTCTAAGCTAGTAGTTCTTATTAGATAAATCAAGTTCATTTTAGTGGAAAACATCTTAAAGGGTTGTCACTGTGTGGCTAGCTTACTAAGGCCTGGTGAATCCTTAGGTGCTGAGACAAATTTCTTGGCCTGATTACTATGAACTCTTTTTTTGTTTTGGTTTTATGAAATATTTGGATTTATGTTTGTTTTCTTTATTGAAATGCATTATTCATCCAAAAAAAAAAGTTACACCCAATAAGAGAGGATGGATATTAGGTGCTTATTTAGCATATTTCCTAGTCGTGGGCTTTGTTTTCTATCATATTATTCTTCCTCCATCCCTCATGTAGTTGATGATGAAGAGTATTGAGGAGTCTCTAATCTTTATAAAACAAAATGAGGGGTCAATAATAAAGAATATAGTGAGTTTTACTTAGAAAAATATTTAATTAATTCTTTAGTTGGAATATACCATAAGGGCTGATTAATCAAATTTATAAAGGGCCTATTGAGATCCTTGGGTGAGTCTATTGTCATCTTACTATATATAAAAGGAGAGTTTTGCCTCTGTTGTGTGATAAAATGGCAGTAGAAGGGACAAACGATAGGTTGAAATCAATTGTTTTTGTCTGGAGAGAGAGTTTGGGCTTTTTTGTCTCTTTTAATTTTTTCCTATTGTTATCTATTGTCAGATTTTCCTCCGAATATTTCTCCCAACCACCACTGACGGTGACACTGAGTAGTGAGCACTAAGGCATTAGATCTTTCATGTTTTTCAATTAATTACAAAATGATTTGTTGATTGATGGATTACAATATGACTCCATGCTTAGGAACTTGGAGGAAAGAGAAGAGGGAGAAAGGGGAAGGTAGGTTGCAAATGACCATGAATTGAATTTCAGGTACTTTAATGGATGCATTTGAAGTGTTTGTGAAAATGTCCGAATGGACTTTTGGGTGTGTTTTTGTTATTTGTTGGTTAGCTTAAAGTGTATAAGCTTGAGGAAAGATGTGGCCATAAAACATGATGTCAGTTTTCATATCAAGTGTTTGTATTAAGGGTCAGAGCCACTCAACCTGAGTGTATAAAGATGGATGGCCACATATTGTTATGTATTAGGAACTCAGCCCGAATGCATATGTACAGCTATCTTTTAGATTTCTTTTGTTTCTTTTCTGATTTTGTATCATGTATAATGATGCTATTAATGTTTCTCTATATCTTTATTTTGTTAGACAGGAAGTGGAAAGACTTATACGGTTATACCAAAGGTCCAGCCAATGCCTTTGGAGTAGTTGTAGAACAAAACTTATCAAATGATCAAGAAGGCTTAACCCCGTGTTTTTGAGAGATTCTTTGCCCACTTAAAAAACTTATCCAGTTGTCAAGCTGATTCTCTTTCTTGTAGCTCATTGAAGCTTATATCATATTATTGTAGTCCTAATTTGTGCTTTTGCATTTCCTTAATACGAGCAAATCAAGCATGCGAAGGAACAATTTAACTATCTGTGTCACTGTTCTTTTCTCAAGGTTGAGTGACTATAAATTGTTTCTTTTGGTAGACTCGACCTAGTTATTCTTGTAAGGATATGCTATTTGATTTTTTAGTTTATTGCTGATTTGATATGAATAGTCACCATTGGATCCAAATCAGAGAAATCTTCAGATAAAAGGAAGTTATAACTATTTCGTGTGCGTTTGGCATGTTTAAAAAAGTCAGCTTATTTTACTATTTAGTTTATTTTTGCTACTATTCATTGGTCTCACTGCACTTTTTGGTACTATTTATAAGTTTTATTATACTACTACAACTAATTTTTACCTTTATTTATAGTACTTTCAGTAAAAAGTTTTCAGTTTCAGCAAAATAAGTGAATTCCAATCAGACCTTTCATCTTTTATTTTTATGCTACAAACCTGGTCTTCTTAGGTCTTTTCATTCGATCTCCCAAATAAGAAAAGATGTTAATTACAACATTTATGTTGAAATCTCACAAAAGAGTATACGTATATACAATGAAGGATGTGACTTGGGGTTGCCTATTTGTTATTCCTTTTTAACTGTAAGCATAGCATGAATACATATTGTGTTTTGGCCTTTTTGACTTTACAGAGTGAGTATTCACGGAGAAATGTTTTTAGTAGTGTATTTAGAGATCAATTCTTAACCTTTTGTTGGTAATGAAACAATTGAATCATCATACAAACTCGTGTTGCAAATGAAATCAAATAATTTCATTTTGTTAGTTATTTTTTGGTCCCCTTTTAAATTTGATAAATTGGGATACGGACACTTGATTCTAAGCTAGTAGTTTTTATTGGATAATTCAAGTTCAGTTTCATGGAAAATATCTCAAAGGGTTGTCACTGTTTGGCTAACTCACTCTAAGGCCCCGTGAATTCTTAGTTGCTGACACAAATTTTTTGGCCTGATTATTATGAACTTTAGCTGAATCAGTTGCATTTTGTTAAATGCCAAAAATATTCCAAATAAAGCTTATACAAGCCCCTTTCTGAACTATAGTTGGCTTAAATTTGAATGTTCCAATGTTTTACTCAGATCAATTTTCCTTATATGGGCTTCAAACGAACCTTTGAAACATCCAATTCCAAATCAATATCAAAATCTTAGAGAGTTAGAGGTACACCTCCAGTGGCTTGGATTCTCTCTTTAATATGGGCTTACCTGTAGACATGGTTCATGTAATTTAAGAGGTTCAAGTTTCTGATGACCTCTCAGCAACACTACACTAAAAGCTGCTTAAGAGTCTGTTTGGATACTGTTTATTGTTAAAAATTGAAAATACTGTAGCAAAATAATTTTTAAATATTTGAATAGTATCTTGGGACCCAGTTTTAAAGTTGTTTTTCTGAAAAAAAAAATTACTTGCAAGTCCTATGAACAGTGCATGAGACCCACCAAAAAACGCTGGACGTGTTATCCAAACTCTACCTAAGAATAAGAATAGATTTTTTTATGGTAGTCACACTAGTGTTACTCTATCAATTAAGAATCCCAAGAGGCGTGGGTTTATGAGTAATGTTATAGTCACAAACTATTTTACAATATTTTTACAAACTGTTGATGTGGTTAGCTTCTTATTGGTTTTTATCTAGGCTCATCATTAATGTCATTTTTTCATTTACCAATAACTACCACCACATCAGCAGTTTGTAAAATTTTTAGTAAAAAAAATTTGTATTTCTAACATTTTGTGGGTTTAAATGTCTTTATTATTTTGTTTAATTAATGATATTTATGAATTTTCCTATATGGCACAACCAATGTTTACCATTTTATGCTGCTGTCTTGGACTCTTGGTTCATACAGAACACAGAATGAAAAGATGTAGATAGCATTCGAGGCTAAATATATACAGCCCAATACAATAGGCCAGCAAAATCAAATTTTCGAATTCGGACTCAGAAAGTTGCTAAAGGCCCAACTCAATTACTCAAGCCTCGACGAAATGGTTAAACTTAACCTGCTGCTACCACAAAAGGATGACACAAAATCCTGAAACACAAACCTGTATTTCACAAACTATTTGGGCTTGTGACTAAAGAATTAAGATTAGTTTCATCATGCGGTCCAATCCTACGTGAAAACCCAAAGTGGAAAAGTGAGGGGGTTGTGTCTTGGAGGCAATAAAGGGATTTTCTTTGCCATCAATTTTTGGGCTCCATGCGAGGACTTGCAAATGGTTTCGAGTTGCAGGCCATGAATCCATGCTGGCTAAATTGTGAATAGAAGTGTTTTTCATTTTTTTTTAATAAATAATTTGATAGTTACAATAATAAGAAATAAGGAGTTAAACTCTAATTATCCTCATAAAGAAGTATAGACAATACCACTAAATTATAAAACTCTTAACATGTGTATAGAAATTGAATTGGCATGGAAGATTTACGAACTAGTTGAATAAACACACACCCAAATCTCAAATTTGCATTTAATTATAATTTTATCACAACTGCTACTCATTGCCCCCAAACTTTCAAATTAAGAAGATCCAGAAGCCGCCATTCACCAAATAGAAACAAAACCCAATCAGACAAGATTAACCAACTTGCCTTGTTCAGCCAAAAAAGAAAAGAAACTAATCTAGATTTTCATGAATTGCATGCACCACCCAATGCATAGGTTCTGCTGGTATCTACCATTTCAAACAAGTTCTACCTTTTAAAGACATTTTGCAAAATCAAAAGTCGTTATAAAAAGCAAGGTCATTAAGGTTGTTTAAGAGTTAACTATCTCTCACCAAACTCTTTAGGCCCGTTTGGTATAGTAGTTTAATATGTTTTCAGTTTTTAAACAACATTACACGCATTTTCATACACTTTTTTACCTATACATATTTCCAGAAAATACAAACAACGTTATAAAAACAACGTTACCAAACGGCTCCTTAGTTTCTTTAATTTCAAGAACAAAACTTTTGTTAATAGCACAAATGGAATTCCTTTTTTCTCCCTCCTCACCAAACTACAGCCATAATCCTCCTAAAAATTAAATTTAGCTGAGAAATTTTTTTCTTGTTTTTTTTAATAAATAAAAACCTTATTTTTATGGGCTTAAAAGCATCCTTGACTAGATGCGGTGACTAGTATGTAATCTCAGCGTGTATATGAATAATAACGGAAAATTATTAGGTACTCCTGGAGTATCATAAATGCATACTCCCTCGTCTCACATTCATGGTGGGTCCCACCATGAATTTAATTAGTAGGACCCACCATTCATGTGAGAGGAGGGAGTATACATTTATAGTACTCTGAGAGTACACAATAATTTCCCATAAATGACTAAGTAGATAATTAGACAGTAGACACAAACACAATCAATACCCATATATAAGTTTTCTAAAATTTAAATTAAAAAAAAAAAGAAAAATCCCTATATAAGGCCCACGTACATTCTCCTTCCTTCCTTGTCATTGAACTACATGTTCTAGAGCTTGAAAAAAATTAACCAAGCCTCAATTTTTCTGTGTGATTAGTTTGGCCAACTGGGAATTCCACTTAGGATTTGACGTTCAAGCCGGTCCAATAATTTCTCTAGCCAATTTTATGACCTTGAGAAGCAAAAAATATCGCCAGGTTCTATATTTGCAAGTGTGATACATGGACCCAACAGAGGAATGGTCGTAATACAAAAACTTCTTTTGATTGTGGCGAATTTGGATTTGGTCAATCTGCAGTGTCACTGAAGCCTATGGATGATTGCCCTGCCAATGCAGTATTTTTAGACGCATACTATGCCACATATGAACGAGGGTACACCAGTGAAAAAAGCAAATATATTCTGCATATTCAATTGGCAACTATGATTGCATAGATCGATTGGGAATTCAAGCCAAGTAGCTCCATTAGTTTAATTGAGGGAATCATCTTGCATATTTTGAATCTTTGGTTAGTACAACAACACTTTCACACTTTGAATATCACTAACATCCTTTTTATTATATATATTATGACAAATCAAGAATGATAAATTTATTGTGACTTTAGATGTACTATCAATTTTTTTTTTAACCTAAAATTTTTGTGCTAAATAAAGCGCTAGTATACATGACAATACCCTATGAATTAATAGTATGTCTTCCTACGCACACAAACTAATGGCCTGTTTGGAAGTTTAGAGAGAAAGGAGAGGAGAGAGGAGTAGAGGGAAGGAGAGTAGTGGAGAGGAGAGTAGAGGAGAATGATTCCCCTTTACCTTGTTTGGATGTTTTTAAAATTAGCAAAGGGGAAGAGAGTAATTAGCCCTTCCTCTTGTTTGGATGTTTTAAAAATTAGGATGGAGAGGAGAAGAAATAATTTAAATAGACAAATTTACCTCTATTTGAAAATGGACTTGCCACATCAAAAAAAAAAAAAAAAAAAGACTTGCAAAATTAGTTTATAATTAATTTATCAGTTTTATAAAGTCTTGAACTTGATTATCATTGTTCAAATCTTGGAATATGTTAGTGAATTTTTTTTTTTTGGTGAAGCATAAATAAAATTTAAAAAAAATAATGGCTACTACTCCTTAAATTTTGCGAAAATCGTTCCTCTTGACCGTTGAGAAAAAAAAAAAAAAAATTTAAAAGCTTTGCGAAACCCATAACAGGAAGCATATTTTTTTGTATATACTTTCCACAAAAGTATCAACCTGTATATCCTTTTCCTGCAACTTCTCAGCAACTAAACAGGACATAAGTTTCTTTCTTATAAATACTGAAACAAAAAAAGTCGGGATTTTTACAGTTGGTATAGAAGTTATCGATCAAGTAGTGAGGAGAGTCAGTGGAGGAGTTCTCATAGCTCATGAACTGAGACTCAGAGGACCTCAGCATTTCCATCGGAGACAGTGAGAAAGACAACCAGTTCGTTGAAGGACCCATTATTTCTTTTTGCTTTTATAATCTTTTTTTTTTTTTTTTGCTTTCTGTTTGGTTTCTCTTAAATCTGCAGCACAAGCAAGCATGGAACATTGATTAATCTCAGGTCTTTTTTTCTCATTCAACTTAAATTTTCTCAGGAAACAAACAAAGAATAATCTGTGTGTAATTTTGTTAATTTAGAAAGGGTAAATTAAAGAATTTACTTGGACAATAATTTATCTACTCTACTCTCCCTCCAAATCTCTCCAATTTAAGGGAATTAAAAATGAGAGGTTAGAGGGGGTTGAAACCCCTTGAAACCCCTCCAAACCCCTTCCCCTCATTCTTTAAAAAACTTCCAAATAAGGTAATTAGATTATTCTTCCTCCCTCTACTCTATTCTCCCTCATTTTTTAAACATCCAAACATGCCATAAAGTAACATAGTTGATGACTGATGAGTACCCAATTTTGGGTCACCCAACCTTGATTGGACGATCACAAGCGCCTTAAATAGGCATTTAATTCGCAGCCTTATACAGGCATTTAATGCGCAGCCTTTACCAATGGCCACGAACAGAGACAAGCCCATTGACAACCTCATTAATATACCAAATACGTTACTAGAGGCATAAATGGAGTCATTAAAAGACTCCCCAACGACAAGAAGAAGACAGGCTATATAAGCCATACCACAAAAATAGAAGGAATAGGAAGGTACACACTTATTAAGCTATAATTTCACTACCTTTTGATTATCCTCTCCAAGTATCTGACTTTACCATGGAAGATTCGTTGGTTGGCACCACGTCAGTGTTACAAGATGGAGGAGCATCTCATTATCATTTTGCAGGTCACGGTTAAGCACCATTTCATCTGGATGATCACATATACTGACGGTTTAGTGCTTCATCTGTAGTAACATCAATGATTTATGTGTCTCTTAATTTGAGCCTTTCTCAAATTATCTTGATAAGTGGGATTAATGGGAGTTCTATAAGTGAAGAGTGTGAAATATACTCACACAAATCAAATGAAGAAGGATATACATGGCACGTTGTTAGCTGAAAACACTATTGGTGAGTACCCCAACTAGGAACGGAGTCATAAATTTTCTCTTGGAGGGGTTGACCTTATGACCAAAATGATATTGTATATATCCATATCACAAAATGAATAGATATACATGCTGGTACGTAGTTATGTAATTTTTTTTTTTGCTTGTAAAAATGTGAACAAAATTTGTTATATTTTGTGAGAGACAACAAAACTAAAATTGTAGAAAAAGTTTGTAATTCAATTTATTTATTTAGATGTTTTAACATCATCAAATTGCTTTATATACTTATTTATTTCATATAAAATTGGAGAAGTCATACGTTATTAATTAAGTAGTTGAAATATTTTTAAGTTTTATATAAAAACTCAATTTACACTTATCACTTATTTTATATTTGAAATATATTTTTTATTTTATTCACATGTGATGAGATAATTTTTGCTTTAGTGAAACTTTTAGACATTTGAAATTTTGAAAAAATAATTCCACTTACTACTCACAATACTAACAAAATTGTAAAAAACACAAGATACCTAGCATAAATAACAATTATTTGACCCACAAATAACAAAGTAATACTTCATTTAAGAACCATTTTATGGAAATGTCGTTCAATCAATTTAAAACTCGAATTTCTTTTCAATTAGCATCTCATGTAACTTTGCACTCTTTTTTATCCAAAATATCAAAAAATGAATTTTTAAAAAATAAGAAAACTTCTAGTTTTAAATTGAAGAAAAGAAAAAACTTGAATACTCAAGAAAATAATAATGAAAATATATAACTGAGCATATTAAATACATAGTCTGAAAAGTACATTGTTGGAACTTGGTTGACAAAACTTAAAACTTTAGACAATATTTTACTACTCATAGTTGTCAAGTCATGAATTGTATCAGGAATTGATTTTTGATTTTTGACTTAATAAAATTATAAAATAATTGTAAATATACATATGTAAAATGTATATTCATTATAAATTCAAAATATATTCAACTAATGACCAATTTAATCATTACTTATGTGATAAAATTTAACAAAGCTAACTAAATAAATCAAATTAACTTATGTTTATAACATGCATATTTAAATTGATTAAACTCAAAAGTAATATATGATATATGAATCAAAATAATAATATCTTTTCATCATCTTTGCTAATCAACTTCATCTAAGTCAATGTTATCATCATGTTCAGTATCTTGCAAAATTTTTTTTTCGTACACATTTTCTTTATTATTATCAACATATACTTTTTTTTTTTTTGGTTTTTTAATTTTATTCTAGTAATTTATTCTTTATATTTTTTTCTTGAAATTATAGCTTTATAAACTCAAAAAAATAATTATATTTTCATTTAATACATTATTAATAGTGTAAGGGTGATAAACGGGGAAGCTCAGACCAATGTATATGTTGGGCCAAGGGCCTAACCCAAGGAAGAACTCCTCCTCGGACAGGCCAGGCCGAGGAGAAAAGGGAATGTCAGCCATCTGAAGGTGATGCATCGGACCACACCATGAAAGAGGATAAGTATTAAGGAAGAAAATGACAAAGAGAGGCATGGAAATATCTAGAAGAAAACTGCTCCCAATGCATTAAGTATTCTACAACTAACTGAACCCTATTTTCCAGCCTTTACAACCACTCCTAACGACTTTGGGGAGGGGCTGATGGGACTAGTATCAGCACCATAAATCTGAATCTACACGTGGGCGGTGGAAATGGAAGGATAAAGTGAAAACAAAGGGGGACGGGGAACAAAGGAGAAAAAACAACATATTAAGAATCAACCTTCTCCTCAGATAAGATCCGAGGATGACACTTCCTAGTAAACGGATGTTATCTTCCTTTCTTTATCATTTGGACATGTTGGTCGCTTGTCTAACTTGTTAAGGCCCGAGTTTCCAACCCATTCTCTACAAGTTCATTGTATCGGACTCATTGGACCAAGGCTCTATACATTTTAGGATTAGGTCCCAAATTGTGACCTTACAATTGGCACCCTCTATGGGAAACCCGGTGTTTTAGTGAGTTGAACACTCAACACACGGTGGCAATGCAACGATATATCGATCATTGGTGGAAGAGACCATTTTGGCCGTGGTGCATGCTACGCAGAGAATTGCTCCGTGCGGAGCAATATTGGGGGCTTTCAACATTAGATATGCGTCTTGTAACTTCGTTAAGAGCCAGTTTCTCACGGACCTAATGATAGAAGCACAGGATGTATATGGAAATTAGTTGGTATGGTCTCGTTGCAGGGAGCCTTTTGTCCAGAATAGTGCATATTGATGGTACCACGAGTCAAAGATGATTCGAAGTGGGGCTAACCACGACATCTCTACGAAGCAACATCTCTACGAAGTGCTTAAACAGAACCCAACGCATGCCTGAGTTCTCAGACCAGATGCTTGTGGGAAATTAACACTAAAACATCCCTATGAAGTGTTTAAACAAAACCCAACGCATGCCTGAGTTTTCGGACCAGATGCTTGGAGGAAATTTACACTAAAACATCTTTATGAAGTGATTAAACAGAACCCAACGCATACCTGAGTTCTCGGACCAGATGCTTGGGGGAAATTAACACTAAAACATCTCTATGATGTGCTTAAACAGAACCTGAATCCTTGATGGCTCCTCGGATCACAGGTTTAGGGGAAACTAACTACATTGTCATCCTTTCATTTATTTAGACAGAACCTAACGCATGCCTGAGTCTTCGGACCAGATGCTTAGGGGAATTAACACTATAACACCATCATAAACATCAAACAGAACCCTAGTACACGATGGTCCTCTCGGATCACTTACTTCAAATTCTGCACTCTTTAATGATTGCACTATTCGCAGTGTAGAGCATATGGTTATTTTCCTGATTAATCCTACATAGTTTAACTTATTCAAAGTTAACGGTTGGGTACGACTATCAATTTTTATTAGGGTAGAGTGACAACTTTTCATTACAATCAACAACATTAGTTCTAAGCCCTATTTGAAAGAAAAATACTAACACACCCATTCATGAAATGTTTATTGCAAAAAGGGAAGACTCGTAAAGTGAAAATGCAGTTCTCATTTATTAAATAAAGGGAAAGTACATCATATATAAAATGGCTTAGGCAAGCCTGTTTCAAAAGCTAACTAAAAAAAAAAAAAGATAGGGGGGGGGGGAAGCTAATAGGAATGGTAGGTCCACAATCTTGTTTTAGTAGCAATCGAGTAAGTATGGATGGTACCGGCAATGAGCAAGCATGGATAGTACCGGCGATGAGAAAGAAGAAGAGGTGGGAACGCTTGATGGACCCCTCTTCTCCTAGTTACGGGATGTTATGCTATCAAGGCTGAGAAACGGATAGGATTCAAATCTTGTCGCACCAAAAATCTGATGCGATCTACACCTGCTTTGGGTCCTGACTTAAGAAGAAGTAATTTGCTTGGTTGAGAGGAAGAAACGCCCTTGGCCTCTGCTTCCCTTGCCTTAACTACGTTATCTTGGATCTTGGTGGCATCCTTGATTTCCGAGGAGGGCTTGTTTTCCTTGCCCTCACCCTTATCCTTGGCCACCTCATTCCTTAGACTTTAATCACCATCATGGTGGGGTCCTTGAAAATGTCTAAAGGAATAAGAACTTGAAGTTCCTACAGAACTCAAGGATCTGTGAATGAGGAAGAATGATTCCCCCAAAAGTGTCTTATATGGGAGGCGAAATCTGGTAGAAATTAATTCACCCAGGTTTCAAAGAGAAAGTTATGGGTGAAAATAAATCCCACACAATTTTCAAAGAAGTCTTCAAATCGTTGGATCTGCGTCACTTCGTAAGGACCTTAATGGAGGCGCGCCTCGTGTATCGAAACATCGAGAATGTGACCTAGGTAAATTAAGAAATAACTTTGTTGTCAGAAATGGGGTAAAATGGTTGCAAATGAGTTTTTATCACATCAAGATCCTCCTTTCCTCCCGGGAAAAAGAAAAGAAGAATCTCGATGGGCTATTGTGAGGGTGATAAACGGGGAAGCTCAAATCAATGTATATGTTAGGCTAAGAGCCCAACCCAAGGAAGAACTCCTCCTCAGACAGGCCAGGCTGAGGAGAAAGGGGACGGTCAACAATCTGAAGGTGACGCATCAGACCACACCGTGAAAGGGGATAAGTATTAAGGAAGAAAAGGACAAAGAGACGCATGAAAATATCTAGAAGAAAGCTGCTGCCAGTGCATTAAGTGTTCTGCAACTAACTGAACTCTGTTTTCTAGCCTTTACAACCACTCCCACCGACTTTAAGGAGGGGCTGATGGGACAAGTATTAGCACCATAAATATGAATCTACATTTGGGTGGTGGAGATGGAAGGAAGATGGTATAAAATAGAGGATAGAGCAAAAACAAAGGGGGACGGGGAACAAAGGAGAAAAAACAACATATTAAGAATTAACCTCTTCCTCGGATAAGATTCGAGGATGACACTCCCTAGTAAACGGACATTATCTTCCTTTCTTTATCATTTGGACATGTTGGTCGCTTGTCTAACTCGTTAAGGCTCGAGTTTCCAACCCTTTCTCTACAAATTCATTGTATCGGGCTCATTGGACCAAGGCTCCATACATTTTGGGCTTAGGTCCCAAATTGTGACCTTACAAATAGCATAGAAAATAAATTTGCACATAAGAAAGTGAGTGTTATGACTATAGTCTAAATTTTGTAGGAGAAAGAGAAGGGAGGGAAAAAAACTCATGGACTTGCTATTTCATTAGACTCAATTAAGTTTCCAAATAATTTTGTGTTAACAAAGTCTAACAACTTGTTTAAATCAAATAAAACCACAAATTTTAACCAAAAAAACTCATTTTAAACTCACATGTCTATGTATCGTACGATTCACTGATACGATACGATTCATACGATATGTACCTATGTATCGAACGATTCATGAGCATTTATGATACGCCCTAACAATACGAAACTTTTTGTACACGATACGATACGTATCGTACGATATGTATCGTGTATCGTACGATATTGACAACTATGTTAGTACTCATGCCGAGTAGGTAGTTTACTTTAGATTTGGCAATGTATTTTATTTAGCCACATGCCTTAAATGTAATTGTATTTTTTTTTTTTTTTTTTTGATAAACAAACTAACTATCAAACACACACACGCACGTACACACACACATAATTATACTATTTTACCATGTTCAAACACATTATTTATTCAAAATACCACTATAAAAGGGCCTAACTCTTGTAATAGTAGAGTGAGACTTTAATTAAAATCACTAAATTAATAGTAATCATTTATTATTTTCACAAAAATAATGAATTTGAGTGTGGTTTTTATACTATTTGTTTAATTTATTTGTAATCTCTTTATGTTTTATGAGATACTATTATTCTATAACTTTTAAAAAAAAATTTCATAAAAAGTCTTTTTTTGGGGGGGGGGGGGAGTGCATTCATATTTTTTTTTAGGAGCCAAATTATTAAGAAGTTTAAATTTAAGAAAATGCTTAAAAATATTTTTCGTAAAATATTTAATAATGAAACAAACATAGTGTTAAAAGTTGTTTTTTTTTTTTTCAAATGTCTTGATATTGGTAATATTATATAAGTGATTTAGAATTAGCCGAAAATGTTCCATTGTTGGCTTAAGAAACCCCTCTCTGGCTTTCCTACGTACATAAAAATCAGCCCCATATTATTGACTTGCTCCAAATTATGATGTTAATTATGTCAAGAAAGCCCAAAGGAATATAATGAGCCATCCATTTCTAGGTGCAAGTTGTAATGAAAAAAAAAAAAAAATCCCAAGTTGTTTCTATTGTTTGGGCATTGGATCTTTCAGATCTCCCTGAAGAATTTTGTTTCATGAGGGAGTAGACCTAAAAATAATACACGGTTATATGAATGTCCTTTTTTTTTTTTCGAGGATGTTATATGAATGTCCTTGAGAGAGCATATGAGATAACATTTGCCAAGTCATTCTTCTAGAAATGCTTCAACCGAGTGGTCTAGTGGAACTTCTGATTGTTTTTAGGTAGAGCAGTGGGTGGGTGTGAAATCATGACTGGCAGCCGAAATACCGTAAATAAAAGAGACAATGGTGGTAGGAGGTAGAGGGGGAGTTGCTAGCATGCACTGAATTAACAACTGTCAAGCAATGATCACCTTCCAACAGTACTGCGTCATGGATATGGATATATACCTCAAAAGCTTCAAGCTTCACATTCCAAATTTTTTTCCTCTACATTTTACTGTTTCTCCTCACTCTCTAAACATCTCTTTCCTTTTTCTTTTTCTTTTCTTTAATCTCTCTTGCATCACTCATCACGTCTCTCTGTCTCTCTCGCTCAAATCAAAGTATACACTTTTATTATTATTATCTTTCCTCCTCCCACGGGCATCCTATCATTTATTATTTTGGTTTATTTTAAATTTATTTTGTGTGATATACATAGTATATTATTATTTTTGAAAATAGTATATTATTAATTTATTTTAAAATAATATGATATAAAATTTTTAATCTAAGATTTGTTATAACAATAATAATAATAATAACAATCAGTAATCTTGATGAAATACACTGGCATCAAAATATTTTGCATTCAAAATGTTGAGTAAGAAGCAGACAAATGGTTTGATAAAACTCATTTATTCTAAACTCATTTATACTACGTAGTTACATCTAGCTGCCTAAAGAAGTTCAATATCTTCGTTGGCCATGGCCAGCTTCATATCATTGGGTTCTTTCTCCTTCAGCTTCAAGTGGTATCGGTTTATTTTATGGCTTTTTTTTTTTTTTTTTATATATATATATATATAATTTTTATATTTATGTATAATGTATTTCTTAGATCAAATGAACCTTCATTTTTGGCGTGGTAAGTGTCTTTCGCTTTCATTGTGTTAGCTATCTTGCTTATACTTATCTTCTTAGTTCAGTTAGAATTTTTGTCTATTAGAAATTGCTGTAATTAGGTGGCTAGTTTTGTTTTTTTGGTCACCTTTAACTTAATTTGTGGTATCACCCTTCCTATCTTTAACAAAACCATCTATGCCAAAACCATGACTTGCAAATTTACCTAAGCGTCCAATACGAGAAACATAAAGACTCTGAAATCATGATTGGCAGCTGAAATACCGTAAATAAAAGAGACAATGGAGGTAGGAGAAATATGAAAACCAAATAAAAACTGTCAAGCAATATTTTGTGGGCTTAGAAAGACATGGATATATACCAATGTTTCTACTAGCAAAAGACAATTAAACCTTCCTCAAAAGGCTTCAAGCTTCACATTCCGGAGCATCTATTCTAAGGGGTGAAGCAATTTCTTACTCAAAAGCTGCCACAGCTTGACCAAAAGAATCTCTGATTATGATTGCCTCTATTCTTGATTATGATAATATATTATTTTACTCATATTCGTAGATGGATTGTGTGGGCTTAGATATGTACATGCATGAGTTGGTGAATGATGAAACCTATGTTTTCTTTTTCTTTTTTTAATTATTATTTTGGCACGAGAGACATGTAGATATTTTTTATTATCTTTTTTTGATAATAATCAAGAAATTTTATAACAAGGCTTCAAAAAGAGCAAGCCAAAAACAACGATTACCACAAACGGACTGGAAAAGAGCAAAAGAGCCATTTTATTGACACAATCATCGTGTTATTTTGTATAACTGTCAGAAATGAATTAACCCAAATTAATTACTCAGTCTCACATACCTAAATTGCCCAGTGTCATGTACCAAAATATTCCTTCTTGTATGTAAAACTTGAAAACAACAGACCTCATGGGCTAGAGAAGAAACACCGTAAACTACCTTTGCTATTGAAGATGGCGGAGGAGACTTTCCAGCAATTGCGCGCATTCAAGACCACTAGAGAATCACATTCAACCATGATCAATGACAGCTCTAGAAATTTTGTTCAGGTAGGTCGTTAAGAAATTAAAATTAAAACTTTTTTTAATGAAAATAGAACTTGAATATTTTGACATAAAAAAAATTCCAAATACATCAAATTTTAAAATTTCATTTTACGAATTTTTCATATTTGAAATTATTGTGTGATAGTTTCATTATTAATGCTATCAGCAGTATTAGTCACATCTTTTTCAATACACACAATCAAATAATCATTAAACTATTGATCTTCCATTCAATTACCAAAATTTTGCCTAAATAACTAACAATATAATTTAACAAAATAAACAACCAATATTTTGTATTCTTCAAACTAATCACTAATTAGGATTAAATCAATGTAATGCTCCACTAATTTTTTGTAGGGAAATCATGGTTAAGATATTGACAAGAACATCTTTGTAAATATGCTCTTTTTATTTTCTCCTTATCATTAGGATCAAAAGATGAGACATTTTCTCATAGCCTAGGATCTAAAAGAAGATTATTCAAGTGAATACGAATTTTCTTAGAAGATAAATTTTGAAATAAAATTGATTTCCTTATAAGAATTTTGTCAATAGTGCTAACAAAAGAATAATGGGCAAATTATAAATTCATTCAAAATATTCAATTTAGGCATTAAAAATTTACATTAATCATGTCCAATAAAGTTTTTTTTTGAAGCAATGTTCAATAAAGTATTGAAACATTATTTTAGTGCATATGAAATGTACAAGATGTATCACATAAATCCAATATTGAGCACACACAAAAAAAAAAAAAAATCCAATAAATTCAGCTAAAGACTAAAGCAAGCACTAACCAACTAGCTATTGGAAAATATGCTTTTTTATATATAAAAAAAAATAGCAATTTTAAGATACATATTTTGAAAAAACAATTTAAAATATCACAATTAAACATTTGATTTAGGCTTTTAGGCTAATTTATTTGTTTGGACAATTTTTGAGAAATGCTATGTCCACAAAATTTTCACAACAAATCCTAGTTGACAATTGTTATTAGTTCTTGTGGGGTCGTGGGCCCAGATCATACAATTGGGCTTTGGGCCAAGGGTCCTAGCCGAGGATAAGGAAGACAATATTGAATATAATGGCCTAGGAGTTTGTGCCGAGGATGAATTTGTCCTCGGCTAGTCAAGGCCGAGGTCCGTAAAGGATGCCTGCCATTTAGAGGTGCGATCCATGAAATTCTAGAAATATGGATAAGCCTTGTAGGAACAAAAGACAGAGAAGAATCCCAAAAATATCTTGGGAAAAGCTGCTGTCACCGCATTGAATGCACCCCAGCTAGCTCCTTGTCCGCATTAATGAGGAAGTGACCACTACACAGTATTATTGCAGCCTTACAACCACCCCAGAAGACTTCTAGAGGGGGTTGATGGGACAAGTATTGGGAGAAACCATCATCTATCCATGTGTAGGGTAGAGATGGAGGAAAATATGTAGTATAAATAAGAGTAGAGACCCTAGAGATGAGCGGGGAGAAAGGAGAAGAGAAAGCACTGTAGCAATCTCAAGAACTCCTGGAACCATTCTCATTCAATATTTACTAGAACAAAACTCCTCGGATTAGGCCAAGAACAAACTTTCTTTGGTAAACTCAGTTCATCTCTGTTTGATTGTCATGAACACCATATTAACTGTTATCCATGCACTAAAGCCTAGCTCTTTGACCCACTCTCTACAAATTTATTGTACTGGGCTCACTGATCCAAGATCCCATACACCTTGGGCTTAGGTTGCACGACGTGTCCCTACAGTTCTAATTTACATATCATTGAAATTGTTTTTTGTTCAATAGTAACTTATCACTTAGAATTTGTTGTAAAAGTGTTGTAACTTGTAAATATAACATTTTTTGGTTCAATCTTCAACGGACCAAAATTTCGAAGATATCAAAATTTATTTTTAATGGGCTCAAATTTCTTTTAAGATGAAGTTTTTTTTTTTTTTTTTGGGTGGTCCAGTTTTTTTCCTAAGGTGGCCAATAACTCATATTATTAATTTAAAATTCTTTTTTTAAGGTATAAAAATATTTTTTTCCAAGTTCAAGAAGGTGGTTCTTTAACCACCCCGAATCATATATAGCGCCAACCTGACAATAACATCCAGAGCAAATATCATGCCTTCTTAAAAAACTTTAGCCTCAATTTCCGATGCCCCTAGTGGTTGTAAAAATTTCTTACTCATAATTGCTATAACCATATATGCATGATAGTTAGGGGAGACCAAAACTTAGGGGTGGAACTAGAATTTTTTTGTTCAGGAGACCAAAACTTAATGATAATATCTATGTTGTACCTATGTATGTATGTCTAACCCACTTATCACTAAACTAAGAATTTTTAAACATCATTTTCTGGATGTGTCTCCAAATGTCAAATACATAAACGAATTTATTAGTTTTGGCATATCTATGAGATTTTCTAAATAAGATTAGTGGTACCATAAATTGGACTAAAGTTTTATGATGTAATCTTGTACTAGTAGTGTTTGTCATATCCAATCAATTGTGCTTGTATTTGATTCTTTGAGTAGAAGTTAGTATGAAATTTTAGATAAAATAATAAATAAAACCTCTCTATTGGTTTAGTAAATTAAGGGAAAAAAACTATTTTGTATCTCTCAAGATTCTAAAACCGTTTCCCCTTAACTTCAAACAAGGAAAGCTTTTTGTTAAGAACAAAAAGAGCTAAATGAGAATGTAACTATGTGAAAGTAGAGAGATTGAATAGTGTGAGAGCACTTGAGTTACTGATCACGTTGAATTGGGTGGCAGTACAGTGTTAAGTAAAATATGGGAAATGCAAATTGTAAAGGTAAAAGAAAACTAACAATAAAAGTTGATAAGAATGGTTGCTTGAGCTGACACGTTGGGGGAGTGGATGACTTAAAAAAAAAAAAATGGGGCTAGCTCTAGCCCTTCAAAAAATGTTGTCTTCAGTCTCACGTTTTAGCTGCTATAAAAAAAAAAAAAAAAATAAATAAAATAAATAAATAATTAAAAAAAAATTCGAGGAATCACTATGATTCTGTGATTATCGTGGGCACGCCCTGATGAGTCATCAGTGACGATAGTCACAGATAATTATCCCAACTTTTATGCTGTAACTACTGTTTATTGATATAGACGTCTCTTATGATTATTTTTTTTTATTTTACTTTTTTATAGCAGCTAAAAATGAAAATACACGTACACTCATATATAGTTATATATGCTTTTATTATTTTGCTTGAAAAAATGAGCAAAATTTTGCATATTATGCGAGAGATAATAAAATTAAAACTATAAAGAAATTTGTAATTTAATTTGTTTTTTTTTTTTGTGTGTGTTTTAACATCATAAATTTGATGTATATATTGATTTATTTTATATAAAATTGGATAAGTCATATATTACTTAATTAGATTAATTAAGTAGGTGAAAGGTTTTTAAGTTTTATGTAAAAACTCAATTTACATTGATCACTGATGCTGAATTTCTAATATATTTTTAGTTTTATTCATGTGTTATGGGACAATTTTTGGCTATGAGATAATCACATGTTTAAAGGTTTAAAAGTTTTATTAAAGTAAAAATTACCTCTTTGACACATGAATAAAACTAAAAATATAATACATTGATCACTATTACCATTAGTGTCATTGCAAAAATTTTGTTTCTCTCTGGCTCAGGACAGAACCACTCTTTCCTGAAATGTTAACAAAAACCTGTTTGACTCTCTTATAGTATATATATAAATTGAATAGTTTATTACTTAATCTGCAATATAATATACAAAATCTGATTTGAGTTTTGTATATGTAGGTTAAAAATAATAACTCAAGGTGACAGGGACGGAAAAAATAGTAATATAGTATATACATTTAATGAATATTTTAACAATTGAGCCCTTTGTATGAAAATGATTATTATTGGCTCCCCTCCCTCCTCCCAAAGAAGTTACAAGCTGGCCTATGAAAACATGCAATAAAACTCAACAGGCAAACACCCACACTATAATATCTGCTGCACACCGCGTTGGCTGTCTCTCACTCTTTGTTCTCATATCCAAGCTACTTTTTTTTTTTTCTCTTTCTTTTTTCATGAGTGCTAAGATTTGTTAATACGAGAAACAAAAAGACTCTGAAATCTGACTGGCAGCTGAAATACCGTAAATAAAGTAGGAGATAGAGGCCGGGGGAGTTGCTTGTGAATTAACAACTGTCAAGCATGCAGTGAATTAACAACTGTCAAGCAATGATCACCTATGCTAAAACTATTACAATTTTTATTTTTTACTTTTATAATTGATGATACATTAATTTATAAATTTCTCTTCAAGCCTAACTAACAGAACTAATCAGCACACACGTGCTATCCACATGCTAATTACTAAGACTTATACACAGTGATGCAAAGCTACATGTCGTATTGTATAAAATAAAACAAATACTGTGCATTGTCGTTTAAGCAGATTTGAGAGTCTTCTTCTTCCCTTGATCTTTGCTTCTGTCATGATCCTTTCTATCCTTCTTTGTAGAATCTTGATAAAAATGAAAAAAAAAAAATCATGATAAAAAAAAAAAATTCGTAGTTATAGATCACGGTTAAGTAGGATAAATATGGGGCCTAAATTCATGAGTGTTGCACTTGCACTTGCACAGTTGGACCACCTTGAACTGTTACTGAATCTTTCAATTTTTTTTTTTTTTTTAGGAAATAATAATACTTATTAGAACACACATGAACACGAAAGTAGTATATAAAGTTTTTTAAACAGGTTTATAGTATATTACATAACTAGAGTTCCACTACAAAAGGGTCTAACCCTTGTAGTAGTAGTTTGGAGTTACTTCCAAATTAATTAGACAAAGCGCTTGGAAATTTGGAAGTATTGTGTGCAAGGCGTAACCAGAAATTTTTGGTTTGGGGGGGGCCAATAAGAAAGCCTTTTGTTAAGAACAAAAAGAGCTAAATGACAATGTAACTATGTGAAAGTAGAGAGATTAAATAGTGTGAGAGCACTTGAGTTACTGATCACCTTGAATTGGGTGGCAGTACAATGTTAAGTAAAACTAACTTGTAACTTTATGCATATACATGGATACATTTAACGATATACATAATAAGGTGCATAATATAAGTTCTATATATATATAATTTAAATATTATTGATAGTCATTTTTATATTTTGTTAACTTTTTTAAAAATGTTGTAAGGATATTATTAGGTATAAAATGTAAATTGTCCATTTAAAAAAAAAAATATTGTGAAGTACTTTTTTTTTTTTTTTACCATTCATTTATTCTAGACTTTTTGGTTTCTGTATTTTTTTTTTTTTTTTTTTTTTTAGAGAGGTTTGGTTTTTATACTTAATAACCCACTTAAATGAATATTTATGATGTGTTCCTACATTTTATTCTAAAATTAAGAAATAAAACTCTTTAAGAATAAATAATTCAGTACATATGGTGCAAAATTGGAACTTTAATTTAGAATTTTAATTTGAGTTTCTCTCGGTTTCACCTCTTATTATATATATATATTTATATATATATATATGGGAAATGCAAATTGAAAATGTGGGTACTTGCCCCGCCATTAAGCAATGTTTGTCCGCTTTGGGGAGTCAAGCTCTCACAGATTTGTCACGAAGGGGTGGGAGTCCAGGATCTTCACTGTTTTTGGCTTTACACCTTTGTCCCACATCGCCTAAGTAACCCTCCCACTCATGCTTTATATGCCTTTGGAGCTTGCATGAGTGGGAGGGTTACTTAGGCGATGTGGGACAAAGGTGTAAAGCCAAAAATGGTGAAAATCCTGGACTCCCACCCCTTCGTGACAAATCCGTGAGGGCTTGGCTTCCCAAAGTGGACAACCACTGCTTAATAGTGGGGCAAGTACCCACAGAAAAGGTAAAAGAAAACTAAAAATACAAGTTGATAAGAATGGTAGGCTTGAGCTGACACGTTGGGGGAGTGGATGACTCAAAAAAAAAAAAAAAATGATGATGACTAAAGAAATTAAGCAAATGGGAAAGAAACATCAAACACGCATAGGGCTCTAGCGCTCTCTTCAAAAAATGCTATCTTGAGCATGGTTGTCAAAATTGCGATTTGGATCGTAAGATCGCACGATTTTACAATCCCACCTCACCAAAACGTTTAGGATCGCACTAGGATCGTAAAAATGGTAGGATTATATGTAGGATCGTCTACCGATCCTACCAAATGAGTGCACAAAATATTTTCTCTCTGGAAGATTTTCTCAAAAGTTGTATTTCATGAATGAGGGACTATAAATATATACATTACTAAACAAACACACTATTTTTTTTAAAAAAATTACTGTATACAAACTTACTGACTCAAAAAAAAAAATTATTATTTGAAAAAAAGGGTCCAATCCACACATGCCTAAAACACAACCCAATGTCCAACCCATGAGCATATAAACCCATATTCTCTATCATTTTCCATGTGAGACTCAAGAATTTTCACTACGTCAATATCATGTTCAAGTGAACACATTATGAGTCAATTTCATATTCACTCCATATTAGTTTTCCAATACTTTTTTGATAGTAGCGAATTTGGGTTTGGTCAATATGTGGTGTAATTTTTAATGCATATACCATACTATGAATGATGGTAGTTGGTACAATACCAGTGAAAATATCAAAAAATTTTAGGTCATTTCAACCCATATCGGCCAGTGATCACATTTCTCACTTTTCTTTTTTCCTTTAAATAAGGGAAATTTATTGGGTACTCCGAGAATATACTCATTTTCTCTCACATAGAGGTAGGTCTCACCTATCATGGGAGACCTACCTCTATGTGAGAGAGAGAAAATATACTCCTAAATTATCCAATAATAACCCCTAAAGAAGAATCTAAACTTCTCTTTCACTTTCATCCCTCTCGCATCAATCCCTCACGATTAAATCAAATGATACACTTTTATTATTATTATTATTTTCACTTTTCCTTCTCCACGTGGACATGGCCCATCTCATCAATTATTATTTTGATTTATTTAAAATTTATCTCATATGAAATATATTGTATATATTATTAATCTATTTTTTAAAAATATGATATAAACTTTTTAATCTAAGATTTGTTATATATACAATAAAGATAATGTTAATGTGTGTGCTTAAGACAATTGTTAATAAACTATAGTAGGAAAGTTTTAACACAATTTTCGTGAAAAATATAAAAACTGGAATTGGTAATCTCAAAATATATAAGTATCAAAATATTTCGTTCTAATAGACAAATTGACACATGTATAAAAACAATACTCAAAACATTGAGTAAGATGAACACAAATGGTTTGATAAAATTTAAGAGTATTCTGTTTTTATTCTAAACTCATTTTGTACGGTGTTTCATGTGGAAAATGATACGCATAATTCTTTCTATAGTACTTTTATGGCTTAGCTAATTGCCTAACAGTGTGTTTGGAAACGCTGGAAGAGAGAGGAAGAGAAGAGAAATGATAGGAAATAGAGTCTTTTCCTCCATTTGGTTAGCATGGAAGATAACAAAAGGGCAGAAACCGCTTCCCTGGGCCACATATTTGCAATCCACCCAATTTGGGCAAATTTGAAGGGAGACAATGGTTTTAAAAAAACTATGACCCACATAAATAACATGATATGATATGAAGTTACATATTTGCCCATAATTTTTATACATCCTTCACATTTATATGGGCATAAAAGTATAAAAAAAAAAAAAAAAAAAAAAAAACATATATTTTCTTTTCATTTCCTTTCTTATTGCAAACCAAACAAAGGAAAGAAAAAAAATTCATTTTTCTCTTTTTTTTTTTTTTTTCTCCGTCTCTCCTTATTTCCAAACATAGATAAGAGATCTATTTTTTTTTTTCTCATTTCCCTTCTATTATTCATTTCTTTTCGCTTATCTTCTCTCAGTTGTTACTAAACAAAGCCTAAAGGTAAAGGAGTTCAATATCTACATTGGCCACGGCCAACGCATCGTATTATAGAATTGTTTCCTTATATTTAATTTTTATGTGAAAGTAGGAGATTGAGCAAGAGGAAACCTCCACCGCACAACAATTCACCTTCATTTTTTTTCGTCTTTTGGAGTGGGTGTCCTTCCCTTTCACTGTGTTTGCCATCTTGCATTCTTGCTTATACTTATCTTCTTAGTTGCATCTTTGACCATTTCGTTTTCCCATTCAAAAAGCAAACATTTATTTATTTACCTTCTGTGCATATCTACTTTCAATATAGTTGGTTGGCATAATCTATTTCATTGAGATGAGTTTATTGGATAAATTGTTTCAAGCTCAGTGTAAGCGTATAGCTACCAAATTGATTTTATTTATCGAGACTGATAAGAAAATTGTTCTTTTTAAAAATAAAAAAAATTAATGTTAATTGTTTATTTGAGTATTCTAACAAGCTTAGTCAAGTGTTATTTAATGTTCCTATATTTAGACAGGGCTTATGATTTCAAGTTATCACCATAACTTGAATAAATTAACAAAGCCTCAAATTCAATTGTTCTGTGTGATCGGCTGGGCAAAATGGGAATTCCACCTGGGATGCGACATTCAAGCCGGTCCAATAATTTCTATATATGTAGATGATTGTGTGATACATGGACCGAACAGAGGAATGCTACTATAAAAGCTATGCAATGAATGATGCTATACCGGTGAAACTATCAAATACATTTTGCATATTCGAAAATCATTTTGGAAACACAATGTGGCGTCACACTGAATTGGGTATTCCCGGGAAATTTATAACTTGTAATTGATATTATTGATACTGTTGTTATTAATCTACAATTTTTATTAATGTTTGGACATGTAAATATGTAATAGTTTTAGGGTTATGTTAACGAATGTCTTTAGGTTGTCAAAAAAAAAAAAAAAAAAAAAAAAAAAAAAACGAATGTCTTTAGGGTAATTTTTTTTTTTTTACAAGATAAAAATTCTACTCTAACCTAATCTAAGTGTATAAGTGAAGCTTCTTCTTGAAGACTTGAACCTCGGCCATTATCCCCCCATACCTCACAAGCACTTATACTTGTGGAGTGACCACTACACCTAAGGTACACAGTGGTCTTAGGGTAACTGTTAATAAATCATAATAGGAAAATTTTAACACCATTTTTATGGAAAATATAAAAAAATTGTCAACAACATTTATTATTTTATCATTCTCCCAATAAAATGTTTCTAAAATAATTTTAATATTGTAGATAAGGGAGGTTAGGCCAGAGGTGAGCCCAATGGTGAGGATGGTCAAAACAGTATGATTACATTATCTACTAGGAATTCAAGCCAAGTGGCTACATTAATTTAATTGGGGGTGTTGGCTCTCATATTTATTTTCTTCTCCAAAAGAAAAAAAAAAAAAAAACTTATATATATATATATATGTAAGGACTCGATTTGTAACGATCCAAAACGATATTGGGTTCGCACGTAAAAAGGCCCAAACAATATCATTTGTAGAGCGTGGGTTTGAAAGGCTAGGCCTTGGTCACCGGACGGTAGTTCGGGTTGGCTCCGGTCAATGAATCTCGTCCGAGGAGTCTGGGGAGCTCTATGCTCTTCTTATTCTCCCTGTTTATAGGACACCATGGCTGGGAGGACGGGTTGTCCCCCCTGATCTCTGGGGTCTCTACTCTTATTTATACTACATATCTTCCTTCATCCCTACCCTACACATGGATAGATGATGGTTTATCCAGATACTTATCCCATCAGCCCCCTCTAGAAGTCTTCTGGGGTGGTTGTAAGGCTGCAATAATACTGTGTAGTGGTCACTTCCTCATTAATGCGGCCAGGGAGCTAACTAGGGTGCATTCAATGCGGTGACAGCAGCTTTTCCCAAGATATTTTGGGATTCTTCTCTGTCTTTTGTTCCTACAAGGCTTATCCATATTTCTAGAACTTCATGGATTGCACCTCTAGATGGCAGGCATCCTTTACGAACCTCGGCCTTGACTAGCCGAGGACAAATTCATCCTCGGCACAAACTCCTAGGCCACTATATTCAATATTGTCTTCCTTATCCACTAGCATGAGTTTCCTTGGCTATACTTACCCATCCTCGGACGGCCCCTTACCCTCAGCTAGGACCCTAGGCCCAAAACCCAATTGTATGATCTGGGCCCATGACCCCACAATATATATATATATATATATATATAATAATAGGTGGAACTGAGAGAAACTCAAATTAGAATTTCAAATTGTTGTTCCAATTTTGTGTCATGTGTCCTAAATTATTTATACTTAAAGAGTTTTATTTCTTAATTTTAGAATCAAATATGGAACCACATTATATATATTCATCCAAGTGAGTTATTAAGTACAAATACCAAAGTTTTCTAAAAAAAAAAAAAGTACAAAAACCAAAGAGTCTAAAATAAATGAATCGTAAAAAAAAAAAAAGTGTTTCACAATTTATTTTTTATTTTTTAAAAAAAAACATGGACAATTTACATTTTATATCTAATAATATCCTTACAATTTTTTTTAAAGAGTTAACAAAATATAAAAATGACTATCAATAGTATTTAAATTATATATATAAGAATTATATTATGCATCATATTATATATATTTAAGTGTATCCATGCATATGCATGTGGTTATAAGATAATTTTGATTAATACAATGTTACTTTTACATGAGAATATTACTGATATTATTTTTATTATATACCAATCATAATATGTCATTTCAAAGATTGTAAAATTTATTGTGACTTTAGAGCATACTGTCATTTTGTTTTTTCGAAAACTAAAATTTTTTGTATTGAATAAAGTGTTAGTATACAAAGCAATATCACATGAACTAATAGCATGTCTTCCTCCGCACATAAACTTGAGTAACATTCTTATATATATATATATATATATATATATATATAAACTTGAGTAACATTGTAATATCAATTTTAATTTCTATGTCTCTTACTTTCAGCCTTTCTAAAATTATCTTCATAGGTTAGGTGGGACTACTAGGAGTTCTAGAAGTGAAGGGTGTGAGTAATATGACATATACTCACACAAATCAAATAAAGAAGGATTTGCATTGCATATTGTTAGCAGAAAACACTATTGGTGTATACCAGTGCCACGACTAGGGACGGAGTCATAGAACTTCTCTCGGAGGGGTAGACCCTTGACCACGATGATACTGGCCAATTGGGTTTTCTTTTTAATCTCAAATGTCATAATATACCTTGTGGAGAAGTTAAATATGTTGCAATAACAATGGGCAACTGAAACTTTTCTTAGTTCTGAAACAGAACAAGACAGAATATGTGTTATAAACTAGAAATAACCCTGATGGAATTTATTTGTTGAAGATTTGAAACCATCAGGTGTATGGGTTTCTTGGTATTTTGGCTTACATTCTCCACAATGAAGCTAATCATAGACACTACGCAAGTATTAAACAATCATGACTAATTTTTAAATTAATTGGTTATTAACTTTCATATCTAAACTTGGCAATAAATTTAAAATCTAAAATTTTCACTTTTTATAACAAAATATAAGAAACTTACCCTTTTTTTTTTTTTTTTTATAATTGTAAGATGGGATAAAAAATATTGAAAGTTTTGTTAAGCTCTCCTTCGATAAGAAGTTTCTCATACATGTAAGAGCAATAAAACGTGACATCTTTGGGGAATCATGCCATTGATGTTTATGATTCCACTCTAGAAAAATCAATAAAAATGAAGTTTTAAGTCTTGTATAATGCAAGACATCTACTTTTAGAACTGTAAGGACTCAATTTGTAATGATCTCAATTTGGTACTGGGTTCGAACACTAAAGGCCTAAACAATAAATTTATAAAGAGTGGGCTAAAAGGATAGGCCTTGATGAACGGACAGCCGTTAGTCCTGGTGTTCAAGATGATCGCACAGAGATGAACTGTGCTTACCTAAGAAGACTTTCTCCTTGACACGGCTTGGGTGGCTCTGGTTCTTCGCCCCCCTCTCTCCCGTGGATGAATTCTTACATTATATAGCCCCTCTCAATTGATTCTGACCTTCCATCTGTTGATCAGGCAGGTAACTACTCAAGTGCTTGTCCCATCAGCCGCCTTCCCCCACTTTCTGTTAGTTGCAATAACTGAAACCATACTGTTTAGGGGTCTTTTCCCATTAATGTGGCCAGGACGTTTGTTGGCGCATTCAATGTGGAGGTGACAGCTTTTCCTTGAACCGCTCCCTCACTGTACCCTTGTGCGAGTCCTACTGTACTCGTCTTTTCTTTTGGGAGCGCTTTGGGGGCTGCCTTTGATGGTGTGTTGTTCTTCTCTTCTAGGTTTTGGGATGCCGAGGACAGGATCGTCCTCGGCTATATCTCTAGGCCATTTGGACTTTCGTTGCATGTTCTCAGCAACGGCTCTCCTCGGCGCGAGTCTTGAGCCCTAATGTAAAGTGGGCCGAGGTCACAAATTCTCTGGCCCTACAAGAACTATATTAAAAATAGGCACATAAAGGAAGCCAAATTCATGATGCATTTTTGTTGTATAGTGTATCCCTTTGTCTTTTGATATTGGCAACTGAAGTGGAAAAAAACATATGCTCTCTTTTTTTTAATGCACTATATGCCTACTATTATGGTCAACAGGACATCTTAGTGTTTTTCCAAGGACATGTATTATTTGAAATATGTTAAAATATTAACTTGTGATTGTTGTCTTTCTTTGTATGTAGTCAAATTAATGTCTCTGTTTACTATGGTCAGCATGTGGCCGGCGCCGACAAAGTTAAAGACGCAAAAAATAAAGCTTTGAATGGTCTTGGGAGCCGCAATCCAGAAGCTTGTAGGGCACGCAAAAAATTGAGCATATTTGAAAGGAAAATATTAAAGGATGCCATTTAAAAAAAGTTTTAATGAAAAAAAGATATAATATTTTGTTAATTTTTTTTTTTTTTTTTTTGTAAAAATAGTGTCAAAATTATTGCCTTTTAAGACATAGGGGTGTTTGGTAGGTAAGTTTAAACACATTTTTAAGCATTTTAAACAATATTACATATATTTTCACACATTTTTCATCTACATGTATATCAAAAACACCCAAATAACATTTTTCAAACTTCTCTATCAAACACTCCATTATTAGCATGATCCTTTAAATATATATGTGTGAAATTGTTATTAAAATAACTACACCCTACAAAAATTTATACTTATAAAATGACAACCACACTAGGCACTCATTGATGACAAAAGTGGTACGTAACATTAATTAAAAGAAGATGAAATTTGAGGTCAATGAAAGAATTATCTAGAAGAATTCAAAAATTGGTAAAAGTCTAAACAGTGTCCTGCTCATTTGACCTTCTTAAGTAAGTTACACATGTCGGTACAACTTTCTTCAATCTGTCATAACAAATTACCATATTATAATCATCATATCTTAATATTCTTCGGCTAGTCAAATTCTACGTGGCATGGCCGTGATCACCAACAATCGAGGAATAAGGTGGAATATTCGGATGAATTGTGATCATTCCTATTTCCCAAGATTATGGGGTGTTTGGTAGAGGAATTTGGGTAATATTGTTTGAGTGTTTTTGTTATACATGTAGGTGAAATGTGTGTAGAAATGTAAGTGTATTTAAAATGCTTAAAAGACTACTCAAAATCTACCAAACGGGCCCTAACACACTATACATTCACACACTATACATTTAAATGACAATCATGGCTACAAACTTAGTATAAGCAGGCTTGTAATAAGTAGTTACAACTCTACTTAATATAATTTTATTAAATACATAAACTCATTTATTATTTATAATTTAAAAGTACAAAAACTTAGGAGGATAAATATTATTCATAATTTAGCAATCCATTATATGTAAATGAAAGTTTTTTGGGTAGTGTTAATGATGGCTGATGAGAGACCTTTTTAGTGATTGAAAAGTAAAATATATAAAGCTTCTAGAATATGCTTGCTGAACACTACACGGTCTAACAAACAAAAAAACAAAAAGCTTTGGACTCCTAAACTGATTACATTACGTAATATGTAATCGTCACTATTACGTAACTACCGTAGTCACTATATAAATTTCCTGCCCAAATTATCAAAAAAATAAATATAAAAATGAATTCAAAAATCCTATATATATAGATTTAAGCAGACCATATTTTGTCACATTGAAAAAAAAAAAACTTATGCGCTATATTCTTGGTGGAGCAAAAAATGTGGAGGAAAATTTTCTCTAAAATTATGAAGGTGGCGTTTTTGGCTGCGCTGATTTTCAACAGCCAGCCTGTTGGCTCTACCAGATCTACGCCTGTGGCTGTGATGAACACCGTTCCACAAGATCGTGGACCGGTTCCTCATTCAGAACCAAACCCACGTACTTATTTGCCCGCACCCTCGCCGCCATAGTTGAAGATAATAATGGAGAGAAGCTTCGGCTTAGTATGCATGGTCTGTGCATGATATGTAATTCTATCTTTGATGTCAAAAAATTGATATGTAATTGAAAGTAGAAACAAATCCAACATATCAATACGTTGCCAAATTTCTGTTTTCTGTATGTTATTGCAATAAAAACAGACCTTATGCATAAAGTTGGTATAGATATATTTTTTTTTTACCAGCAAATGAAAAAAAAAAAAAAAAAAAAAAAATTTCTCTACTCTCCAGTCTCAATCTCAATCTTCATAATAATAAAATGTTTTTTTTTTTTTTTTTCCTTACGATATGAAATTACATTTTCGTCTATAAAATTCAATCGTACCAATGCCTATTTAGATGGGTTGTTTCGTAATTTGAGTCCACTATAACGCACCGTTTCGTACGAAAAGAAAAGGGACCCCACCCCCCCCCCCCCCCCCCCCAAAAAAAAAGAAAAAAAAGAAAAAAATAAATTGATGATAACAAGCTCAAGCAAGTACGATGGGTCTGACGGACTCTGCTCAATGTGCTCAAGCAGATCTTTTGGCTTTCTGGGTACTTTGAATTTCTTTTTCCTTTTTTGTTCTTTTGGGGCTTTTTCTCTTTAAATGTGATGAATTGTTTTGAGGGGTTTTATGTTTTGGGAAAAACTATAGAACTTTTTGATTTTAGATATGTTAAATTTGTTGAAATTTTGGGATTTTTTTTTTTTTTTTTTATAATATTGGATCACCAGGTGCTTTGCCATCTGGGTATATGAGATTTTTGCCTAACATGCTCAATTTGCTTAATCAGACTATACGGTAATTTGTGTTTCTATATTACTTTGATTGTTCTGTTATTGCTTACCATTATGTTGTTTAATTAAATTGTTTCATAGAATGTGAAATCCTAATCTTGCTCGGTAGATTGGTAGATTATGGGTGTGGTGTATTTTGCTTTTTCTTTGTAAATTGCAATTGAGAGAATTTTCATTGTTCTATCTAATGTTACCCTTTATAATACACTGAAAGTTTGTTAAGTTTATATATTTCTCAAATTTATTAATTCGTAGCAAACACAACAATGACCAACTGCATATGTGACCACCTTAAAAAATGCGATGCACTTTTCCTGTATAAGGAAAAAATGTTGAAAACATTCTTTGCTTTTTGATAATTTTAAATAAAAAAGCATATTTGATCCATATCTTTAATTTTCACCCCCATTTAAGTACACTTAAATGGTATTCAACGTAAGATGCCAAAAAGTGTTTATAATGTTCGCTATTTTGACGCATCGTTTAGTTTGATGTTTCTCTTAATGTTTTCATGTCAGACCAATTTGAGAGATTGGTGCTTAGAAACTTTATGCATATGGTGTGTTATAAGAATGCTTCTTTTATCATTTAGATTCTAATATGTACTACTACCAACTTTTTCCTTCGTGTTGTTGACTACAATTCTAAAAGCTTTATGTTTGTTTAACCTTTTTATGTAGGCTGGTTATAGCTACTTATGCAAAGGGTGTAAACATTGTGCTTATGCAGGTATGTATAGTTGGAACCTGTGATGTCAACTTTTGTATTGTACAGCTACTTTAGAAACGTTTCTTTACAGAAATTATGTATTTGATACATCTTCAGGAGTACTCTGTAGTTTCTGTGTTGTTGTTCTTATGACTAAAATATGGTTTTTGAAAATGTATTTTGTTCTTCAACTCAAAAATGTCTCCCTTTCACTATCGTTAAAATTTGTAATGATAAACTGGAAAATGTGCATGTTAGTGACACAAGAGGACCTTGGAGTTTTTGTAAAGAACTATTTATTGAGGCGCTCAAATTTATTCTTACTGTAGTTGTAAAATATGTATGGTTTAATGGAGTCTAACTTGGTTTTCCTGATGCCAAATAAAGTTTTGGCATAGATTCCAAGTATTTGAACATCTGTCAGCATTGTGAAAATGCCATTTTTAGTGTTCTTGGTTCGAAAACCTTGAAGCTATGGTCATCAATGATGCTCAGTTTAGTACTCTTGGTTCACATTTAGCTTTTCCAGTTTGGGTATATTTTCTATAATCAATTGAAGTTCATTTAGCATTAAATTTTAATGGGCGCATTAGAGAATTACTACACCTTAGTTTAATCTTTTTGTTATATTAACTTTTTTTTTTATATGAGCAGGTTTCTAGGGGTCCTGGTAGGCCATGGGTGTTTAGATTAATGGTAATTGTCTCTTTAGGAGTTGTCCAATTTGATAGCTTCAAGTCATTAGTGTTTTATCTCAGCTTTTGATGATAGTTGGTTCTATTTGTAATATCAATTCTAATGGACAATAGAGTACTCTAAGATTAACATCAGCGTTTCATACGAGTGCCAAGGCCCCAAATTGTTCTCTGTCTAATTATCTCCCTCAGGCTTAACACGTGGTGCAATTATTGGAAACATGTGTTTAATGATTGATTACTGGCTGTCAATCTGTTAGAGTTGTGTTAGAGAATTAATTTTGGTTTCCTGCCTAAATTGATCTAAAGATTAAGCTTATCCCAGTCCTATTAATAGGACTCTTGTATTGCATTACAGAGTGTGCTGCATAATATCAGATTTGGATATTTTTCAATCTCAATCTCAAACTCCTTCAGAGGAACCATTGGTATTGAGTTGAACCAGCCCGCCAGAGGTGTTTCCCATTTCAAAAACATAGTAGACCTGGCTGTAGATGCATTGTTTGAGTGTAAAAAGGAAAAAGTTTCCATTGCCTGACTTAAGCACAGATGGCATAGTCTCAGGTTAAGGAATTTATTGCTGAAAATTACGCATCTCTATGCAGCAAAAGACTCCATATGTCTGTCAAAAAAACACAATAGCCCAAGGATAGAAGATTGAGCATGAATAATAGAACAATTGCTATTCCTTTTGAACCAGGAATGAAGGGAGCTTTCCCAAGGGAAGCCTGCTTCATTCTTGTGGAAAAGTTACACGTGTTGAGCATGGTTTGGGTTTTGTTATTTGCACTTTAATATATCTTGTGGAAAGGTTACATATGTTGCAATGGCAACAGGCAACTGAAACTTTTATTGGTTTTGAAACCGAACAAGACAGAATGTGTTATAAAACAAGAAATGACTGATAACTCTGATTGAATTCTGTGGTCTATACCATTCACAATGGTTGTGCATTGCATACAAAACTCACTGTTTTGGGTAACCTATAGATCAGAGATACATTGCAGCCTCCTCTGGGCTGAATCTTGCTGCTGGTGGTGACCAGAAACTCTTCCCTTGCTGTAATGAGTAATCTGCCCTCACCTATTAATATAGATATATATATATATATTATAATATTCATCCAATTTTTTTTTTTCAGTCCTCTAGATCTGAACTATTGTTGTGCTGAATGCCTCCCAACAATTATTTTTATGGTGAATGTTCTCTGATGGATTGATGAATATTGAACCTTAGATTCATGAGATGTGCCATGGATCTTGTTGTTTGAGCATTTTTTTTTGGTGATTATACTGTCATTGGATGTGACTGATTAGTGATTGGACTTGTCCCACTTCCTCACAGCAGAAACTAAGGCCAACAACTCCTCATAGGTAGATAAATGCAGATTCTTGCCTTTCAAGGTTTGACTTTGAAAAGCTATAGGTCTCTGGACTTGCATTAACACAGCTCCTAAACCAATTCCAGATGCATCACATTCAATAACAGAAGGTTTTGAGAAGTCAGGTAAAGCTATAACTGGTGGACTAGTCACTGCCTGCTTGAGTTGTTCAAAGGCTGCTTGAGACTTAGCATCCTAATGGAAAGAGTCTTTTTTCAACAAGGTAGTTAGAGGTTGTGCTATCACTCCATAGTTCTGATTGAATTTTCTATAGTACCCTGTTAATCCCAGAAATCCCCTTAATGCTTTAACAGATGTGGGGGCAGGCCATTGCTGCATAGCAACAGTCTTTTTAGGATCAGCCTTACGACCTAGGTATTTCACCTCACTACTATCAAAAAAACACTTGCTCTTCTTGGCATACAGCTGATGTTTAAGAAGAACCTCTAAACACAGATTTCAAATGAGCTAGATGATCTTCTATAGTCTTGCTAAAACTAATATATCATATAAAAATACTAGCACAAAATGTCTCAAATATGGTTCGAAAACATCATTCATGAGTGCCTGAAATGTAGAGGGTGCATTAGTAAGGCCAAATGGCATCACCAGAAACTCATAGTGGCCCTTGTGTCCTAAATGCAGTTTTAGGAACATCCTCTTCCCTCATTCTAATCTGGTGGTAACGAGATCTTAAGTCCAGTTTTGAGAAAATGCTAGCCCCAGCAAGTTCATCCAACAATTCATCCACCACGGGTATAGGAAATTTATCCTTAATAGTAGCCTAATTTAAAGCTCTATAATCAATACACATTCACCAACTACCATCCGCTTTTCTAACTAGTAAAACAGGAGAAGAGAAAGGACTTTGGCCTGGTCTAATGGATCCAACCTCTAACAATTCATTCACAATTTTCTCATTTTCAGGTTTTTGGAAACGGGTACCTTTAAGGTTGTTTACACACTGGTGGAGAGCTCTCTTTGAGAATAATCTTGTGTTCATGGCCTCTTAATGGTGGAAGACTTGTGTGAGTCTCAAAGGCCTGAGAATACTCCTCCAAGAGCAGCTGCAAAGGTTTTGGTAGCTGAGTCAGTGGCATAGAGGAGAGAACTGGTGTTGAAATGTGTAAGATTAAGCCCTTTGTTGCACCTTTGGTAAAGAACTTGACACCCTCTTGAATACTCCTCCAAGAGCAGCTGCAAAGGTTTTGGTAGCTGAGTCAGTGGCATAGAGGAGAGAACTGGTGTTGAAATGTGTAAGATTAAGCCCTTTGTTGCACCTTTGGTAAAGAACTTGACACCCTCTTGAAAAGTTGATTTTTCAGGTTGGACACCCCTTAACATCACCTGCTTTCCTGAGTAAGTGAATTGCATGGTCAGCAACTTAAAATCCCACTTGATAACACCCAAAGTACTTGGCCACTGAGTTCCCAAAACCACTTCACAACCCCCAAAAGGAATGGCATTAAGCTCCACCATAAATTTTTATACCGTGCATCAAGAGTTGGACTCCATGACAGACACCTTTAGTCTTACTTTTAGTCTTAACAATTAGCCACTTTCACTTCCAAAATCTTAGAAGTATCAATTTGTAACTTCAACTTCATTGCCATAGCAACGTCCAAGAAATTGTGAGTACTCCCTGAATCTAACAGAGACATTACCTCTTGATCTTTAATTTTGCTCGACCCTCATAGTGTTTGGAGATGGATTTCCCACCAAGGCATAGAGTGTAATCTCAGCCTTGTCACCTTGTTCTTCTAGCTCTATCACCACATCACCATTGTCATCTAATTCCACCAATAGCAAACCGTGTGCATGCTCCACTTCAAATGCAGAGCCCTCCAACAAAAGCAATTTTTCTCCTTTGCATTTATGGCCAGTTTGCCATTTCTCATCACAATTGTAACGCAATCCTTGCTTTCTTCTTTCCTCCATTTGGGCACTTGTTAACCTTTGAAGAGGCAATCTTACCTTCTGTTCAGACTTATTTTCAATCTTGGGCACCCCTAACAATGAGGGCTTGCTGGGATCAAAAGAAGTCTTCAAGCTTTTCATGCAACTGATCAAATACTCCTCCTGAATTTTGGCTAAGCCAAAAGCTTCATTCAGAGACTTGGGTGCCAACATCCTCACAGGAAGATGTATCTCATCCTTTAACCCACTCAAGAAGCAACTGAGTTTTTGGGTTTCTGACAAACTTGTGATCCTGTTTGATAAAGCCTCAAATTGATTCTTGTAAACCACTACATTAGATGATTGTTTAAGCCTTGTTAAAGCTTCCATTGCATCATCATAGGCTGTAGAGCCAAAGCGAATCTGTAGAGCTTTATTGAAAGCATCCTAGCTTGTGAATATTCCAGCATTCTCACATCTTGAAACCACACCAATGCTTTCCCATCCATATGATGAGAAGCCAACAAAATTCGTTGTTGCACTGGTGTATTGTAGTAAGAAAAATGCTGAGTAACTCAGTACTTGACTCGCAGGATCTTCCCCTTGGAATCTTGGAAAATCAAGCTTCAAGGGTTTTCCTGGATTCACGAAAAAGATTCTGCAGTTGTTGAATCGTT
The DNA here is from genome assembly GCF_932294415.1 of Quercus robur. Classification (NCBI taxonomy): domain Eukaryota; kingdom Viridiplantae; phylum Streptophyta; class Magnoliopsida; order Fagales; family Fagaceae; genus Quercus; species Quercus robur. The sequence continues at coordinate 50,142,106 of NC_065539.1, forward strand.
GGTTGCATGGTGATACCTAGGTACAAATTGTCTTCGATCTTCTGCTTCAATGATCTTCTGCATAAACTGGTTGAGGGATTGCAACTGTTTCTGGATTTATTGTTAAATGATATCATGTTGATCAGTAACTTTGGCTAAAGCTGTGATCTTTTCTGAGTTGTGGGAGGCCGGTCGAGCTTCAGCCATGGTGATAGGATGATTTAGCTTTGATACCAAATGTTAAGATCCCAGTTGATCTCACAAATCTTAGGGACTGAATGGGTGAATGGAGAAGATTAAAGGGAATATGAGTAGGTTACTTCGAGGGAACCTAGTCCTCCATGAGAAGAATAGGGGATAGAGATGGAAACTGAGTGTTCATCTTATTTCTTGATTGATTCCCATTACAATGCTACTGTTCTCTATAATACAATTGTCGTAACTAACTGTTCAATAGTTATTTCCTTCCCTAACAGCCTTGCTAATTCCCAACTATCCATATGTGAGAAATCCCACTATTCACATGGACAATTAGGAGTTAGTTAATTGAAGGTATAATCTACTACATTACAGTTACAAGGGTAAACATTACAACAAGAATCAAGTACAAACTCCACATGGCATTCCCACTCAGTAGCTAGGCTTCATAGCAATAACTGTTGGTGCCTTAACACACTATAATAGGAACAATGGTATAGCCAGATGTGCCATCAAGGCTGATTTGAGGAGAGCCTATGATTCTCTAGATTGGAACTTTATTCTTATGTCTGCTATCAGCTGGCTTCCCTACCAAATTTGTGCATTGGATCATGGTTTGTATTACTTATCCCAGATTTCCTATTAGCCTAAATGGTTCTTTGGTGGTATATTTGCAAGGAGGAAAAGGTTTGAGACTGGGAGATCCCTTGTGCCCTTATCACTTTGTGATTTTATCAAGGTTGATCCACTCTAGGGTATAAGGCTTCAATAATTTAAAGTTCCATCCCCACTGCTAGGAATTGGGGCTCACTCATCTCAGCTTTGCAGATGATCTTCCAATGTTTTCTGCTGCTGACCTGCCTGAACTTAATCTCCTTAAAGATGCCTTGCTGGATTTTGGAAAAATCTCAGGCTTGGCAGTAAATCCAAGCAAGAGTGAGGTATTTTGTGCTAGTATCCTTGCTACCTTAAAGCAGGATATCTTGAAGATTCTACAGTTCAATGAAGGCAATGAGATATTTTTGCTTGCCCCTTATTCCTGATAAACTTAGTTCCAAGGATTGTTAGCCTTTGTTGGATAAGATCCTAGCTAGGATCAGCACTTGGTCATCTAGGAATATCTGTGGAAAGGTAGAGGCGAAGGCAGGGGGTGGTATTGGGGTATCATGGGAAAAGGTCTGCCTCCCAAAAAGAGAGGGAGATCATGGTTTAAAAAGGATTGTGGATTGGAATAAAGCTGCTGTTATGAAACTTATATGGAATTTCTTTACCCAAAATGGGTCCTAATGGGTAGCTTGGGTGCATCAGTATTTGATTGAAGGAAAATGCCTTTGGACTATTAAAATCCCTCAAGATTGCACTTGGGGATGGAGGTCCATCCTTAAATAAGACAGGAAGCTAGGCAGCTTGTGAGCTTTGAGGTTGGGGATGGGAGTAAAATCTTTCTATGGCATCCTAATGGTGTCCTATTTCATAACTATGGTAATAGGATTATCTATGATGCAGGCAGTCAGTTTGAGGCAAAAGTATCTTCTTTCTTAAGGAGAAGCAGTGGATTTGGAGGGTTGCAAGGCTGATCAGCTTGTTGATATCCAAAGCAAGCTTAGTCTTATACAGTTAAAGGACTCTGATAGAGCTCTTTGGGCATCATTTCATAAATTCAGTTGTGCTGGGACTTGGAAAGAAATCTGGAGTAAAGGGCAATTTGTCCCTTGGTGCAAGCTGATATGGTTTAATGCAACGTTCCTAGAAATCCCTTCCTTGGCTGGCTAGCTTTGAGAAACAAATTTCCAACTGAGGAGAGAATGATTCAATGGGGTTACCAAGGGGACAGCAACTGTGTTCTTTGCAATGCCTTCTTAAAAAGCAGATACCACCTTTTTGTTTTTTCCCTCCTTCACCAAAGAGGATTTGGGAGAATGTCATGAGTCTTTGTTTAATTTCTGCTGCAAATATTTGATTGGCAAGACTTGTTGGAATGGGCTACTAATCAGTTGAAGGACCACAGCTTTAGAGTGGTTATTTTCAAACTGGCTTGGTGTGCTGCTGTGACCATAAAGAAATGCAATAATTCATGCTGGCAGAATAAGGAGTGAAGAACAAATAATGAGAGGTATCAAGAAGGAAGTGTAGTGTATAATGGAAAGCAAATGCAAGGCCTTTGATTCAGATCTTAACAGGATTTTATGTTGAAAGTGGGGCATTAGTCCTAGTGTGCTATGCAGAAAGTCTTGATCTGACTCTGATGACAAGTGAGGGTGTTAAGAGTTGAGGTTGAATCGTGACTTGGGTTGTGGGATTGCGATCCCAAGCCGATCCTATAGAGGATTCTACCATAATGAGTACTTCTGGGAATTTTCTGTTCTTTTTTTTTTTTTTTTTTTTTTTTTTTTTTTGGTTTCATGAAATATTTGGATTTATGTTTGTTTTCTTTATTGAAATGCATTATTCATCCCCAAAAAAAAAAGTTATACCCAATAAGAGAGGATGGATATTAGCTTGCTTATTTAGCATATTTCGTGGGCTTTGTTTTCTATCATATTATTCATCCCTCATGTAGTCGATGATGAAGAGTATTGAGGAGTCTCTAATCTTAAAAAAAAAAAAGAATTTGAGGAGTCAATAAGAAAGAATATGGTGAGTTTTACTTAGAAAAATATTTAATTAATTCTTTTTTTGGAATAAACCATAAGGGCTGATTAATCAAATTTATAAAGGGCCAATTGAGATCCTTGGGTGAGTCTATTGTCATCTTATTATATATAAAAGGAGAGTTTTGCCTCTGTTGTGTAATAAAATGGCAGTAGAAGGGACAAATGATAGGCTGAAATCAATTGTTTTGGGCTGGAGAGAGAGTTTGGGCTTTTTTGTCTTTTTTATTTTTTTTCCTATTGTTACGTATTATCAGATTTTCCTCCGAATATTTCTCCCAACCACTACTCACGGTGACATCGAGTAGTGAGTAGTGATAGAGAAACACGTATAGAAGGAAGGGGTACATTTAGAAGAGAGGAGAAGAAGAAAAATGGGAGACTGGCAGCAGAAATTCAGGGATTGTTATCTGCTCCATCACAAATCGCAGAGAAAGGAGCATGGAAGGGATCTTCTCACAAATCGTAGAAATTCAGGATTTTATGTTGTAAGTGAGGCGTTTGTTGATTGATGGATTGCAACATGCCTCCATGCTTAGGAACTTGGAGGAAAGAGAAGAGGGAGAAAGGGGAAGGAAGGTTGCAAATGACCATGAATTGAATTTCTGGTACTTTAATGGATGCATTTGGAAGTGCTTGTGAAAATGTCCGAATGGACTTTTGGGTGCGTTTTTGTTATTTGTTTGTTAGCATAAAGTGTATAAGCTTGAGGAAAGATGTGGCCATAAAATATGATGTCAGTTTTCATATGAAGTGTTTGTCTTAAGGGTCAGAACCACTCAACCTGAGTGTATAAAGATGGATGGCCACATATTGTTATGTATAAGGAACTCAGCCCGAGTGCATATGTACAGCTATCTTTTACATTTCTTTTGTTTCTTTTCTGATTTTGTATCATGTATAATGATGCTATTAATGTTTCTCTATATTCTTATTTTGTTAGACAGGAAGTGGAAAGACTTATACAGTTATACCAAGGGTCCAGCCAATGCCTTTGGAGTTGTAGAAAAAAGCTTATCCAATTATCAAGAAGGCTTAACCCCGTGTTTTTGAGAGATTCGTTGCCCACCTAAAAAGCTTATCCAATTATCAAGCTGATTCTCTTTTTTGTAGCTCATTGAAGCTTATATCATATTATTGTAGTCCTAATTTGTGCTTTTGCATTTCCTTAATACGAGCAAATCAAGCATGCAAAGGAACGATTTAACTATTTGTGTCGCTGTTCTTTTCTCAAGGTTGAGTGATTATAAACTATTTCTTTTGGTAGACTTGAGCTAGTTATTCTTGTAAGGATATGCCACTTGATTTTTCAGTTTATTGATGATTTGCTATGAATAATCACCATTGGATCCAAATCAGAGAAATCTTCAGTTAAAAGGAACTTATAACTATTTCATCTTTCATTTTTATGCTACGAACCTCGTCTTCTTAGGTCTTTTCTTTCGTTCTCCCAGATAAGAGAAGATGTCAAATCCGACATCTATGTTGAAAATCTCACAGAAGAGTAAATATATATACAATGAAGGATGTGACACGGGGCTTGATAAAGGTTTTCTATGTATTATACCTTTTCTACTGTAAGCATAGCATGAATACATACAGTGTTTTGGCATTTTTGACTCTACTGAGTGAGTATTTGCAAAGAAATGTTTTTAGTGGTGTATTTAGGGACCTATTCTTAACCTTTTGTTGATAATGAAACAATTGAATCATCATACAAACTTGCATTGCAAATGAAATTAAATAATTTCATTTTGTTAGTTTTTTTGTTCCCCTTTTAAATTTGATAAATTTGGATACCGACACTTCATTCTAAGCTAGTAGTTTTTATTGGATAATTCAAGTTCAGTTTCGTGAAAAACATCTCAAAGGGTTGTCACTGTTTGGCTAGCTTAGGCCTGGTGAATCCTTAGGTGCTGAGACAAAATTTTTGGCTTGATTACTATGAACTTTAGCTAAATCTGTTGCATTTTGTTAAACGCCAAAAATATTCCAAATAAGCTTTAGACAAGCCCCTTTCTGAACTATAGTTGGCTTAAATTAGAATGTTCCAATTGTTTACTCAGATCAGTTTTCCTTATATGGGCTTCAAACGAACCTTTGAAACATCCAATTCCAAATCAATATCAAAATCTTAAGAGAGTTAGAGGTACCCCTCCAATGGCTTGGATTCTGTCTTTAGTAAGTATAGATTTTTTTATGGTAGTTACACAAGTGTTACTTTATTGATTAAGAACCCCAAGAGGTGTGGGTTTATGAATTAGGGCTGTCCAAACATATCTGGTGATCCGACTCACCCGGAGACCCAATTGGAACCGATTCGAAACCGGCCGATCCGAGCTACTCCGGCGGTCGGTGGCGGATTTTCTCCACCAGAAACCGACTCCGGCGGGTTAGTTTCAGTTTCTCTCCCGAAAAACCCGAACCGACCGGCGAAAACCCATAATCCGGTGAAAAACCCAGATTCCGACGATGAAAAACCCAGATCTCGGCCAAAAAACCCGGATTCAGGCACTATTTCACGTAGATCTGATGAAATTTTGAGCAAATCTAGCGAAATCTCATCGAATCCGATGAGATTACCGCCGGATCTAGTGAAATCTCATAGATTCCGATGAGATTTTCGCCGGATCTGGGTTTTTTTGACCTTTTCTCGCAGTTTCCTTGTCGTTTTTTTGCTGTTTTCTCAGATCTTTGACTTCGACCGACCTGTCTGTGCACCCGTTGAAGTCTGATCCGCCCGACCCGTTTACTCCGGCGGTCGGCGGCGGGTGAGTTTTTCCAAAACCCGATTCCGTCGGGTCGGTTTCGGGTTGGGCACAAACCCGACCCGTGGACAGCCCTATTATGAATAATGTTATAATTACAAACTATTTTACAAACTGTTGATGTGATCTGCTTCTTATTAGTTTTCATCTAAGTTTATTATTAACATTACTTTTTCATTTACCAATAACCACTTACCATATCAGCAGTTTGTAAAATTTTGGGTAAATTACAAAGTTGATCCCTATCCTTTACAACATATCTCAGTTTAGTTCCTAACCTTTTAATTGTGTTAATTTGGTCTCTAACCTTTTTAATACTTTGTTAATTTGGTCATTGCCGTTATCTCTTGGATGAGAAAAGTTGATGTGTCAAACGAAATAATAAAAAATGATTTTCCATGCCACATTAACTGCTAACTATACCGCCATGTCAGATTTATAAAATAAAATAAAATTAAAAAAAAAAACTAAAATTGAAATGTTGAATGACACATGGCAATTTGTAATCCTATGGATACGGTTTTAAAAAAAAAGCCCACTTAATCTATGTAATTTCCTCATCTTCTTTTCCTCACCTCACCTCTCTCTTGGTCCTTGCCGTTATCTCTTGGATAGGAAAAGTTGATTTGTCAAAAGAAATAATAAAAAATGATTTTCCATGCCACATTAACTGCTAACTATACCGCCATGTCAGATTTATAAAATAAAATTAAATTAAAAAAAAAAAAAAAAAACTAAAATTGAAATGTTGAATGACACATGGCAATTTGTAATCCTACGGATACGGTTTAAAAAAAAAAGCCCACTTAATCTATGTAATTTCCTCATCTTCTTTTCCTCACCTCACCTCTCTCTGCAACATTGCCACCATCACTTAAGCATGAGAGACCCATCGATGCAAGCTTTGATTCAACCCAAGATTCCAAAGAAAATAAATCCAAAACCTTCTCCCTTCTCTAGACCTATTACCTAGTAAGATTAGAATTTTAAATAAAATAACATTGAAAACAACTTTCCGAATCTGTTAATATTAATCATTGTTAAATATAACAATATAAAAATATGAAGACAATACTAATATCAATTCATTCAAATCATATAGACATTTACAAATATAGATCACAAATAATAGGGAACATCACTACATTGCAGAAGCATTATGCCCAATCTCCAACAGCAAACAATCCCAATCGGCAACCTTGTTGCTCTACTTTGCATCCTGTCTTATTGGGTAATAAAGTTCAGCTACCCAATCGGCTTTTTGGCACCTCCTATCTCTAGCCGCAAACCCATCCACACCATCTTATAATTTCCACATATTCTTGTGATCAACCCAATGTGTGTTCCGAAATTTCCTGACGTTGGTGAAGTGGACTATGGGGGTGGACCGGTGAAGGACAAAAACTTTTGAATTTCTAACTTTAGAATTACTAATTTTAATTCGTTCTTCTTTTTTTTTTTTTTTAATCTGATTTGGTAAAATAGTTAGCAGTTGATGTGGCATGAAAAATCAATTTTTATTATTTCATTTGACACATCAGCTTTTTCCATCCAAAAAATAATGGCAGGAACCAAATTGACACAATATTAAAAAGGTTAGGGACTAAATTAATACTGTGGGGCCAAGGAATTCACGGCCCAGGCCCATTCTACATTAGGGCCCAAGGCCCAAGCCGAAGAGAGCCTTTGCCGAGGACGGCCTCATGCTCGGCACCTCACGAAATGCCTGAAGAAAGGGGCAAACCGGGTGTAGGGGCAAGGCAAGGGAAAAAGCTGCCAACATCATAATACCAAACCCTGTATCTGACAAGCCCATGCTCTAAACCATGCCCTTTAACTTTCTCAACGACCCCAACCCACTCGAGGTATGGGTTGACAGGACAAGTCTGCACCCTAGAAAGTAAAACTTACACGTGGACTCTAAAGGGGGAAACGAACACTAGTATAAAAGGAAAAACCCCCCCAGAAGAAAAGGGACCCTGCAAAAAGGGAGAAAAGGGAGGACGCAAGGCTCCTCGGATGACGTCCGAGGACTCAAGTCCTACAATCCGCACTAATGAAGGGCTTAGCTAGTCAAGCCAAACCCGCCCATATAAGAGCTTCCATAAAAGCCACGATTAAACCGCCCACCTGTGCCCAAGGTCATGCCTTTCAAGCCCACTCTCTACAAATCATATTGTTGGAGCCTTTTGCATACGAGCCCAACGTCATTCACGGGTCGTTACAAATCCCGTCCCTACAAATACAATTAAAAAGTTAGGGACCAAAATGAAATATACTGTAAAGGATAAGGACCAACTTTGTAATTTATCCTAAAATTTTTAGTAAAAAAATTTGTATCTCTAGTATTATTTGTGGGTTTAAATATCTTTATTATTTTGTTTAATTAATGATATTTATGAATTTTCCTATATGGCACAACCAATGTTTACTATTTTATGCTGCTGTCTTGGTTCATACAGAACACAGAATGAAAAGATGTAGATAGTGTTCGAGGCTAAATATTTACAGCCCAATACGATAGGCCGGCAAAATTAAATTTTCGAATTCGGACTCATAAAATTGCTAAAGGCCCAACCCAATTACTCAAGCCTCGACGAAATGGTTATACTTTACCTCCTGCTACCACAAAAGGATGATACAAAATCCTGAAACCCAAACCTGTATTTCACAAAGCTATCTATTTGGGCTTGTGACTAAGAATTAAGATTAGTTTCATCATGCGGTCCAATCCTACGTGAAAACCCGAAGTGGAAAAGTGAGGGGCTTGTGTCTTGGAGGCAATAAAGAGATTTACTTTTTCCCATCAATTTTTGGTTTGGAGTTGCAGGCCATGAATCCATGATGGCTAAATTGTGTATAGAAGTGTTTTCTATTTTTTTTTAATAAATAATTTGATAGTTACAATAATAAGAAATAAGGAGTTAAACTCTAATTATCCTCATAAAGAAGTATAGACAATACTACTAAATTATAAAACTCTTGACTTGTGTATAGAAATTGAATTGACATGAGAGATTTACAAACTAGTTGAATAAACACATGCACCCAAAATTTCAAATTTGCATTTAATTCTAATTTTATCACAACTATTACTCATTGTCCCCAAACTTTCAAATTTAGAAGATCCAGAGGCCGCCATTCACCAAATAGAAACAAAATCCAATCAAACAAGATTAACCAACTTGCCTTGTTCAACCAAAAAAAAAAAGAAACTAATCTAGATTTTCATGAATTGCACCACCCAATGCACAGGTTCTGCTGGTAGCTACCGCATTTCAAACAAGTTCTACCTTTTAAAGACATTTTGCAAAATCAAAAGTCGTTATAAAAAGCAAGGTCATTAAGGTTGTTTAAGAGTTAACTATCTCTCACCAAACTCTTTAGTTTCTTTAATTTCGAGAATAAAACTTTTGTTAATAGCACAATTACTAAATGAGAAATGCTATGTCTATAATATTTTCGCAACAAATTTTACATACCAAATTGTTATTGATGGGTAAAAAAGTAATGTTAGTAGTAAGTTTATATGAATCAACTTCTACAACTGCTAGTTGATTAAATTAAACTTCCTCTCTCTCTACCCAAAAAAACAAAAATTACTGAAATAGAACATACTTGGTTAGTCATTTAACACGTTATCTCTTCCCTGTGAAATTAACCATTTATCATCCAATTAATCTTTTAGGATATTTGTATTTTTTTTTTTTTAGGCTTTAGATTCTTTTTCAAAAAAAAAAAAATGTTGAGAAGAAGATTCTTTTTCAATTTGAATGCTACAGAGCCATTAATAAGTCTTTTAATATATGTGATATTGTCATATAATATAAGTTTACCTTTGTTTTTGTTTTGGTACGTATGATTATATAATTATACGTACCAACGATCATATTTTTTTATATTATTTTTCTGGTAATCCTATAATTTTTTTTTTTAATTTTTTTTATATTAGTCTTCTGGTAATCTTCTACCCATGATCATATTTTTAGTATTTTTCTGGTAAAGTCAGTGAACATATTAATTAGTTTTATGAAGGGTAGGCAATAAGCACTGATGCTGTACATTTATGAAAAGGATCATGCGTGATGTCTTGCCTCTCATTAGTACTATATAATTTGGAGTTCTTAACCGCTAACACAACAGAAAGTAATAAACTATTGGAAGTTGATCATTAGAAAAATTCAATGGAGATTCTGAAAATCTGCGATAGGGAAAAAAAAGAAAACCTCATGGCCGGCACAAGTTGTTTTGGGACTGTATTCTGTGCTTAACTTCCAAAAGGCAATAGCTTCTAGTGTGGGCTATAATCTTTAGGATTTTACTAATGTGTGCCCTAAGGGCACACATTAATTTCCATTTTTGGAAAAAATTTTCTCTAGAATTGAAAAAGTAATAACAACTTTTTCAATTTCCGAGAAAATATTTTCAAAAATAGAAAGTTTAATGTGTGCCCTTAGGGCACACATTAACCGGACCCTAATCTTTATTTATTATTCTTTCAGAAACAGATCAGCCTGAAATCTTATGAATTTGGGTCATAACCATTTGGGACACAAAAGATTTTGTCGAGTCAGAATTTCTGAAAATACAATTTCAGAAATTCTCTCAAGTCTCTCTCTCTCTCCCCGCCGAACCAATTCATCACCTAAAACCAAAAATTCTTCCTTTTAACTCTTTTAAGTACCACATTTCTCACTTTGCTTCTCCCACTTCTTTATATCTTATTTCACCCACAAATTTCAGATTTCCTCAAATCTCATCTTACTCACAAGCAACTAGTTTGCCTTCAATGAGAGAAAATCACCAACTTTGCTGTCAAAATGAGGAAGAGATATAGAGATTCAGATTCTCATGGTCATCTTAATTTTAGGCTGTGCACTTCAAAGATGGTTATATCTTATTCTTTTTTTTCTTTTTTCTTTTTTTTTTTTTGACTGAAATGATAGAAATATATCTTATTCTTTTAGTTGTAGATATCATATAATAATATTATAAAAGCTAATGTAAGATTTAAAGGTAATGTCACAGATAGTCCAAAAATTAAAATTTTAAAAAAATCGGATGTCAACTTTCCAACAAGAATTGGAGTTTGGACCACCTATGTTATAATATGTAGTGGACAAATTAACAACAGAAGAGTACAACTAATAGAAGCGTGAAGAATTTAAACAATACACGTTTATAGACACAATTTTTTTTTTCCTTTTTCGAGAAGAATATAGACACACAAATTTCATACTTGTTGATTTTGATGTAGCATATTATTAGTGACAAGTAAAAAAAGTTGATGTTAATGGTGAAGTGGGATCAAATGAAAATTAGTTCAAACTTGCAAACTCAATTGGTGTCAAAAATAATTTTTTGTATTTTAAAATTATAAATAGTAGATGGGTTTATGTATTAAATACTAATGGTAATAAATGATATTAAATTAGAGTAAAATTTAGCTGGTATTAAGAACATAGAAAACATACAATCTAATGGTAACGTATTTAAAATATCATATTTAGATTATTTTTATCTCTCAAAACTCAAATCCCATTAGAAAGATACAGAAGAAGAAGAGAATCATGTTCATAATTTACAAATTTTGCCAGCATAAATAATCAAAAAACGAAATACAAATTTTTATTTTTTGATATTAAAAAAAAAAAATATATATATATATATATATATAGATAACCGTTTTCATTTTTTGGGAGGGAGATTCTTTGAAAACACTTTTTTAAAACTAGTTTATCTGATGGGATTTTTTTTTTTTTTTTGGGGGGGGGGGGGGGGGTGTATTTACAGTTTCTCGTGATGGAATGTTGTTGAATCCCTACTTCAATTTTAGCTTCCTCCCATTTCTAATCAAACCTGACTGACCTGGAACGACATGGATCAAAAGGTCGTTTATTAGCCCTACTAGTAAAACATAGGAAAAAGAGAGATTAATTTCCACCTTGCTGTTAGCTATAAGGCTAGCTCTTGACTTATATATGATTTAGGATCCTAGTGGATTTTAGGGGTGCGAATTTCATTTTGGAGAGTCTGGTATAAATTTATTGGACCCAAATATTTTTATTTTTTTCGTAAAAGAAAATTGGTAGAAAGGGGCGACCGGTGTGGTTTCCCTACCGAGCTGTGACTATAGTAACACCTTATCTGCTCCAGAGCGAGACCCCATACGTCCAGTCAGTGAGAAACTCACTAATTATTTTTTGGATCATTTAAGATGGAAATAGGATATGAAGAGTACCAACACACAGCTAATTGTTGAGGTTTAAACTCAAATCTTGAGACTTGTTAGCCCGAGATCTTACTAACTAAGCCACTAGAATGTTGGTGACCCAAGTATTTTATATCTTATAAATTTATTTAAGGGGGATCATGACCGCTTTGATGATTCCTTTAGTACAGTCTATTGATGTAATAATTGGATTGAGATTAGGTGCAATATCTAGGGTGTTGCACTCGATGCAATTGGTATGGATAGTTGAGATTTAAAGTTGCAAAAAGCAACTTTAAGTCTCAACTATTAAATATAAAAAATAAGTAAAAGTAAAAAAAAAAAAAAAAGTTGTGAGGGAATTGGACAAATTGCACGATGCAATTGCATTCGGATTCCAATCCGTAATAATTCTCAAATAGTAGGAATTAAATGGTTTAAATCTCCTTGGGAATTGAACCTAGATCCTCTCTATTGGAGAGGCAAGAAGTGGCAGCTGATGAAGCTCATTTGACAAATCTCTTTTGATATTGTGCACTAGTTGGAAAGTTGTTCATGTTATCTTTAAGAGAGTTAATTGAGCTAAGCAGTGCATGTGCCAGTGAACTCTGTCCTGTTAACAATGTGTGGGGAACTGAGAGAGTTCCACACGTTTGGGTTTTGGTTCGATGAAGTTGGTATTACTCGGCTAAACAAAAAAAGAACGTTATATGCGAAGATCACCATGGCTTGCCACGTACAATTAATGACAGCATTTTTGTTTTTCTACAGTTTGAATCTGGTCAGTCACTTGGCAATTTGGTGTGGTGACAAGATAGTGATAGCTAAGTTAGGTCAAAGAGTGAGGTTTTGGACTTGGATTTTAAATAAATATGGTGCATGGTTAAAGAGATCCTCATTCTTGTTTAAGGAAGGGTGGTTAGAGTTTAATTAGTGATTACAAATAATGCATGCATGTTAGATTGTTTTCCTTACTTAACCATAACTATATGTATTTAAAATACAAAAGAATGGACAAGGGATGAGTCAAAGGTGAGTCCTTATTATGGCCATAACGACTCATCTTCGACTCATCCCTAGTCTATTCTATTGCATTTTTTTCCCTCTTCTTTCTAATTTGCATTCATCTTTTTTTTTTCCCCTCTATCTTTGGAAAACAATACCTACTATCATTATCTGATGATGTATGCTTAATTGCTTATCTTCAACAATATATATTATTAAAGCAAAAAATCACAAGAATATATCTAACCTACTGCATTAGCATTATGACAAAACTCAGTTAGATTATACACAACTCTGGAGTCTGGAGCCCATTTCACCCATCTTTGGAGATTTATTTTAAACTGTACGGTGCAAGGCCTCAGGCCCATTTTTCCTTGGACCCTAGCCTTGTGGTGCCGTACGGGACAAGGCCCCAGGCCCGTTGGGTCTTGGGCCCTAACCTTGAGATACAATACATGACCCTGTCCCCATTGGACCTATGGCCTTGATCTAGACACACCTTGAAGCCCAATCTGAGCCCAAAAACCATAATGGGACCATTATGTCTTGAACGTCAAAAGCAAGCCCCTCCTGATCAACTTTAACTTGGTTAAAAGTGTGATTGCTCAGGGATACAAAGTCTCGGCAGCTCGGTATTACCTTGGGAAATATCGCTGCCGAACGGTCTTTTGGAGGTAGGAACTAGTTCCAATGCCATTACCACCGTTCCCAACAGAACATCCATTTAAAAATGATGGAACTGGATCCCCATCCACACGAGTGAAATCAGGAAGTAATCATAACACCTCCACTTATCTCAAGCTATAAATAAGAGGATAGAGTGAGAAGTGGGAGGTTAGCATTTCTAGAGAGAAAATAGAGGGTAAAGGGTGTTAATATTAGTAGCGAAGAGAGCAACCCAAGAAGGAAAAAAAGAGGAGTTCGCGAAAACTAGAGTATGCAATTGGGTCTCCAACTAAGGGACTACCCATAGTAGGAAACTCAAAACCTACTATACAAATAAGTTGTGAGTCCAAATATACGTTGAGGCCGTTAAAGATATATTGGGTGCACACATAAACAATTCACAATTCACACCTTATAAGTTTAAATTTAGTCATTTTGCCCAATAACTTTGATGGTGGGTTAAACTAAGTTTTATTCTTCCATGATGTTCGTCCATGACCAAGTTACGTCCAAACTGTTTTACAAGAAATGAAACCCAACAAAAACATCATGGATATGAATAGGATCCGTCCAAAGTGATTTAGTCATCTGTGACACTCAAAGGCATGGACAACCAGATAAAACTTAGTAAATTTCAAAGGATTTTTCTACAAAATCTATGCAATCAAACCACGATCTGTCATTCCAGAACACGAGGAGGATTCCTTGAAATCTACTCCATTAACTCCATGCATCTCCCATGATGATAGTGAATTTGAACAAGTAAACCCACTTCTAACTCTTTATAAAAGGACCAAGTCTCATTCAACCAAGGTAAGTTCTACTATTCACTAATTCACTATCCTTGTGTTCTAGAGAGAAAATTGACTTAACTGTCGAAGGGTCCTTGATTGGTTCACATCGGTCACCCTTGATAGTTTTTTTTTTTTTTTTTGGTTATCAAGCCATCACTATAATCCGAAACATTCAGCCTACTGATTCTCGTGATTCATCAAACTTTAACTTATTTTGACGTTTCCATCTTTTGCCATTTGAAAAATATCGATTAACTCTTATAAAATAATATTGTCTCGCACTACAATATAAAAGAATAGAGTCAACAACATCTTCAAATAGCAAAGAAAGGAAGGACCAAAATGACAGCCGACTATAATAAAAAAAAAAGTTTACTGAAATGACAGTTCACCAAACTTATAGAGTTTAAATGGTATTTTTGCCCCCACTGAAAAAACTATTGTACGAGGTTTCATCAAACGTCACTATTTTGTCTTGTGACAATTTTGTTCTATAAAAGTCCATTATTTTCCCGTAGTAATATACACAAATGCTCATTACACGTCCTCTCTTCATGAAGCAAAACATGTTTTGGAGTAAGACCCTCTCCAACATTCTAAAGGTGGTGATTCTCGCTTTGTTGATTTTTAGCATCAAACCTCTTGATGCTGCAAGGCCTGTGGATGTCATGTTGTCAAAACTTGGGACAATCAAAGTGTCAGTTTCTAAAGATATTCGACCATCGGTGCTACCTTCTGCCCCCAACTCATGCACTTACATACCTGGAGGTTCTGGACACGGAAACCAAGGTTGCCAGAAATGAATAAAACGGAGCTTTAGTTATGGCCTTGTTGGGGAGTGCTAGTCACTTTTATTCTCATGTAGTAATAAAAAGGCAAAATATCTCTACTTGACAAGTGTTTGTATTATGTTATAGTTTCGAATATTAGATTTTCTTTTGGTAGCAGATGATAAAAAAAATGTTACTCTCTTGAAAATGTTATCAGCCAATCAAGAGTATTGTAGTTTAGTAGTATTGTCGAGTTTTTTTCTTTGCTTCTATGACCTTTCCGCAATGAACCATCATCAAGATACTCCCTAATATACCAAGTTCTGCTGTGTCTTTGATGTGAGCTTTTTGCCACCTTCGATCCCCTTCAGGGTGCATGGCATGTCCTTCTCTTCATTTTCGTGGTATTATAATCCTATTGATTAAATGCTGCTTTGATAAAAAAATTTTTTTTTTCTTTTTTAATTAGTTTTTATCGAAATCGTTCGTGTGATCTCTAATTTTCCTTGTGGGGGTTGATTCTTTTTAGTGATACCTAGATTTTGAGGTTGATTATGTCAAGAAAGCTCAAAGGAATAATACAATGAGCCATCCATTTCTAGGTGCAAGTTGAAATGAAAAAAATAATCCGAAGTTGTTTCTATTGGTTTGGGCCTTGGATCATTTACATCTCTCTGAAGAATTCAGTTTCATGAGGGAATAAACCTAAACATAAAATATGGGCATGCATATGAGTGTCCTTGAGAGAGAGCATATAAGATAACATTTGCCAAGGATAACGCTTCAACAGAGTGATCTAATGGAACTCACAGTGTGAGTAGTCCGGTTTCTGGTTGATGTTAGGTAGAGCAGCGGGTTCACAGCTACCATGAATAGTTTGCATTTGGGATGGTTTGTTACACCCAAAATAAAGAGAGAAGGGAGCATTGGGAGTGTAGGTGTTTAGCATATTTCCTAGACATGGGTTAGCTTTGTTTTCTATCATATTTTCAATTTCCTCCATCCCTCCTCATGAGCTTCAAAGTTGGTTCGATACCCAATTTTATTAATTAAAATAAAATCAATTGGACATAAGTGACCAATTATACCTCAGATTCTAAATATTTTTGGTTGCGACTCCAAAATTTTGACAGAAGGAATCCATATGTAATGCCCTTAAATTTGCGCCATTAACTGCTTAAAATATTCAATTACTTTTTACCATCTTTTTTCAGTACACTGCCCCTGTGCACAAAGGTCTTAACCAATTGACTTACATTACATGCCTAGCATCGAAACGGCATCGCTTTTGACTTCTTTGAGGTGACCGCAGCATCAACAATAATAGTTTGACACCAATGAGGCAAAATTTAGTGGAAAACAAAAACAAAAACGATAGAAAAATGAGATTGAAAATTTCAACTAGGCAATGCCAATGCAGTAAATTTTAGACGCATATACTATGCTATGAATGATGGTACACCAATGAAAATACCAAATACATTTTGCATATTCGAAAATCATGTTGGAAACATAATTTAGCATCACACTGAATTGGGTATTCCCGTGAAATTTGTTACTTGTAATTGATATTATTGATGCTGCTGTTGTTACCAATGTTGTTGTTATTATTATTATTGGTTCGAATACTCAATTAATTAAAATAAAACTAATTAGATATAAGTAATCAATTAAACCTCAAATCCTGATGATTTTTGGTTGCGACTCCAAACTTTTGAAAGAAGAAAGATCTGTTATTATTATTATTGGTTCGAATACTCAATTAATTAAAATAAAACTAATTAGATATAAGTAATCAATTAAACCTCAAATCCTGATGATTTTTGGTTGCGACTCCAAACTTTTGAAAGAAGAAAGATCTCTCTCTCTCTCTCTCTCTCTCTCTCTCTCTCTCTCTCTCTCTCTCTCTCTCTCTCTCTCTCTCTCTCTCTCTCTCTCTCTCTCTCTCTCGGAGTGTTGCATCAATTCAATCCTTATTGGTTTAGAGAATTCAAAAATTGGTTGGAACTAATCATAAAAAAATGATGCATTTTGTTTATATTATTACTTATTTAAACAAGATACTGGTAAATGAATGATTATTTAGTTGTGTAAATTGAAAAAGATGTAGCTAATAGCATTAATAATGAAGTTATCATACAATGGTTTTAAAATATGAAAACTTGTAAAATGAAAATTTTAAACTTTATGTATTTTAGTATTTGTGTATTTGTTTTTAGATGACGTTGATATATTCTATTTTTTTATTATTGTTGTTGCTATTAAATTTAAGTTTCTTGATAACACATAGCCACCACTGCACAAACACCAAAACAGTATTCAAAACACTGAGTAAGATGCACACAAATGGTTTGATAAAATTCCTAATTGTTTTGTTTTTATTCTAAACTCAGTTAATTTGTACAATGTTCATGTAGAAAATGATATGTATAGTTCTGTAAGAACCAAGTACAAGAGCTCTGGGCCTTAGATCCCTTGGGCTCACAATTTATTTGTAGTGGGTTTAAGGATTTCCTACAATGGGTCGTTCTCGGCAGAGAGACTCAAAGCAACACTCAGTTGAAATGCTCTCTCCTTGACTATTTTCTCTCAATTTTTCTGAACCCCTTCTTCTCCCCACTTTCCTCTATTTATAGCCAAGGCTAGTGGGGAGACCATGATTATATTCATCGTTAGTGCTATTGAAGGTCCAGTATTATCTGGTTAAAGTGGTTGTTTTAGGTGAAAGGGCGGTGCAGCATTTATGATCTTGGAACTTGGCTCCATTTTCACCGATTGTGTTCGGCGACTCACGTTCCCGTGCATATCATGACCTTCCCGGGTATTGACTCATGCGCTCTACCGGGAAATGTTAACCGGTCAACCCCGGGAGCTTAATAACCAAAACCTGCTTTTGGCCCTAAGGCAGTTTTAAGAAGGGCATAAGGTAACGGGAACTATCTGCTGGGCCTGCGCCCAAGGCTGGTATGGGCTTGGGCCCGGGGCCTAGATGGGTCTGGGCCCAAGGCCTGTATGGGCTTTGGGAGCTTGGTGCCGTACAATAGCCCCCCCTTGATTCATACTCGGTTGCCGAGGAGAATCAAGGAGCTGCCTGGGCTTCTTGACCTCGGGAATCTTTTAGTCTGGGACTTCTGGCTGTCATTTCTCATTAATAGCCATCTCAAAAGACGCGCCGTTTCGCGGCGCCAGGCGCAGTTGTCATTATTGCCTGACGGTTCGTGAACCGAAGCGGTGCGCAAATCGGTTACGCTTGGCATTTGCTGGGTCGCTCGTTCGCTGTGCCCATTTATTGTTTGATCAAGCGTTTCTTCTTTCCCCATTTCTTCTGGCTCTATAAATAGTTCTTCTCCAAACGTCACTCCATTTTTCCTTTGCCTCTGATCTTTAGTGCCTACTCTCTGCCGACCACATTTCTGTGTGCTTGCTTGCTCAGCGTTCTTTTCCTCCTTAGAACCCAACGTAAGTCTCTCTTTCCCTTCCTGTTCCTTCAGCTTTGTTTCTTTGATTTTATTCTTGTAGTTTTAGGCTTTATAGATGGGCTATTCTTACCTTCTAGATACCCCGGCTGCTTTAGCCACCTTTAGGAGTAAATTTAGTATCCCCAGTGACGTGGACGTGGCTTACTGCCATGAGAGTGATATGGAACTCCACCGAGGGCATGGTACGGCCTTCTTTCCTTTGATGTCCATCTTAGAAGGTGGGGTTAGGTTCCCGGTAGATCCCCTCCTGATAAGCACACTCACCTACTATGGGCTGTGCCCCGACCAGCTTCCCCCCAATTTTTACCGGGTAGTTAGTTGTGTCGGCCAGTTGAACCATACCTTTAACTTACAACTAGATCACCATGATATTAACCAAATGTACAGCCTCTGTGGGAGCAAATCCACAAATTACTACTTAAAGACAAGGGATGCTCGGGTACGGCTGATATCGTGCCTACCCGATTCGAACAGGAACTCCGCCGGGGAGTTTGTCAGGGTGCGCGGCAATTGGTTTGCCGGGGAGATCCCTTGCCCCCTCACACGGCGTGAAGTGGGTTCGTACCTTCCCCTTCTTATAGTTGTTTGAGTAAAAGAAAATCTTTTATTGTTAAAAGCTAACGTGTTATTTGTTCTTCTGCAGACGGCAAAGTGTTTACTCAGGACCTCAGAGCCGTCCACGTCAAGGACTTAAACTTCGTCCTTCGTTCCGAGATCTACGTGCACTGGGACGGGCAACTCCGGGCCTCACACCTGATCCTCGGCGTGGAACCGGTTTACTCTACTTGGCAATCATTCAAGCAGGCGTTGATAGTTGACAGCCCCCTGCTCTCGTACATAGACGTCCGGTACGTGAACTTCTTGCCGCCGAAGCTTACAACCGGGGAAGCGAGGGAATTTGGTAGGCGGTTCACTGCCGCGGACGAACTAGTTCCCCTTCGAGACGATTCCGCGGAGCAAGTATCCCGGCGCCTTAGAGAGAGAGCTCACGAAGCTATACAACAAGGGGACCAAGCCCAAGAGCAGACCCATCCCGAGGATCCACCCGCCGAGCGTCAACAGCAAGTGACAGACGCGGCTAACCTGCTAGCTGAAGCGATCCAGCCCGGTGCAAGCATGGTGGCAAGGTGAATAATGACCCTAGACAGGTTCGTGCCTGGTGCCCGGCCGACCAACCAGCCCCCGCCTACCCAGGGTCGGGGTCCAGTTTCTCAACCTCCTCCAACCTCGCAGTCCGGACGTGCCCGGAAAAAACAGAAAGTAGCCGAGCCACATTCCACGGCCCCGGGGGACGCCGCTGTCCGGACTCCTCCCCGACCAACAGGGGGGATTGTCATCCGCGAGCCGCAGACCGAAGCCGGCACGGGGGGCGCATCCTCCTCCCAAGTGGCTCCAGCGTGGGAGCCAAAGTTCCTTCTGGATGGCAAACCATTGCCATCAACGGCCTCTGTTCGGATATGGGATAAGGGCGAGGGCGGCCGCATTGCCCAAACCTTGGCCGGAGCTCTCCAACTTCCCGAGGACGTGCACGCCTTTGAGGATGGGTCCGAGGAGTCCGTGGGGCGCCGGTTAGAGTGGCACGCCATTGCGGTAATTCTTTTGTCTATTTGCTCCATGTAGATTTCCTTTTGCCACTTTGCTAACCTTCACGCTTGCTAGGCCGCTCAACTAGCTCACATCGTGGCTGCCCGGGCACGGGAGCTTGACGAGGAAAATGAGCGCGAGAAGGTGGCGCGGGAGGCAGCAGTAAAAACGGCTAAGGAAAAGGCCAAGATTGCTGAGTCTGCCGAGAATAAGGCTGCTGCCGCGGAGAAGTTCCGAGCATCTGCCGAACAGAGGTGTACTGACCTCCTGGCCAGGCAAAATGAGACGGAACTTAAACTGGCCCAAGCCCTCAGCCTCAACACTTCTCATGCCGAGGAGATAGCTGATCTCAGGGCGGGCTTGGCGGCCGCGGAGCAGAAGTGGTACGACGTGGGCTTCGCCGACGCCGAGAACTCCGCAGAGCCAGTGGTGGCTCGGGCTCGGCATATGGGTTTCGAGGCCGGGTGGTTTGCTGCTCTTCAAGCAATGGGAGTTCCTGAAGATTCGCCGCTGAGAGACCCCGGCCAGATTCCATTTCCGAGTCCTGTACCTGCCGTCCAGAACGCCCCGGCTGCTCTAGATGAGGAGGAGACGGCCAGTATGAGGGAGTTGGTTGAGCAAATAGACTCTCATATCGAGCCCGAGGAACTGGAGGCTACGAGCACACCGACCGTGCAGGAACTTCTTGACGAGGCCCAGCCTTTCTCCCTGATCGTCCAACAGGAAGTGCCACCACCGACTCAACCCCCTAGTTGATTTTATTTTTGCTTATTTTTATTTCGTTTTTATTTGCCTATGTCACCGGGATGTGGTGATTGAACCGTTGTTTTAATTTATTGGTTTTATTTGCCCATGTCACCGGGCTGTGGTGACTGAACAATTGCTTTTGCTCTTTTAATTGGAAGTCCGTTTTCTTTTCCTGTTTCAATTTTGTTGAATGAAATTATATCCGTTTGTGCTCTGCTTGAATTACACCAATGCTATGGCCGCTTAATAGAATATACCCCCGAGAACCTGTTGTGCGGAGCTGTGAGTAGTTTTGAGAGCGCTATTTGGACTTAGTTTTTGTAAAAAGGGTTAGGTTTTTATCAGGTTTTGATTTAACCGAGAATTGAGCTTCCGTCCTTCGAGCATTTGTTTGCAAAGTTTCCGTTTGTCCGGATGTTTGATTTTAACCGAGAATCAATTTTTTTGCCCTCATAGATCTAATTGCAAGTTTCACACATGCTCGGTGATTTTGACCGGGCCGAGGGTCAGGTTCATGCCTTTAAGATTTATTCGTCAGGTTTTTACCTGCTCGGCGATATTGATCGAGCCGAGAGTTAGGTTTTTGGCCTTTGAATTTTGTTCGTAAGGTTTTCACCTGCTCGGCGATATTGATCGAGCCGAGAGTCAGGTTTCTGTCCTTAGGATTTTGTTTGTAAGGTTTTCACCGGCTCGGCGATATTGATCGAGCCGAGAGTCAGGTTTCTGTCCTTAGGATTTTGTTTGTAAGGTTTTCACCTGCTCGGCGATATTGATCGAGCCGAGAGTCAGGTTTCTGTCCTTAGGATTTTGTTTGTAAGGTTTTCACCTGCTCGGCGATATTGATCGAGCCGAGAGTCAGGTTTTTGTCCTTAGGCTCTTCTGGCGATTCTCTTAATGCGCGGCTACAGGCTCAAAAACAGCAAAGACAAAAAAGTTCATCATACTCTTAATCTTCACAGAATACAAGTTTTGGCTTACATCGACGGTTACGCGTAGAACTTCTTCAGGTTGTTGGCGTTCCATGGTCGGGGGAGCGGCCTCTCGTCCAGGTCCTCCAAGTAGTAAGCCCCTGCCCCTGCGATGGCTGTGACTCTGTATGGTCCCTCCCAACTCTGAGCAAGCTTCCCTGCAGCCACGTCCCGCATGTTCCCTACTACCCTTCTTAACACCAATTCCCCGGCGCTGAATTCCCTGGTCCTTACATTTCGGTTGTACCTTTGCGCCAGCTTCTGCTGATACTCGGCAAGACGTACGGTCGCGGCCTCCCTGCATTCTTCTAGCCAATCCAACTGCTCCATCATAAGGTCGGCATTCTGTACGGGGTCAAACCCGACGACCCGCGCGCTGCACAAGCTCACCTCGGTTGGTATCACCGCTTCTGCTCCGTATGCCAGAGAAAATGGGGTTTCCCCCGTGGATCTCCTGGGGGTCGTGCGGTAGGCCCACAAAACACTGGGTAGTTCTTCTGCCCATCTTCCTTTCGCTCCATCCAACCTTCTCTTGAGCCCGTTCAAAATAGTCTTGTTTACTGCTTCAGCTTGGCCGTTGCTCTGGGGGTATGCCGGGGTTGAATACTTGTTCTTGATGCCGAGCTCACTGCAAAAGGTCCGAAAAGCGTTGCTGTCGAACTGTAGCCCGTTGTCTGTCACTAGTGAATTCGGCACCCCAAACCTTGTAACTATGTTTTTCCACACAAACTTTTTCACGTCGGTATCCCGGATATTGGCCAAGGCTTCGGCTTCAGCCCACTTTGTGAAGTAGTCCACGGCCACTAGTACAAAACGGCGGTTCCCCGTTGCTCGGGGGAATGGCCCGAGGATGTCGAGCCCCCATTGTGCAAATGGCCACGGGCTGCTGACGGGATTTAGATGTCCGGCCGGCTGATGGATCATTGGGGCGTGCCTTTGACATTGTTCGCAACTCCGAACGTATTCGGCGGCGTCCTTCTGCATCTGTGGCCGCCAAAACCCCTGCGTCATTGCTCTGTGCGCTAAAGATCGTCCCCCGGCATGCCCGCCGCACACTCCTTCATGCAGCTCGGTTAGAAGCTCCTTGACTTTTTCGGGATGCAGGCACAAGAGGTAAGGGCCAGCGAAGGACCTTCTGTACAACTTTCGGTCCGAGGACAACCAGTACCTGGGAGCCATTCGTCGAATCTTATTGGCCTCGGCCTCATCCTCTGGAACTTTATCTTCGGAAAGAAAGTCTATGATCGGGTTCATCCAGCATAGTCCGGCCGCCGCCACCTGCGCAACCTCTACTCCGGCACGGTCGAGGGCAGTCTTCGCACAGATGCTTGGTTCCCTTACAAGTTCAATCGTGATAAGCCTCGGGGTGTCCTCGGTAGCCGATGAGGCTAACGTGGCAAGAGAGTCAGCATGCTTGTTTTGCGACCGGGCCACCTGGGATATCTTTACCGTTCCAAACTGACCGATGATCTGCTTTGCCGTACTCAGATAAGCTTTCATTTGGGGATCCCGAGCCTCGAAGTCCCCCGTGATCTGATAAACAACCAGCCGAGAGTCTGAGTAGATCTCCACATCCCTGGCGCCCAGATGCAATACTGCCCTTAGTCAGGCCAGCAGGGCCTCATATTCGGCTTCGTTGTTCGAGGCTTTGAACCCCAATCTGAAGGAATGTTCCAGTCGCATGCCTTCAGGGGTGATTATGACAATACCAGCCCCGGCCCCCAAAGCGTTTGATGCGCCGTCCACAAATAACCTCCACGGGCGAATCTCCGCACCACAGATTACCTGGCCTTCATTCTTAGGCGTAAATTCCGCGATGAAATCAGCGAGAATCTGCCCTTTCACCGAGCTTCTTGGTCGGTATCTTATGTCAAACGATCCCAGCCGAGTCCCCCACTTAGCAATCCGTCCCGTGAAATCGGACCTCTTCAACAGTGATTGCAATGGATACTCGGTAAGGACAAACACTGTGTGTGCCTGGAAGTAGTGTGGTAACTTCCTCGTGGCGTGTACCAAGGCCAAAACCAACTTTTCGAGAGGCAGGTACCTCGTCTCGGCGTCGACCAAGGTCTTGCTTACGTAATACACTGGTATTTGCACTCCCCGGTCCCTTAGTAATACGGCACTTACGGCATGATTGGTGACTGCAAGGTACATAAACAGATCCTCCCCGGGCTCCGGGGCCGTCAACCTCGGCGCCTTTGCCAAATACTCCTTTAGTTCTCGAAAAGCTTCATCGCAGCTCTCGTTCCACTGAAACCCCTTCCATTTCTTCAAGAGTTGATAGAATGGCCGGCAGCGATCGGCAAACTTGGAGATGAACCGGTTCAGGGCGGCCAACATCCCGGTGAGCACCTGCACCTCCTTAGGGTTGCTCGGGGGTCTGAGGCGATTGATTGCCTCTATTTGGTCGGGGTTAGCCTCTATTCCCCGAGTGGAGATCAGATAACCCAGGAACTTGCCAGCCCCCACTCCGAAAGTGCACTTTTCGGCATTGAGGCGCAGCCTGTGTCGTCGTAGTATCTCGAATACTCCCCGAAGGTCTTCAGTATGCAGCGACTCTTTTCTGCTCTTTACTACCATGTCGTCGATATAAACCTCAACCGTGCAACCAATTTTTTCCCGGAACATCCTTGTCATCATACGCTGGTAGGTGGCCCCGGCATTCTTCAATCCAAACGGCATGACCTCGTAGTGATAGTTCGCGTTCGGGGATATAAATGCTGTCTTCTCTCGGTCCTCGGGTGCTAAGGCAATCTAGTGGTAGCCTTGAAAGGCGTCCAGGAAACTCATTCTCGGGTGCCCGTACGTGGCATCCACCAACTGATCAATCTTGGGCATCGGGAACGGATCCTTGGGACATGCTCTGTTTAAATCGGTGAAGTCCACGCAAACTCTCCACTTACCGCTCTTCTTCTTTACTACGACAGTGTTTGCTAGCCATCTCGGGAAGAATATTTCTTTTATGACCCCGGCTTCCTTCAGTCGCTGGACCTCCAGGTTTACTGCATCGACGTGCTCCTTTGATGCTCTTCTCGGCTTCTGCTTTTTCGGAGGAAATGATGGGTCCACATTGAGTTTGTGAACAACGAACTCGGGGTCTACGCCGGGCACTTCATACGGGTTCCACGCGAAGACATCTATGTTCTGCAATAGGAACAACAACATCTCTACCCTTTCCCGGTCATCCATGCTTGTACCTATCTGGAAGTATTTGTCACTATCTGGGAGAATTCTTACCTTCAGCACCTCCTCGGCAACGTCCGCCCCCTTTTCCTGGGGTATCTGTAATTGCTATGCAGTTTCTTTCTCGGCGTGCTCAGCTTGGCCGAGCTATTCCTTTTCCCACTGGACCGCGGCTACGAGGCATTGCTTCGCCACCTGCTGACTCCCCCTTACCTCTGCAACCCCGTACTTAGTAGGAAATTTTACTTTTACGTGAAGGGTGGACGGAACAGCCCCCATGGCGTGAATCCACGGCCTCCCCAGGATTGTAGTGTAGGGTGCGAACGATCGGACTACTATGAACGTAACTACAACTTCCTTGCCCTCCATGTCCACAGGGAGTGAGATTTGCCCCTTGGGAATCACAATTCTCCCGTCAAACGAGACCAATGGCGTGTTATACTTCGCCAAATCCTGGGTTTTTAACCCGAGCCCTTCGAAGAGGTCCGGGTACATGACGTCAGCCCCGCTACCCTGATCAATCATCACCCTCTTCACCAGGAATCCGCCTATCCGGGCGGTCACCACCAAAGCGTCGTCGTGAGGTTGGATGGTTCCTTCGAAATCATCTTCTCCAAACGAGATGTCCAGCCGTCCAACTCTCTTTTGCTTCTTGGATGATTCTCCCTCCGCGCAAGCCACTGTCATCACCATCTTTGCCGCTGCTGTCCCTCTCGGTGCGGCATGAATGACGTTGATCACTCCCCGGGGTGGTGGAAGTGGATTCCTTCTCTGTGGGGCGCCCTGCTCGGTCTCCCGGTCAGTGGAATCTGCTACAAACTCTTTCAGGTGCCCTGCCTTCACTAACTGCCCGAGATGATCTCTCAATACCCTACACTGCTCGGTGGTGTGCCCCTTGTCTCTGTGATAAGTGCAGTACAGGCTTTGGTTCCTCCGAGAGGGGTCGCCCCCCATCTTGTTCGGCCATCTGAAGAATGGCTCGTTCCTTATCCGTTCCAGTATCTTGTGCACGGGCTCTTTAAACAACACATTAACCCCTTCGATCTGCACCTCTGGTTCCTGCATTCTGAAGTCCCTTTTCGGCTTTGGTGGCAAGGTGCTTTGCCGAACTCTCCCCGTAAAAGGGGCTTTCCCCCTGCTTTGCAGCCGGTCATCCTCCAGGCGTTTGTACTCCTCTATGCGTCTCATCAGTTGCCTCATGTCCTCCGGGGGTCTTCTTGTCAGCGACTCCCGTAGTTCAGAATCCTCGGGGAGCCCCATCCTGAAGGTGCTAGCCGCAATTTTCTCGTTTCCCCCACCAATCTCATTGTAGAGTTCCCAGTATCGGCTGGCATAACTCCGAAGGGTTTCCCCGACCCTCATTTTCATGGAAAGCAACGCGTCGACCGGTTGTTGCACTCGGCTGCATGTTACGAACCTGCTGCCGAACTCCTAAATCAGCTCGGCGAAGCTGTGTATAGAACCTTTCCGCAACCCATTGAACCATCTCAGTGCGGTAGAGCCGAGACTAGAGGGGAATACTTTACACATCAATGCATCGTTGTGCGTATGCAACGACATCATGTGGATGTAATGACTGACATGCTCCACGGGGTCTGTCCTCCCCTCATAGGAATTGAATGGTGGACGCGTGAATCTGCTCGGCATGGGTGCCCGTTCAATCTCATCCGAGAATGGAGACCGGGCCGCCATCCGCAAGGCCCTGCTCATGGCATCCATCGCGGCGTTGTGGTGCTGCCGTTCCTCTGGCGACTCTGACCCTTGGTTATCATATCCATGTGACCGGGAACGGTCCCGTCTACGACGAATATCCCGGGAGTGACGACGTGACTCTTGAGAATGGGATCGGTCTCGGTGTTGTTGCGTAACAGATCGGCTGGAACCTTCCTCGCCACGGTTCCTTCTGGGTTGGGGGTTGTGGTTCCTTTCGTGGCGCCGACCCCTTGCCTCCAGCTCCAAGTCCATTACCAATCTGCGCAACCGCTCCAGCTCCCGGTCTCTATCATCAGGTTGCCGATGTGCTGAGACGTTTGAAATCGTCCGGTGCGTTTGATCCGATCCTTCTCCCAATCCGGACCCTTCCTCTCCTCTTGAATGCTCCCTATCCTCCAGCCGCTTCTGCCTTCTCTCCCTCCACGTCGATCCCCGGGAAGATCCTGCGGAATTGCTCGGAACGTGCCCTCTTGAACGCTCCTCAGACATCTTCTTTGCTTGAGTCCCACTCGAACCACAGCTTCGTAGGATGGCCCCACGGTGGGCGCCAATTGTAAGAACCAAGTACAAGAGCTCTGGGCCTTAGATCCCTTGGGCTCACAATTTATTTGTAGTGGGTTTAAGGATTTCCTACAATGGGTCGTTCTCGGCAGAGAGACTCAAAGCAACACTCAGTTGAAATGCTCTCTCCTTGACTATTTTCTCTCAATTTTTCTGAACCCCTTCTTCTCCCCACTTTCCTCTATTTATAGCCAAGGTTAGTGGGGAGACCATGATTATATTCATCGTTAGTGCTATTGAAGGTCCAGTATTATCTGGTTAAAGTGGTTGTTTTAGGTGAAAGGGCGGTGCAGCATTTATGATCTTGGAACTTGGCTCCATTTTCACCGATTGTGTTCGGCGACTCACGTTCCCGTGCATATCATGACCTTCCCGGGTATTGACTCATGCGCTCTACCGGGAAATGTTAACCGGTCAACCCCGGGAGCTTAATAACCAAAACCTGCTTTTGGCCCTAAGGCAGTTTTAAGAAGGGCATAAGGTAACGGGAACTATCTGCTGGGCCTGCGCCCAAGGCTGGTATGGGCTTGGGCCCGGGGCCTAGATGGGTCTGGGCCCAAGGCCTGTATGGGCTTTGGGAGCTTGGTGCCGTACAAGTTCTTTGACTTCTTTCTATAGTACTTACATGGCCTAATTGCCTAAGAGCAATCACATCAATCCATCTATAGTCTTCTAAAATAGAAAAAAAATACAAATTTTACACATTTTGAGCAAAAAAACGCCTACATCAGTGGGTGTAAAAATGTGTAAATATTTCCATGAGCTACAGTAACTGTGTATATTTACATGGTTACTGTAGCTCGTTTATCCTTTATTTTAATATTATTTCAACTCAATCACTACAGACCCACCGGAAACCCATCGGAAAAACCCATATGAAAAATCCAACAGAAACCCACATGAAAAACCCATAGGAAAACCCGTTGGATCTGCCCCAATCTACCACTGATCTGTTGCCAATCTGCTCCTCCAGGTTGCTACCGATCTGCCGCCGCCAAGTTGCTACCGATCTACCACCGTGAGGTTGCTACTGACTGCTACTGATATGGGTTTGAGATTTGAGTGAGGAAGAGAGTTTAGGGAGAACTAGAAAGTAGAGGCAAAGGACAATTGATAGAGAGAGCCACGGTTGGGACTAAGGGTCATCAAATAGCCCACGGCTTACAGCCTGACCGAGAAACCCAACGGCCCACCAGGCTAATGGGCGGCCTGGCCCGTTGTTATTGAGGCCCATGGGTAACCTACTAGCCTAGTGGGTTAGGCCGTGGGCTAGTTTTTATGCCCATGGGTACCCGGTGGGCTAGCCCAATAGCCCAATCCGTTGCCTAGCCCGTTGGCCTAAACCATTGGCCCAGCCCAATAACTCATAATTCATAACAAAAATATATAGAAAGTGTATGAATGATTGATCTTGAGATATTATAGAGGAATTTTTTAACTCCCTCAATCACTAAGATACTCAAAGTAATTGTGCTAAACTTAGTTTACTAAATATATATTTTTCTAGTAGTCTAGCAAATTTGAATTAACCATTTGACATTTTTTTTATTAAAGATAAAAATAAAAAACTATTTAAAGCCTTAATAAAAAAAATTTAAATAGGTTTCCGGTAACAAAACAAAAAATTAAATAGATTTGACTGTAAAAACATTTGTAATTAAGTATTAAATTCTTTAATTCTTTCATTTAAAAAAAATAGATTGATTATTCCCTTATAAAAAACTGATTCTTTCCTTATAAAAATAATAAAATAATATGCTAACACAAACTCATGGATAGCCCATTAGGCCCAACCCGATAGCCCAGCTCGCTAAAGACAAAATGGGCATTACCCATGGGCAGGGTCATGGGCTGAGGTTTTCTCTTTCGACCCAGCCTGACCTGGCCCATTAACTAGTTAATAGCCCATTATGCTCAGTCCATTGTGCCCATGGGCCAAGTAAAAATGGGTCGAGCTGGCCCGACCTAGCCCATTGACAACCCTTAGTTGGGACTTGTGGAGTGGAAAAAAAAATTTAATGAAGAGATATTTATTAATAAAATAAAAAAATATTATTTAAATAAGTTAGAGTGTATAATAGATATGCTGATGTGAAAGTTTTGTAAAAGTGGTTTTGTAAAATAGAAAAAAATAGGATATTAGTGTAAAATAAATGGAAAATTTTGGCCAAACTGATGAAGTTGCTCTAAAGGAGTTCAATATCTACGTTGGCCACGGACAATGCTTCATATCATTGAGTTCTTTTTCCTTCAGCTTCATATTGTATCAGGCTTTTTTTTTTTTTTTTTTTTTTAATTTTATTTTTTATATATTTGTGTGAAATGTACTTTTTTTTTTCTTTTCAAAAAAAAGAAAAAAAAGTACTTTTTTTTACTTCTTTTTATAGAATTGTTTTCTTATATTTAATTTTTGTGTAAAAGTAGGAGCTTTGGCAAGACAAAACAATGAAACATACACCACAATTCACCTTCATTTTTTCGTCTTTTGGCGTGGTAGCTGGTAAGTATTTTTCCCTTTCACTGTGTTTACTATCTTGCATTCTTGCATGTACTTATCTTCTTCTTCTTCTTCTTTTGTTCGATTATCAAAAAAATAAGATGAAATTTTTTACAAACTAGGGTCCTCCAAATGCACTCCTGTTAAAACGAACAATCAATTTTCACTGACCTCTCAACCTAAAAGCATGGCAACATTAGCCTCGATACTAAAACAGAGTATCAGTACATACATAACATAACTTCAGGAAAACGTATATCAGCATTCTTATAGACAGCACGTTAATAATTCAGAATCACACCACCCATTAGTTACCAGTATCTGAGTGAATGCGATACATGCAGCCCTGAAAAACTTGGGTACATTTAATAGCATCATTTTGATTTAAATATTGGGTACTAATTTCTGTAATGATCTCATCTAAGAAACTGGATTTGTGCGTTCAAATTATAATAATAACAGAAGTGGGAAAAAAATCACTAACTAGGGACCTGCAAATGCACAAATAAGATTCGCCAACATTTCTGAAAAAAAAATGATTTAGATAGCATTACTTAGGATCTGTTTAAATTGAGAAAAAAAAGAAAGGAAGTAAAGAAAAATAGAGAGAAGTAGAATAAAATTAACTAAAAAAAATTAATTTTAAGTTAAACCTACTTCACTCCGTTATATTCACGTTCTTTCCGTCCAAACGACTCAAATTGCAAAAAGCAATGTCAAAATATTAAAAAGGCATGAAAAGCTGTAAAACGTACCAAACTTTGAGGGTTAAGTAGGACCCATTGAACTTTCTTTTAGTTATAAAATATTAAAATAAAATGACGAAAAAAAGTACTATATACTGTACGGACATAAGGGCTTTTCATTAACAATAGAGAGACTTTCTCATTTGTGAGGTGGCAAAATTGAGATGAAGGAAGAGGGGAGCAAATTGCTTTTAGGCATTATTATATGGTGTTCACTGTTCAGGGGAAGCTGAGTGAGAGGGGGCAATTTTCCCCTCTGGCTCCGAAGGCTACTCTTTTTCTTTTTTTTTTTGGTTACCTTTAACTCTATGGTGCCAAGAGAGTAGTAAATCAGGAATATTTTTAGATACTTTAAATATGAAGAAATTGTGTTTTCTGGTCTCACATATGTGATGGATTATACCATAAATTTAATGAGTAAACTTCATTATAAATATAAGAGAAAAAAACATCATTTTTCGTGTTTCGAAAATATCTAAAAATTACTCAACAAATCAAAGAAGACTTGTAAAATATGTACAATGTAATAATTTATAACTAATTCCTATATATGAGATCTTTTAGAAAGAGACTCATAGAGATCTTTGACATGTCAAAGGATGTCATGTGAACCAAATATTACATATGCTAGTTTTTTTTTTTTTTTTTTTTTTTTTTTTTTTTTTTTTTTTTTTGAGAAAACATATGCTAGTTGATTAAATTAAACTTCCTCGCTATCTACCAAAAAAACAAAAATTAACGAAAGAAAACGTACTTTTTTTTTTTTTTTTTTTGAGAGTCAGAGTACTTGGTTAATCATTTAATACCTTATCTCTTCCCTGTGAAATTATTCCCTCCTTCACAAGGACAACGATTTTCTGCTTACGATAAGGGATTAAATGATTTTTAAAAAGATAGAAAACTGGAATTAACCATTTATCATCCAATCTTTTAGGATCTTTTGTATATTAATCTTTTATTAGGCTTTAGATTCTTTCTCAAAAAAAAAAATTTTGAGAAGAAGATTTTTTTTTTTTTTTCAATTTGAATGCTAAAGAGCCATTAATAAGTCTTTTAATATATGTGATATGGACATAAAATATAAGTTTACCTTTGTTTTTGTTTTTGCTTGTGCTTTTTATAATTATACCAATGATCTTATTTTTTTATATTATTTTTCTGGTAATCTTATAGTTTATATATATATATATATATATATTAGTTTTCTGGTAATCCTCTACCCATGATAATATTTTCAGTATTTTTCGGGTAAATATATTTGTTTTTGGTAATCTTGTATAGTCAATGATCATATTAGCTTTTTATGAATGGTAGGCACCGACGCTGCATGTGTGATTAGAAATGGCAACGGGTCAGGTTTGGGCCGGGTTTTTCTATACCTGGACCCGACTCGCGGGCCAAGACCCATGGCCCGAACCCAGCCCGTTAACTAAGCGGGTTTTTTTCCTGGGCCCCGTTAAAGGATTGGGCCCAATTCGTGGCCCAACCAAAAAAAAAATTTCAGATCCAAACACAATCACAATCACAATCACAATCACAATCACAATCACAATCACAAACAAAGAAATCACAAACACAAATTTCAGATCTACATTTTCCCTTTCAAAATCACAATCCAAACACACATTTCAGATCTATGATTTTTATTTTTCCCTTTCAGAAATCATAAACACAAACACAAACAAAAATTCACATGATTGAGGCGAACTGAACCCTGGAAAAAAAAAATAGAAAAAAGAAAAAAAAATGGAAACAGTGTGAGATCGGCGACGGCGAGGACGAAACGGAGTTGAGACTTGAGAGAAACGGGAACGGCGAGGACAAAACTGCCTCCTTCCCTTCTTAAATCTGTCGGAACGGCGAGGATGGTTAGCTCTTCTTGTATCGGTACTTCCATCTGTCGGAAACGGGAGTCTCGCTAGCTCTTGTCTGATGAGTTCATGATGTTCATCACGCTATACATACGGCTTGTGGCTGTGCGTGTGAGATCGCTGAGAGATGAAGAGATGAGAGGCAGTGACTGAGAGAGCTAAAGAGATGAGAGGCATGAGAGGCTGAAATGAGGAGAGGAATTGAAAGTTTAGGGTTTTAACTATATATATATGAGGGTAATTTAGTAATTTTATATATAATATAACCGGGTCTTAACCAGGTCGGGTTTCGGGTTTTTTTGATAAAACCCGGACCTAACCCAGACCCGCTTCGGGTTTTTTTTAAAAAAAACCCATACCCGACCCTATTCTTTATCGGGCCGGGTAAAATTCGGCCCATTAGGGTCGGGCCGGGCCAGGTATCCGCGGGTCGGATCTAATTGCCATCCCTATTAGGAATGGTAACGGGTCAGGTTCGAGTCGGGTTTTTCTATACCCGGACCTGGCCCGTTAACTAAGCTGGTTTTTTTCTCGGGCCCCAGACCCGCCCCAGTCGGGCCCCGTTAAAGGATTGGGCCCAATTCGTGGCCCAACCAAAAAAAAAAAAAAATTTCAGATCCAAACACAAATTTCAGATCTATGATTTTTATTTTTCCCTTTCAGAAATCATAAACACAAACACAAACAAAAATTCACATGATTGAGGCGAACTGAACCCTGGAAAAAAAAAATAGAAAAAAGAAAAAAATGGAGACAGTGCGAGATCGGCGACGGCGAGGACGAAACGAAGTTGAGACTTGAGAGAAACGGGAATGGCGAAGACGAAACTGCGTCCTTCCCTTCTTAAATTTGTCGGAACGGCGAGGATGGTTAGCTCCTTTGGTATCGGTACTTCCATCTGTCGGAAACGGGAGTCCCGCTAGCTCTTGTCTGATGAGTTCATGATGTTCATCACGCTATACATACGGCTTGTGGCTGTGCGTGTGAGATCGCTGAGAGATGAAGAGATGAGAGGCAGTGACTGAGAGAGCTAAAGAGATGAGAGGCGTGAAAGGCTGAAATGAGGAGAGGAATTGAAAGTTTAGGGTTTTAACTATATATATATATATATGAGGGTAATTTAGTAATTTTATATATAATATAACCGGGTCTTAACCGGGTCGAGTTTCGGGTTTTTTTGATAAAACCCGGACCCGCTTCAGGTTTTTAAAAAAAAAAACCCATACCCGACCCTATTCTTTATCGGGCCAGGTAAAATCCGGCCCATTAGAGTCGAGCCGGGCCGGGCCGAGTATCCACGGGTCGAACTGGGCCGAGTATCCGCGGGTCAGATCTAAATTGCCATCCCTATGTGTGATGCCAAGAATCTCTCATTAATACTATATAATTTGGCAAACACTTCAGCACAACAATCTGGGAAGTTGCAGCTACCTCGATCAACAGAAAGTAAGAAACTATTATATAACAAAGATTCTATATGAATATTTAATTTGTTGAGTCAGTGTTGATGAATTATGAATATTTTATTTTTATGTAGTGGACTGGAACAAAAGAAGGGTACAACTAATTGAAACGTGAAGAATTTAATATAATGCACGTTTATAGACACAATTTTTTTTTTTTTTTTTTGGGAAGAATATAGACACACAACTTAATTTGTGCCAAAGATAATTTTTTATATTTTAAAATTATAAGTAGTAGATGAGTTTATGTATTAAATACTAATAGCAGTAGATGACATCAAATTAGAATAACATTTAGCTAGTATGTTAAAAATATAGAAAACATGTTATCTATTGGTGAAATATTCAAAATATCAATAAAATAAAAATTTATGTTTTACTCAATATATATTTATATATGTTATACATGTTTTGAATTATGCAAAAAATATGTTATTGATTTTCTAAGCATACCAAACATTAGAAAATTTTTTCCAACTCATTTTCAAGATCACTATTAAATACTGGAAAACAAGATTTTTTATTTTTTTAATAAATATTTCAAAATGACTAATTTTTCAAAAAAAAATTAATTTAAGTCAAGACAGTCAACTTAGCCCCAGTTTCATGTAACAAATATTACTCAGTGTCACGTACATGACCTTTTCTAGAATATATTGCATTGACAAATCATGTTCTAATATTTGTCCCCTAGGTAGAACAAGATAACTCAAATTGGAAAATGCTACAGTTATAAATTTTTATATTAAAAAAAAGTGACATAGAGACTAGTTAATGATGATAAGTATGTAAGGGGGTGGGCTGTGTTAGTGGTATTAGGCTGCCTCCTGCTGCACTAAGCCCAAGTTTTCTGGATAAGAGAGTCGGGACCGGCCCAGCTTCAGCTTAAGTTGATCCGGCTTGTGCGCAAACTAGGCCAAATCTGCCAGGGACGTGTTCATGGCAGGTGAAACTGTTTTAGAAAAATTGTGGCAGACAGACATAATAATAATAAAATAAACAAAAAATATCTAGCCACTTTAATGGGCAATTGACCGAATAACTCTTAACATCAATTAAAATAACAACACTATTTGTTTTCCTTTTACGGAAGAGGCAGAGAAACATCAAATGTTTATAATCATGGGTTAATTGGAATACTGGAGGAATTCGACCAAAAATTCAATCTGCGGGTGCAGAGCCACAAAGGGGAGAACGTCCCTCCTCAAAGCAGTCAATTTATCAGGAAAGAATCCTACCGTAGAGGTTAAAAGCCCTGAGGGAAACGGGCCTGAGTGGTTTTCTGCGTAGGTACCTTCGAGTTTTTTCTTACAGAGGGCCGGATCTCATGAGGGAGAGAAGGGATTGATCTACCGGTGCATGCCTACCTTTCTAAGTCTTACTATTTCTTTCTTTCTTCTCACTATGTTTTCCTTTTCTATTTCTTTTAAGTTTTCTATTTCCTTCTCTAAGTTTCGTTCATCCCTGTCTCCTGTTCATGGCAAGACCCTCCTTTTATAGTGCCTGCCGTGACCCGATTTTACTGTTTTAACCCTTAATTTTCTTTGTTTGGTCTGGGTGTACTGGCTAACCATCACTGTGCTGTCTGTGTGTCGCCCTCCATCGCCAGACAAGGAAGAGTATTTTGTTTGCTAGTTTGCCGTGGCACCCTTTTCTGCCACGGTCTGGGTTATTTCTCTCTCCCTATCCCTCATGGCATGCACCTAATGGTTCCAACTTAGCTTACCTCTTTTGGGTAGTAAGCCATCCCAGCAGGACACCTCCCCGAAAGAGCCTGAGCCGAAACCATAAAAATAGATTTTTCCCCTCTCCCCACCACCAAACCATGCCCTCTGATCCTCTGACCCTCCGACCTCACCATGCTCTGTATTGGCTGGGTACAGACTGGTGGTGCTTGGGCCTTGTGTGTGCCTTCATTTCATATGTGTCCAAAACTTGCCTGCTGCCCATTCGTCTGCCGTGGTCTGGAGGCTCGCCGTACGTGTTTTTTGACCTCTTATGTGGACTGTTCTTTGTTTTCCCGCTCCATTCAAGAGTTGGGTTTTGTCTGATAATGGGACTTACATTTCTTTGGCCCATTCCTTGGTTTCCTTTATTTTTTGCAATGTCGTACTGTTATTCCTGCTGTAATAACTTAATCCTGCTAGGCCTCTTTTGGGCCAGCCGTTTACTCCTTATCTCAGTGGCTTGGCATGGCCACTGTTTTGCCTTTACTTATGGACTCCTATGTCCCTTTGGGCTTTCCTTTGGGCATCCTTAGTCCGTTTGCTTTCTTTGGGCTTCCTCGGCTCTTTTGCTAATTCCACACTCCCATGGGCTTTTTACTGACTTCATTGGGCTTCCCTGACCCAATAACCTTATTCTCATCATTGGGGTTTATGAGTCTGCCATAAACCTCTTACTTTCTTAGTTTGCATTACATTGGGCCTGCGGCGGCCCTTTCTCACTTTTCTATCTCATACACTGCCCATGGGATGCTATTTCTTTCTTTCCGGGCTTCTTTGAACCCACTTTCCTCTTCAAGACCCATTTGTTTATCTCTTGAGCCCGTGATCCATTATTCCTGCCGCTTAGGCCTAATGGTTTTGCTGTCTACTTTGTCAATTCTTTGTTGCCCTTGTTATTGGGCTTTCTTTCTCACAAATGGCCCTCAACAAAGTACAAAAGTAATATAAATGGTAAGTTTAGATGAAAATCAATAAGAATTTACTCTTCAACTGTTAGTAAAAATGTGTTGAGTTTGTAAAAATCTAGTAAAATTAAGTTTGTTGTAGCTATTATGAAAAACCGATTTTTGTTTTGAACTGCCTTAACATTTGTCATATCTTAGTATTATTGATATAGATATCCGTTGAATTTCGTTTATAAATCAAGCCATTTGTTCGTTCAACAAAACATACATTTGGAACATACATCATTTCTTGTGTTTGATTAGAAGCCACACATCTTGATTCAGAAAGAAAAAAAAAAAGAAAAAAAAGTCTTATTAAGGGAGTTTTAGAAAATAAGATTTAAACTTTAGCTATATAGACTAATTAAGTTAGCATATAACTATTATAGATATTTTTAGAGGAGGGCTTCTCAGTATATTCTAGTAGAGAAAGACTTATGGCACATTTGAGGTAAGAGCTTAAAAAATCTCATCCTTCAACAAATCTAAGTTTTATATGAAATTAAAATATTTTTTATGTGAGTAATTTTGACCAATAGTGAGACAATTTAAATATCCAATAAGTTTATGATATAAACAAAGAAGGATTTAGAATTATATTGTCTGTGCCTTACTTGTACTTGATATAAACAAATGTACTTGTATTTAGAATTAAACAAACAGAATTAATGCTGGCAAGTGGCAGGAGATAAAAATAAAAATAAGAATAAAGCATAAAAAAATAAAAAAATAAAAAAAATAAAAAAATAAAAAAGAAGATGAATGGAACACACGTGTAGTTCTTTACAAATTGACTGCTTTGACCCTATATGTAATAGGCTTATCCTTAGGTACTATTAGCGGCAGAAATTAAAGGAAATATATATTTGAATATATGTGGATTTTTGGTGTGAGATATTAATGAGAAATTATTAGATATTTTTAGTTTTTTTTTTTAATTTTATTTTATCGGGTACCATTATAAGTTTTTTTTTAAATTATTTTATTATTAAGTAAATAGTACTTAAAAAAATGGTTTTAGGCATGGGCGGCTTGATGCATTTAGAGACCTAAGGTGAAAATTGATTATCTTATATCAGATACAAAATTACTACTAATTAATATGAATTACGTAGAATTATTTCTTTTTTTAGAAATTTTATAGATAGAAAAAGTTTGGCAAAATTTTTCATACTTGTTGATGTGACAGATTGATAATGGTAAGTAAAAAGCGGTGTTAGTAGTAGACTTAGATGAGAATTAGTAAAAGTTTGCTAACTCAACTCTTATTATTATACATTTTTTTTAGAAATGCAACATTCACAATATTTTTTTACAACAAATCCTAGGTTTAAAGTTACTTTTTGTTTTCTATTTGAAAATATCACTATAATTATTTTTTTGCAATCAATAACAACCTATTACTTAACATTAGTTGTAAAAGTATTGTGAAAAATATTGTGGATGTTTCATTTTTCTCTCTTTTTTATTTGTTTTTCATCTGGTAAAAAAATATTATTTTATTTATTGACTATAAATAACCTTATTAGTTAAAATTTGGAGGCCTTTTTTTTACTTAGGGTCTTAGACGATCATATTTTTTGCTCTAGCATTCAGCCGGCTCGGGTTTTAGGAGATATTAAAAAAAAAAAAAAAAAGGATAATAAAGAAAAAGGAGTGGTATCCCGTAAGTGCCCATGGGCCTTACTTGCACTTGGTTTTGTCCTCCTCTCGAAAGAGAATTAATGCTGGCAGGTGGTAGGAGATAAAAATAAAACTAAGAATAAAAAATAAAAAATAAAAAAGAAGAAGAATGGAACACACGTGTAGTCCATTACAAATTGACTTTGAGCCTATATGTAATCTATAGGCTTATCCTTAGGAACTATTAGCGGCAGAAAGAAATGGTAGTATATATATATATATATATATCTGGATTTTTTTTTTTTTGAGAGAGAGTTTCAACCTATGGCGTCCGCTCCTGATAATTGCTCTTTATCATCAGACCAAGACACCAATCAGTTTTTGGTATAGGCGGGGATTGAACCCCAGATCTCTTATACAACCACCAGAGACTTTACCAGTTGAGCTAACTTGAACCCCAGATCTCTTATATATCTGGATTTTTGGTGTGAGCTATTAATGAGAAATTATTAGATATTTTTAGTAGTTTTTCTTTTAGTTGGGTACCATTATAAGTTTTTTTAAATTATTTTATTATTGAGTAAATGATACTTAAAAAATTGTTTTAGGTGATATCTAAAGATTTTATAGGAAGTGTTAGGAAGAGATTCTTTTATGGTGAGCTAGTTGAGGTGAGCAACTTTATTCTAATTAGTTTTATTTTGCTTATACTACTGTATTTTAACTATAAAAATTATTTATAATTGTTACAATTTTATTTCAATTGTATTACTAATTTAAAGTAAAGAATGAATAATTATCACACATATATTTGAATACTGAATATATGATTTTATATATATATATATATATATATGTATTTGAATGTGATATATTTTTGTTTAAATTATGATTTAATATATATGATTTTGGACAATATAACTATATTTTAACTCTGATACCCAGTCAATGTGGGTTATTCATTGGTACCAAAACTAGTTTTATCTGGAGTATCACGAGTCTATCGTGTTTCTGAACCCAACTAACAGGGGATATACATTTGCACGAAACTAGTTTCTTTTGAATCTGATGCCTAGTCATGAGGATATAGTGTGACCATAGTTATAAATATATAAGATTGTTGAGAATGTGAATATGTTTGAATTTATGAATTATTTTAACTCTATGAAACATATTTAGTTTATTTTTGAAACTCATAGTATATTATAACTTTTGACATATGTGAAATATTTTGATCTCATAAACTTATATTATTTTGTCAATCTATATATTTGTTCAACTACTTGGTATTTGGTAATTTATTGAGTTGTCAACTCACCCCCCCCCCCTCCCTCCAATTTCAAATTGTGAAGAATAGCAAATTTTGGGTGTTTTGATGTTGTGTTGTGCAAAGGTAAGAAGTTTAGTGATTTTGAGATTAAATGGTCTTGTAATAGTCTTTATTCATTGGCCAATTGGCATTATGTATATGGTCGGCTGAATAGTAAAAGCAATAGATGCAATCGCTTAAGGCCCCAAATAAAAAAAAAAGGCCCCCAAATTTTAACCAATAGTGTTATTTATAATCAATAAATAAAATAATTTTTTTATCAAATGAAAAACAAACAAAAAAGAGAGAAAAATGCTACGTCCACAATATTTTTCACAACACTTTTATAACAAATGCTAGATAATAGGTTGTTACAACCTGTTATTGATAGCAAAAAAATAATTATGGTGGTGTTTTCAAATAGAAAACAAGAAGTAACTTAAAATTTAGGATTTGTTGTGAAAAATATTGTGAATGTTGCACTTCTAAAAAATAAAATAATAATAAGAGTTAAGTTAGCAAACTTTTACTAGTTTTCATCTAGTTCTACCATTAACCCCACTCTTTTACTTACTACTATCAATCTGCCACATCAATAAGTGTGAACAATTTTGTCAAATTTTTTATGTCAATAAAATTTCTAAAAAAAGAAAAAATTCTATGTTGTTCATGTTAATTAGTAATAATTTTGCATCTAAAATAATATAATCAATTTTTGCCTTAGACCCTTAAATGCATCAAGCCGCCCCTGATTATGTACATGAGGTTTGGATTTTATTCCTTTTAAATTATTGGAAATTTATTCATAAAGAAATTGTCGAGGTATTTAGGATTTATTTGATGAAATTTTACTTGAGGATAATTTTTAGTTGCTAAGAATGCCTTGCACACTTGTATAGTGAAAATTTTATAAGTGTACAGCCATTGTCTCGTACCTACCTTTATGGTTGGATTCAAGGTGAGATAAATATTTTATGAAGAATTGAAAAAGCTGTTAAAAAAATTGATAATTTTTTTTATTTTTCCAAATATTTTTTTGATGATTTACTAGTACCTGAGCACGCCTTAGTAAAATCTTTTAAAGATTTGGTTTTCTAATTCCATGCTGAGCTTTTTGTCAAAACATCAAGTACCATGCCTCTGAGTCTGTCTGACCGCAACAAGCCTCTGCTCATGGCCATCAAGGGACAGATTTATGACGAGCTCAGCAGGTCTTAATTTCTTCTTCT
Organism: Quercus robur; assembly: GCF_932294415.1. Classification (NCBI taxonomy): domain Eukaryota; kingdom Viridiplantae; phylum Streptophyta; class Magnoliopsida; order Fagales; family Fagaceae; genus Quercus; species Quercus robur. The sequence continues at coordinate 50,182,795 of NC_065539.1, forward strand.
TCTTCTTCTTTTTTTTTTGGTTACTTTGAGCTTCTGTATTTTGTTCTTCTAAGGCTTCATTTTTTTCTTTTCTTTTGGAGTAAAAATAATTAACTAAGTAAAAACTGATTCTCAGGCTTTCTTTTGTCTTTTGTTTTGGAGTAAAAATACGTAAAACGGAGTTTTAACGTCTGGGTTTTGGTGGCTGATTGTGGTGAGTACTGGGTTGTAGTGATTGTGGGTGGATTTGATGGTTGTGCATGGTTCCGGTGGCAAGTTAGATTAATAGTTGAAATTTTGTTTGGGGACCAAGACTAGAGGATAATATTGATTCATAATATATATATGTACTTATGTATGTATGCCAAACCACTCATCACTACACCAAGAATTTTCAAACATCACTTTTCTAGATTTGTGTCACCAAATGTCACACAAAAAAATTTATTATTATTTTTTGCTTCAACACATAAACAAATTTGTTAGTTCTAGCATGTGTATGATATTTTTCAAATAAGATTAGTGGGACCATAAATTGGACTACTAAACTTTATGTTGTCATCTTATACTAGTAGTGTTTGTCATATCTAATCTTGTATTCTTCGATTTTTTGAGCAGAAGTTAGTATGAAATTTTAGATAAAATAATGAACAAAGAATCTTAATTGGTTTAATAAATAAAAGGAAAAAAAAAACCATAAAAAATAAGATACATAAATAAAAGTTGAAGTAAAATAGAAATAAAAAATGAGAAGGCGAATTTTGTACCTCTTAAGATTTTAAAACCATTTTCCGTTAGCTTCCACTAAAAGAAAGCTCTTTGTTAAGAAAAAGAGATGATGTGGAAACTAAGAGCACATGACAACAAAGTTAGAGAGATTAATAGAGTTATATATTGTGAGACCCTGAGAGCACTTGACTAGACGATGAATTGAGTGGCTGTGTAAGTAAAATATGAAAAATCCAAGTTGAAAAAGTAAAAGAAGCTAACAATAAAAGTTGATAAAAATGGTAGGCTTGGGGTAGTGGATTGAGAAATACTATAAAAGAGAAAAAAAAAAAATTAAAAAGAAGATGATTTTTTTTTTTGGTTCTCAAAGATGATTTATACCTATGACATTCACTTTTGATATTGCTCTTTATCTTTATATTAAGAAACCAATTAATTTTTTGGTATAAGCAATGATAAAACTCAAAATATTTTATTTTACGATAAGAAACTTTACTAATTAAACTAATTAGAACCGTGGTTTTCAAACATGGACCGATCAATGAACCTTGATTTACATGTTAGTGTTGACTCTATTGAGCAGCTATTCATCGAACCCTATTAGCTTCCTTCTCATCATTCAGGACCCGATCCTCGACTAAAAAATCAATGATTGGGTCCATCCAACATCGTTCAGCTGGCAAAATCACCGCAACATCAACACCAACCGCTCTATCAATACTCCACTCCTCTACAAGTTCCACCTTAATTAACCGAGGTACGTCCTCCGTCATTGACAATGCCAACGTGGCTAGAGAGTCGGCATGTCTATTCTATCCCCGAGGAACCTGAGCAACCTTTGCCATACAAAACTTACTCATGACTTGCTTCACCACCTATAAGTATTGTTTCATTCAAGAATCCCTGGCTTCAAAACTACCCTGCACCTGGCTGACGACCAGCCGAGAATCTAAATAAATCTCTACATCTCGGGCACCCAAATCTAAAACAGTTCTCAACCCAGCGAGCAGGGCTTCGTACTCAGCTTTGTTGTTAGAGGCCCTGAACCCCAACCTAAAAGAATGCTCCAATTGTACTCCTTTTGACGTGATAATGACAATCTTGGCACTAGCCCCCATAACGTTCGACGCATCCTCCATTTATACCTTCCACGGGCGACACTCTACATGACAAATCATCTCCCCCTCAATCTTTGGTGAAAACTTTGCGACTAAATCAACTAGAATTTGGCCTTTCACCGAACTCCTTGGCCTGTACCTTATATCAAAGGACCCTAGCAGAGTCCCCCACTTGGCTATCCGGCCCGTGAAATTAAATCTCTTCAATAACGACTGCAAAGGGTACCTAGTTAGGACATAGACAGTATGAGCTTGAACATAGTGAGGCAACTTCCTGGTAGCATTCACTAGTGCTAGCACTAACTTCTCAAGGGGTAGGTATCTGGTCTCGGTTTGCTAACGTAGTACACGGGCTACTGCATCCCCCGGTCCCTTAAAAGCACGGCACTCACGGCATGATCAGACATCGAGAGGTACATGAACAAGTCCTCCCCGGGTTCTGGGGCGACTAGCATGGGTGCCCGCGTAAGATATTCCTTCAAGTCTTGGAAAGCTTTATCACACTCCTCATTCCATTGAAATCCCTTCCATTTCTTCAGAAGTTGGTAGAAAGGGCAGCAGCGATCAGCAAATTTAGAAATGAACCGATTAAGGGCAGCTAACATCCTGGTCAAGATCTGTACCTCCTTCAGATTGCTTGGGGGCTTAAGGCGCTGCACGGCATCAATTTGATCGGGGTTGACCACTATCCCACGGTTAGTGATTAGATAACCAAGGAACTTGCCAGCTCTTACTCTAAAGGCGCATTTGTCCGCGTTAAGGCGTAGCTTATGTTGCTGAAGTACTTCGAATACACCTTGAAAATCCTCTATGTGTCGTGCCTCCTGCTTGCTTTTTACCACCATGTTGTCGATATATACCTCAACCGTATGCCCAATCTTGTCTCGAAACATTCTAATTATCATTCGCTGATATGTTGTCCCGGCATGCTTCAGCCCGAAGGGCATCACGGTGTAGTAGTAGTTTGCATTCGGGGAGATGAATGCCATCTTTTCCTGGCCCTCGGCAGCTAATGCAATCTAATGGTAGCCCTGAAAGGCATCTAGAAAACTCATTCTTGGGTGCCTATAGGTAGCATCTACCAATTGATCTATCTTCGGCATAGGGAATGGGTCCTTGGGGCATGCTCGGTTCAAATTCGTGAAATCTACACAGACTCTCCATTTGTCATTCTTCTTTCTAACCACCACGGTATTTGCTAGCCAATCTGGGAAGAAGATTTCCTTTATCGCCCCGGCCTCTTTCAACTTCCCGACCTCCTGCCTTAGTGCCTCGACGTGTTCCTTGGCTGACCTTCTCGGCTTTTGCTTTTTTGGAGGGAATGACGGGTCTACATTGAGCTTGTGGATGATGAAATCGGGATTAACCCTGGGCACCTCATACGGGCTCCATGCAAATACGTCTACGTTCCGCATCAGAAATAACAACATCTCTACCTTATCCTCATTCGTCATACACTCCCCTACCTGAAAATACCGGTCAACATCTGGTAGTATCTTTACTCTGATTAATTGTTCAGCACAACTAGCCCCCACTCCCTCCCGAGGATTCTGTAATTGCTATGAAGGGGTTTCTACGACGCTTTCCTTCTGCTCGGCCTGCTCATTCTTCCTATTAACTGCGGCCACCAGGCATTGCCTGGCCGCTTGCTGGCTCCCCCTTACCATAATCACGCTCTGCTCGGTAGGAAATTTGATCTTTACATGCAAGGTGGACGGAACAGTCCCCATTGCGTGGATCCACGGCTGCCCCAGAATTGTTATGTATGGAGAAAATGAATTGACCACTATGAATGCTACCATCACCTTCTTACCTTCCATATTTACTGGAAGAGAAATTTGTCCCTCAGGAGCGACCACCCTGCCATCGAACCCGACCAACGGCGTATCATACTTTGATAGGTCTCGGTTTTTCAACCTGAGCCCTTTGAATAGGTCTGGATACATTACATCAGTCTCACTCCCTTGGTCTACCATCACTCTTTTGACCAAGAAACTACTCATCCGGGCCATTATTACCAACGCATCATCGTGTGGCTAGACCGTTCCCTCTAAATCGTCATCACCAAAAGCGATGGGCTCCCATCCAATCTTCATCTTTTTCTTGGGTGATTGCTCTCCTATGCAGTTTCCCATGGATACTACGGTCAGTACTCCTCTTCTAGCTATAACCGGACCCCTCGGGGCAGTGTGGATGACTTCAATCACTCCCAATAGTGGTGGGAGAGGATTTCCCCTTTGCTGAGCACCCTGGCCGGTACCTTGATTTCCGGCATCCACCACAAACTCTTTCAAATATCCTGCCTTCACTGGCTACCCTAGATGATCTTTCAATACCCGACATTACTCAGTGGTATGACCCTTATCCTTGTGATACGTACAATACAAGCTTTGGCTTCTCCGAGATAGGTCACCCCCCATCTTGTTCGGCCATCTAAAATACGACTCCTTTTTAATTTGGTCTACGATTTTGTACACCGGCTCTTTGAACATCACATTCACCTCTCCCATTTGTACTTTCGGTTTTTGTATTCTTAGATCCTTTCGGGCCCGGGGCAGAAATCCGGGCTGCCAAGGATGATTCACTAGCGGGCTCTTACCCTTACTCTGCAGCCGATCGTCTTCAAGACGTTTTTACTCCTCAATGCGCCTCATTAGCTGTCTCATATTTTCGGGAGGCTTCTTCGTCAGTGATTCCCGTAGTCCGGAGTCCTCGGGGAGCCCCATCCTAAAGGTGTTCACCGCAATCTTTTCGTTGCCTCCACCTATCTTATTGTAAAACTCCCAATACCGGCTGGCATAACTGCGAAGGGTTTCCTCAACCCTCATTTTCATAGAAAGCAACACGTCCACCGGTTGCGGTACCTGGCTGCAGGTCACAAACCAGACACCGAATTCTTGGATTAGTTCGGCGAAACTGTGAATGAAACCCTTCCGTAACCCATTAAACCATCTCAATGCTGTGGGTCCAAGGTTTGAGGGAAATACCTTACACATTAGCGCATCATTATGAGTATACATAAACATCATTTGGATGTAGTGGTTGTCGTGCTCCACCGGGTCTGTTTTCCAATCATAGGAATTAAATGGTGGTCGGGTGAACCTATTTGGCATTGGGGCCCGTTCAATGTCATCTGAGAATGGTGACCGAGAAGCTTTTCTTAAGGTGCGGCTCATAGCATCCATGGCTGCATTACGGGGTTGCCACTCTTCAGGGGAATCCGAACCCCGACCTTCATACTCTCGTGAACGTGTATGTTCCCGATGCTGACAGGACTCTCGTGAGTGTGAACGGTCCCGACGTCGATGGGAACCGGACTGATCGAACCCAGTAACATAACGATCTCCTCCACTCATAGACCCCCCTGCTTGGTTATCTTG